>NW_027532856.1:4479700-4596321 GCF_008692635.1 Crocuta crocuta
GTGGTTCCCTTTTCTTTCTTGGACTTGCTTTCATCTTCGGGTGCCGGGGAATGTGGAAGGCCGGGGATGGAAATTCTTGACCCATCTTGGCCCCAGAGCCACTGCCCTTGACTGCAGATCTCCGGGCCCCGCCCTGCAGGGGGTACATCCCTTTACCTCCGCCTCTCCATCTTGGTCCCACCCGCTGCATCCTTGCATGGGGATGTGGGATGTGGCTGGGATGTTAGGGGGCTGGTCGGGGGAACAGAGAATGTCTGAGCTGTTTCCCTGGCTCCAGTCCCCTCCCCCTTCCACCACTCCATCCCTCACCTGACACGCCAGTCTTTTCTCCTTGACTGTCCCCCAGACAGCCTCTCTTCTCCATCTTCCCTGCCTCTGCAGGGCTCCGTACCTCTGCATCATTCCCAGTCCTCCCCTCCTCCCCCCTGTGGCTAAATGCTCCTTCCCAGCTTCCCCCATCTGTCCTCTCAGATGTTCCCATCCTTCCCTCTCACCGCCCCCCTCCCCCATCCCTCGTGGGTGGCTGCCAGGCCTCCTCTCTCTGTCCCCTGGCCTTCCTTGGGTCTCCCAGTTTCTCCCAGGTGGCGTGGATCCCCTCTTCACCCCTCCCTGGTGGTTGAGAGAGGAGTTACTTTTCCCCGCTGTGGTTATTCCTTAGGAATTCCCCTCTGATCAGCAGGCAGGGCAGGTTGTTTGGCAGGTGATGGGGGCTCTTTAGCAGTGTGGTCCTAGCTGGGAGATAAGCTCAGCTCCAAAACACGTCCTCCTTTTGAAAGCAACCATGAAGGCCCTCTAGAGGCATGGGACTGAATCCCCCAACCCAGTCCTCTTTGTCTCCTTCACCTACCAGATCCTAGGTGCCTGTTTTCCCTCCCGTCTCTAAAGCCACCCACCACACCTGGTTCCTTTTTCTCAGGGCAGCACTTCCCATTCCCACTTCTGTCTTAGCCTTACATTAGTCTTTTTCTTCGTTTTCTCTCTTCTTCCATTTGGGAAATTTTGATTCTCTTTGGTTCTGTGCTCTTTGAGGAGTGCAGATTCCCAGTTCCTCTTTGGACCTGACTCTTACCTGAGGCTTAATAGGCTTGAGTACTCCCCTGCCCCAACCAAGCCAGACCTCTTTTCTCTCCTCCGGTGACCAGAACCTTTACAAGTGTGTATGGGATGTATCCTGCTTTGTTGAGGGGAGGGGAGCAGAATGAGACCTAATGGGTCAAATGGAGCCCGGTGACTTAGGGCCTGAGGCCTTCCCCACAGGGTGAGGAGGGGCCCCCCAGCCTGGAGTACATCCAAGCCAAGGATCTGTTCCCCCCCAAGGAACTAGTGAAAGAGGAGGAGAATCTGCAGGTAAGGAGGAGTTATGGGCCCAGGGCGGGGGGTGGGACTCTGCCCAATTAAAAACACCCTTCCCTCCCTCCCCTCAAAAAAATATCTCCAGGGGAATCTAGTGCTGGGCTTTGGCTTCCTGTTTCCAGGTCTCTGGAGGGAGGGGAATCTGTCTATATGTGCGTTGTAGAGCCTTTGGCCCCAGGGAAGGAAAGGCAGCTTTCCTGTACCGCTGTTGCCTGGTGCTGTTACCGTGGAGAGGACTCTTCTGTTCTGCCTTGGCCCAGCTTTTCAAGAGGGAATCCCACAGATGGGGGTTTGGGGAGGGGAATGGAGAGGTGACTCACTTCTGGACTGAGGGTTCCTCTGCCCCCCGACAGGTGCCCTTTACAGTGCTGCAGGGTGAGGGAGTGGAGTTCCTGGGCCGGGCAGCTGATGCCCTCATTGCCATCTCCAACTACCGACTGCATATCAAGTTTAAAGATTCTGTCATCAACGTGAGTTCCTGTCTTATTCTCCCACAGCCACGGCACAATCCCTGCCTGCTTCAAGGTGGGATTGTTCCAATACTCTACTGGATCGTGTCTCCAAACAGTTGGGGTTCCCTTCTTTTTCTCACCAAACTTCTATTTTCCTGCCTTATTCTCCTAATTATAGGTCTGCCTTTCTGCCTCTCTCTCATTCTTTCATCCCCTCTTCTCCCTTTCCTTTACTCTGTTGCTGGCCTTCTAAGGGGTGCAGTGGCATTGTTGGAAGAGTGCCACTTGCCAACTGTGTGGCCTTGGTCAAGTCACCCAACTCAGGCTCAGTTTCTTCCCTAATAATTTGTCGTGAAAACACCTGGCTTACAGGGTTCTTGTGGTTATTAATTAAGGTCCTGTATGTAGAGGACCCAGCACAGTTCCTAGGCACTTAACTGGCCCTGAGGAAATGTGGGTTTCCTCCCTAGTATTGATATATCGGCATCTGGGCTGGGGTGGGCATGACGAGTGACGGGAGTGGGGACCTGAGCTTCAGTTCGCCCTTCCTCTAAAGGTCCCCCTCCGGATGATTGACAGTGTGGAGAGCCGGGACATGTTCCAGTTGCACATCGCCTGCAAGGACTCCAAAGTGGTGAGGTGAGAACAGCGGGGCTGCACTCAGGCCTCTGCCCGAGGCCTGCCCGGGCCTCTCGGATGCGGGGTTCCTCTGCAGCAAGAAGGGAAAAATCCTGCCTTGTTTTCCCCATTTGGAAGAAAAGGTAGAAGCCCTGTCTAGGTTGGGAGGTCAGTTTCCTGGCCCACAAGTATCTTGACCTGGAAAAATGGGGATAATGTGTAGCTCATGGGGTTGCCATAAGGGTTAAACAGGATACTGTGTGTGAAAGCACCTAGGGTTGGCGTACAGCACTTACATTATTATCGGCTCATTTATTAATTCACTTAACATTTATCGAGTACTCTCCTCTATAGCAGAATGTTCTAAGCACTGGAAATACAGCAGGGAACAGAGACGAAATTTCTTACCTGCATGAAGCTAATATTCCAGTGGGGAGATAGCAACAGTAAATAATGAGTAAAATATGGGAAATGATGGTAAATGAAAGGTGAAAAATACAGCAGATAAAGGTGATCTGGAGTGCTTTGGGGGTGAAGTTTGTAGCTTTAAACAATGTGATCACAGAAGGTTGCATTGCAAAGGTGACATTTGAGTCAAGGCCTAAAGAAAGTGACCATGTGGGTATTTGGGTGAAGAGGGTGCCAGAGACAGGGAGAGAACAGTGAGCGCAAAGGTCCTGAGGTGGGTATGTACCTGGCATATTTGAAGAATAGCAAGGAAGCTAGTGTAGCTGGAATGAAGTGTGGGTGAGGGTAGTGGAATATAAGATCTGAGAGGTAAGGGGGTGTCAGGCCGTCATAATGACTGGCTCTTACTTTGAGGGAAATGAGAAACCACTTCAGGGTTTCCTTTGACTGCAAAGGAAAGATGTGATCTGATTCATGTTTTATAGAATTGCTTTGGCTGCTATATCGTGAATAAATGGAAGGGGGTCGGGGGAAAAAGTAAGGACAGAAGCCGAGGGAATAGTCAAGCTATTGCATTTAGCCAAGTGAGAGAGCATGGTGGCCTGGCGAGGGTGGTAGTGGTCAAACTGGTGAGGAGTGGTCAGATTTTTTAAGGTAGAGATGACAGAATTTGCTCTCGGATTGGATATGAGAGAAAAAGGAGTCTGGAATGACTCCGAGGATTATTAAAAGAATGCCTAGTTTAAAGGCTGTTAGGTGCTCAGGTCTGTAGGGATTCAGGAGAATCCACAGTGGCCTTCCCTTCAGGGAGGTTGAGGTCCGGTTGCTGAAGGAAGATTTAATAGTGGCAGTATGCTATGAAAAAATGTACTGCTTAATACTCTAAGTGTATTAAGAATAAAAGAGGAAGGGGCCTTAAAATGGTGTGGGCTGGGAAGGCTCCAAAGAAGAGTTGTGACCAGAGCTATCTTCAGAGTGTCAGTAGGATGTGGCTTGGCCAAGACGAGGCATAATCAAGCAGAAGTGAAGAAAGAAGGAGACAGGAATGATGGGACAGGACTTCCTTTCTGAAGCCGGAGTCATGGGAGGCAACGTGGAGTAGCAGACCTTCAGGGACATGCGGTAGCATTTAGATTTGATACGAGAAATGAAATGGTAGGGCCCCCATTAGAAGGGGACTGATGTCTCAAGGACTGGAGTTCTTGGGAAGAGAATCGTCACAAAGGTAAATTCTCTAGGGTGTTCGCCAGTGTCCCTGGTCCCCCCCAGGATCCCATGCCTTACTTCCTGCTTTAAAGCCTCTTCTCCCCGCAGCCTTCATGTGGCCTTGTTTTTGACCCTTATGGCCCCAGTGCACACCTGCCTCTTGTCTCACTCTGGGGCTTCTTGCCTGGCAGGTGCCACTTCTCCACTTTCAAGCAGTGCCAAGAGTGGCTGTCACGGCTAAGCCGGGCCACGGCGAGACCTGCCAAGCCTGAAGACCTTTTTGCCTTTGCCTACCACGCCTGGTGCCTGGGGCTGACCGAGGAGGACCAGCACACCCACCTGTGTCAGCCAGGTAAGGCCCGGCTGTTTTCTTTGGGAGACTTCCTGTCTCTTGGTTCTTAACCCTCCTTCACTCCCAGCCGTGGTTCCCTCGGATACTGACAGGCGTGGGGGCTGTGTTGCAGGAGAGCACATACGATGTCGCCAGGAGGCTGAGCTCGCGAGGATGGGCTTCGATCTGCAGAATGTCTGGAGAGTCTCCCACATCAACAGCAACTACAAGTGAGAGGGCAGGGATGGGGGAACCAAAATACCCACCTAGACTTCGACCTTGCCGGGGACAGCTGCTTCTGTGAGAGAGGAGGACTCCTGACTCACAAAGCCATCCCTGGGGATCTTGTCATCACATGTCTTGATCAGGCTTGGTGATCCCACCTGTTCTGTTCGCAGATTGTGCCCCAGTTACCCCCAGAAGCTGCTGGTTCCTGTGTGGATCACAGACAAAGAGCTGGAGAACGTGGCTTCCTTCCGTTCCTGGAAGCGGATCCCCGTGGTTGTGTATAGGTGAGGCAGTGGGGACAGGAAGTAGGGAGGACACTCTTTATGCAATAAAGAGTCAAGACTGGAGATTTGGCCTGGTTGACTGGGAACTGACACCCTGCAGGGAATGAAATAATTTCAAATCAAGAACTGCCTCAATTTTTTTCTCCTAAAGATGAGGCTTTTGGAGAATCCATTCACTTTACTTTTTTTTGGAGGGTGTGTGTGTGTGTATCTGTGTGTGTGTAAAATGTTGTGTTAGAAGAAGGGTCACCAAACTGTTCCCTGTGAACCAAATCTAGCCTGCAGCCTGCTTTATGTACAGCCCAGAGCTGTGAATGATTTTTACATTTTTAAAAAGTTTTTTTTTAAAAAAAAAAACCAAAAAAACCCAGAAAGAAGAATGTGTGACAGAGAGTGGCTATGATGTGTGAAGCTGCACATTTATTGTTTGTTTCTGTCTGAAAAAGCTTGTGGGTCCCCTGCAGCAGAACATGAGAGCTAACATTAGAGCGAGGCAGGTAGTAGCTAGGAGGCTTGGAGTTGTTGCGCTCTGGGCTCAGGCTGGCTCTCCTGCTGGGTGTCTGTCTGTACCTGGAGCAGGTGCTGTGCAGATTCAAGAAGTCAAGGTCACCTTGGCAACACAGCCCAGTTGAGAAATGTGTGTGAGAGCGCTTTGTAAACTGTAAAGCCCTCTCGATATGTCAGGGGCTCTTGGTGGTTATTATCATGGCCTAGGTGAACGGGTAGCCCCTGTTGACTCTGGAGATCTTAGTTCTTGGTCTGGCTCCTGGGGCCTTGGTAGTAGGCCTGGGGGGGTGGGGGCTGCCCCTGGCAAGGGCATGATGGCTTCTTCTGTTCTGTCAGACACCTTCGCAATGGGGCCGCGATCGCCCGCTGCAGCCAGCCCGAGATCAGCTGGTGGGGCTGGCGCAATGCTGATGATGAGTACCTGGTCACGTCCATCGCTAAAGCCTGTGCTCTGGACCCGGGGACAAGGGCCACTGGGGGCTCCCTCAGCACTGGGAATAGTGATGCCAGCGAGACATGCGACACTGACTTCGGTAAGGGGTGGGTGGTGCTGACGCCCTGGGGGCCAGGCCCCCACCTTGGCCTCTCTGGCTTTCAGGGAGTCCCCAGTGAGAGGATGGGAAGAAGATGACAACACACAGGGCGCCAGGGTCCCTGCCCTTTGGGAGGCTGTGGGGTGGCAGGGGACTCTAGTTGTATGTCTTCTTCTCTGAAAGGGAGTGTCCCCGGGTAGGGTGAGGCTGGGCTGGCTGACCCAGGGTCTGCTCCCGCCGCGGGTTTAGATTCCTCCTTGACTGCATGCTCTGGAGTGGAGAGCACAGCGGCCCCCCAGAAACTGCTGATCCTGGATGCTCGATCCTACACGGCGGCTGTGGCCAACCGGGCGAAGGGTGGAGGCTGTGAGTGTGAAGGTACTGCTGTTACCCCGGTGTCTGCAGCCAGTCTGTGCTCTGGGTGGCTTTGGTGAGGAGGGACCTGGGGGCAGCTCGTGTAGTGGAAAGAGCTAAACAACTTGGCTTGGACTCAAGACTCTGCCACTTAACTAGCTATGACTAAATTGCTTAATCTTAAGTTTTGTTTTCTTACCTGTCAAATGGGGATGAGAATAACAATGATGGGCCTAGAGCAGCTACTATATGTTGAGAGTTTACTATATTGTCATTGCGAGTAGTACTATGACTGTCATCTGTCGTTAACATCATCACTACCATTAGTATATGGCTCGTGAGGATCCAGACACAAGTGGTCTGCCCTGCCAGGGAAGCCCCGCCCACTTGTCCTGGATGCCTGTTTCCAGGACGTGCCCTCATGCTTCACTCTCCTCTGCATGTCTACAGAATACTATCCCAACTGTGAGGTCGTGTTCATGGGAATGGCCAACATCCATGCCATCCGGAACAGCTTCCAGTACCTTCGGGCTGTGTGTAGCCAGATGCCTGACCCCAGCAAGTAGGTGGTCCCTGCCCCAATTCCATTCTCCCTTGTGTCCTTCACCCAGTTCTAGTTCTTAGGAGGTGAGAGAGGGAGCTGGGAAGTACGAGGTACAGGAGACCCGAGGGCCTGGGTGTAGCGGGCCAGTTCCAAGAGCACTTCTGCTTTTCAGCCAACACCTTGGAACAGCCACAGGACACTGGGTTCCCTTTGTGTGGATCCTGTGTCCTACTTAAAGAACACAGAGAACTGGGGAAAGAATGGCTAAATGTGCAAGCGATGTTTCCCATTCCTCCCTCGGTCCCAAGTCTCGTGTCTGCCTCAGGTCTTGTCTTCCTTTCCTGCTGGATATCTCCTGGCGGAAGAGCCATGGACTGGACCTCTTGGCTCCAGCCCTCATTAGGGACCCCATTAGGTGTGGCTGGCCATGGGCCAGGGAGAGACTGTTGGAGCCTCAGCGCCCTCAGTGACAGACTTGATTTCTGCTCTTGCATAGCTGGTTGTCGGCCCTGGAGAGCACCAAATGGCTACAGCACTTGTCGGTGATGCTGAAGGCAGCCGTGCTTGTGGCTAATACCGTAGACCGGGAAGGCAGGCCTGTGCTGGTACACTGCTCAGACGGCTGGGACCGGACGCCACAGATTGTAGCCCTGGCCAAAATACTATTGGACCCGTATTATAGGACGTTGGAGGTATTGAGTGGGGTTGAGTGGGAAAGGATAGGGGGGCGGGGAAAGCTCTGGGCCTTCTGGATCTGGCTTGGGGATCTTTCAGTGGAGGCCATTGGTGGCTTTGGGTCCTAGGATCGGTTCTGCTCTGCTCTGAAGCTGCCAGCTCCTCGCTTTGGGCATCCCCAGGGGAGTAACATGCCAGCCTTTCCAGAAGGGCCTATGCTTAGACTCTCTTTTGCAGGGCTTCCAAGTTTTAGTAGAATCTGACTGGCTGGATTTTGGGCACAAGTTTGGAGATCGCTGTGGCCACCAGGAGAATGCAGAGGACCAAAATGAGCAATGCCCTGTGTTCCTCCAGTGGCTTGATTCTGTCCATCAGCTGCTCAAGCAGTTCCCCTGCCTGTTTGAGTTTAATGAAGCATTCCTGGTAAGTCCTGGAGCCCGTGGCCAGGGTCGGGGGGAGGTGGCCGAGGCTCCCAGGTGCAAGCTGTTTTGGCCCTCTAGGTAAAGCTGGTGCAGCACACATACTCCTGCCTCTACGGCACGTTCCTGGCCAACAACCCTTGGGAGCGAGAGAAGCGCAACATCTATAAGCGGACCTGCTCTGTGTGGGCTCTCCTGCGAGCTGGCAATAAGAACTTCCATAACTTCCTCTACACACCTGGCTCAGACATGGTAAGTCCAAGCCCTTATCCTGTCGGTGCTGCTTGGAGACTAAGGAGAACGGGCTGAGTCAGTGGGGAGAACATAGAGCCAAAAGCTTAGGGAAGGAAGAGGGGCCCGGAACAGCTCACGAGACACTCATACGGCACTGCTTCCCTAGGTCCTGCATCCTGTGTGTCACGTCCGGGCCCTCCACCTCTGGACAGCTGTTTATCTGCCAGCGTCGTCTCCGTGTACACTTGGGGAAGAGACCATGGATCTTTACCTTTCCCCAGTGGCTCAGAGCCAGGAATTTTCTGGCCGTTCTCTGGACAGGTAACTTTCTTGCTCTCTTCTCTCTCCACCAGGAAGGCAATACTGCTTTGTGTCTAGCCTCATGTTCTTTTATGAGTTGTTGAAAACAACTTCTTGAAGGAGTTGAAGTTGAAGGAGAAACTTGGCCTAGGGCTTGTAGCTAGGCTGGAGTGCACTCTGTGTGTCTTCGAGGTCCTCTCTTAAGATTGGGTTAACCTTCTTTCCTGGAGCTGCTCTCACCCTGTGTGACGTAGCCAAGCAAGGGACAGGAGAACAGAACAGAAAGGACTATTTCAGGAAGGTTTATGGGAATGGGCTTGATTTATGTTCACTGATAGAAGGCATTGATTGGGGCACTTCCAAAAGCATCTGATTCTCAGAGAAATGGGTTCCCAGAAGAGGGATGGCCTTCATGTTCTCCTGCAGGTAAAGGTCAGAATTTAAAGTTTTAATGTTTTAATTTATTTTGAGACAGAAAGAGAGAGAGAGAGGAAAAAAAAGAAGGTGATCTGGGGAGAGGCAGAGAGAGGAGAGCGAGAATTCCAAGCAGGCTCCTTGTCACCGGCACAGAGCCTGATGTGGGGCTCAGTCCCTCGAATTGTGAGATTACCACCTGGGCCAAAAATCAAGAGTTGGATGCTCAACCAACTGAGCCACCCAGGTCACCCAAAGGGCCAGAATTTAAAGGGAAACATAAAAATTAGAGTTATCTTCTGGCTGAATATCTGGGGGAAGTACAATCAGTGTTGTTTACATTATAAGAGTAGCACATGTTCCCATCTTTAAAAAAAGTTGAACAATGTAAAAGTAGAAAATGAAAGTCCTTCCTCCCTGATCCTTGTCCCCATAGGTATCTGTCTGCTACTAAGACTTTCGTGCTTGTCTTTCCTGATGTTTATGTCTACATAAATGTATCCATGCTTTCATATAGAAACGTTTTTAAAATACAAAAATTGGGGCAGTTGGGTGGCTCAGTTGGTTGAGTGGCAGACTTCAGCTCAGGTCATCATCTCGAGGTTCGTGAGTTCAAGCTGGGCTCGCTGCTATCAGCATGGAGCCTGATTTGGATCCTCTATCCTCCCCTGCCTTTCTCTCTCTCTCAGCCCCTCCCCTACTCATGCTTTCTCTGTTTTAAAAATAAATAAACCATAGCAGGGGCGCCTGGGTGGCTTAGTCGGTTAAGCGTCCGACTTTCGCTTAGGTCATGATCTCGCGGTTCGTGGGTTCGAGCCCCGCGTCGGGCTCTGTGCTGACTGCCAGCTCAGAGCCTGGAGCCTGTTTCGGAGTCTGTGACTCCTTCTCTCTCTGACCCTCTCCTGCGCACATTGTCTCTCTCTCTCTCTCTCTCTCTCTCCCCTAGAAATAAAATTAAAAACTTTAAAAAATAAATAAATAAATAAACCACAGCAAAATAAAATACACAAACAGAACCATGTTTTGCATATTGATGTGCAAATTGTCTTTCCCACTTTATATTAGGCTGCCACCCCTGTAAAGTACATATAAAGCTGCTGTTTTATTGCTTCAGTGGCTGAATATGTTAGCCTAAAATTAGAGTGTAGCATAATTTATATAACCAGTTTCCTATTGGTCATTCAGGTGATGTTTTAAAAATAATTACTGGGAGTGCTTTAATTAACATCCTTAACTATGTGTAAGTTTTCTAAAACAGTTGTAAAATACACATAATAGTTACCATCTGAACCATTTTTTAATTTTTAAGTTTTTATTTTATTTTTAAAAAAATGTTTTTATTTATTACTGAGAGACACACAGAGACAGAGCGTGAGCAGGGGAGGGACAGAGAGAGGGGGAGATACAGAATCTGAAGGAGCTCCAGGCTCTGAGCTGTCAGCACAGAGGCCAACGCAGGCCTCGAACCCACAAACCACGAGATCATGACCTGAGCCGAAGTCAGACGCTCAGCCGACTGAGCCACTCAGGTGCCCCAAACCATTTTTGTAATAATTTTGTAAAGTTTATTTATTTTGAGAGAGGGACAGCACGAGTGGCGGAGGGGCAGAGAGAATAGGAGAGAGAGAGAATCCAAGTAGGCTCTGTGCTGTCAACACAGAGGCCAACACGGGGCTCAAGCTCACAAAACCGTGAGATCGTGACCTGAGCCGAAACCGAGATTCAGACGCTTAACTGACTGAGCCACCCAGGCACCTCATCATCTGAACCATTTTTAGGTGTACAGTTCAGTAGTATCACCTTATATATGTATCTTTATGGTAGTATTTTTGCCAGATAAATTTCTAGAAATGAAAGTACTGGCTTTAAAGGATATGTACCTTTAGAATTTTGATCTTTGTTTCTTGGTGGAAGATTTTTATTTATTTGTTTGTTTATTTATTAAAGTTTATTTATTTTGAGAGAGAGAGTGCATGCCGTGTGTGAGCAGGGGAGGGGCAGAGAGAGAGATTCTGCACTGTCACCATGGAGCCTGATGTGGAGCTTGATCTCACAAGCTGTGAGATCATGACCTGAGCCAAAATCAAGAGTCTGACACTTAACCGACTGAGTCACCCTGGCGGAAGACTTTTAAAGTTAAAAATATAGCTTAAATTATTGGTTGAATATTATAAAGGAAAACAAAAAACCCATCCCCCCAAATTATTGATTTTAGGGTCTTGAGTCCATGGTCAGCAGCCCCATGGCTAGGCTTCAGGAATTCTGTGATTTTCCTTCTTCCCCAAACTATGCAGATTTGGGTATAGGTTCATAAGCTTACTTTGCCGAGGAGAGGACCCAGAGCTTTTTATCAGATTCTCAGTAAGTTCTGTGACTTGTGTAAAAATCACTGCCTTAAAGTTACTTCCTAATTTTTTGATTCAATAAGTGTTTTTTTAAACCTACTAGTTGCCCAATACTAGGTTTAAGGGCTGTACCAAAGAAATACAAGATATTGATTCTATTTAAGTATTCTTTAAAAGCTGTAATAAGATAGATGTAGGAGAACTGCTACTAGAGAATAGTTCTAAGTCAGCATCCAAGCAAATAAGAATGTTTGTAGTTCAAAGCTATTAGAGAAATGAGAAGTCGGAAAGGGGTCATTTGGTGACTGTTTACTCAGAGAAGTTTTAATGGAAGATCAAACAAGAAATCTTGGCTTTTTTGTTCTCTAGCATCTGGCGCAGGGCCTTGCTCATTATAGGTGCTTTAACAAAGGCTTACATGAACAAACAAATGAATGGAGTACCTGGTAACAAGGTAGTGGAGAGGGGACCAAAGGAATTGGATGCATGAGAGTTAGTTGTTTTGGTTTGTTTTGCTTAAAAACAATTTTTTAAAGTTTATTTTTGAGAGAAAAAGAGATAGGTCATGAGCAGGGGAGGGACAGAGAGAGGGAGAGACACAGAATCTGAAGCAGGTTCCAGGCTCTGAGCTGTCAGCACAGATCCTGATGTGGGGCTCGAACCCATGAATTGTGAGAGCATGTCTTGAGCCAAAGTTGGACGCTCAACCAACTGAGCCACTCATGCACCCCTACATGAGAGATAATTTAGAGAACAAAAGAAGAACCTCTTTGGAGCTGGCAGGGGTTAGGAAGGGGCCATTCTGAGGAATAGAAAGAAAGAAATACAGGATAGTTCGTTGAGGGCTTTAAGCATTACCCTAAGGAGTTTGATTCAGTTGTCAATAGGAAGTCATTGTAGGAAGTCATAGTGACCTGGTGACCATGGGATTTTTGGAGAACAAATCACTGAGCTGAGTAGTGGGAGACACAGAAAACAGCCAACGCTGTTGTAATTCAGACATGAGGGGAAGAGTCCTTGGAAAAGAGAAAGGATTAAAATCCTTAGGGGCGCCTAGGTGACTCAGTTGGTTAAGCATCCGACTTCGGCTCAGGTCATGATCTCACATGATCTCACAGTCCGTGGGTTCGAGCCCCACATCAGGCTCTGTGCTGACAGCTCAGAGCCTGGAGCCTGCTTCGGATTCTGTGTCTCCCTCTCCCTCTGCCCCTCCCCCACTTGCTCTCTGTCTCTGTCTCTGTCTCTCAAAATAAAATAAAGACATAAAAAAAAAATTATAAAAAAACAATCCTTGAAGAGGAGTCATTAGCAGATTATGAAGTGACTGAGTGTGGGAGGTTAGAAGTGAAGAGTAAAGAGGATCCATCAAAGAAAGGTCTCGAGTTCCTGAGCTTAGAAGCTGCATGGATAGGGGCGCCTGAGTGGCCTAGTCGGTTAAGCGTCCGACTTTCGCTTAGGTCATGATCTCGCGGTTCGTGGGTTCGAGNGGATATTAGTACCAACCTAAAGACGTTGGGAAGTTGAGAAGACAGGTCAGTTCGGGGAGGAAGAGATAGATACAGGAAGTTTGGGATTGAAATATTAGCAAAGAGAAGGTGTGCTATAGGCAGTTCAAGATGGAGACTTGGATTTGGAGGACTAAATACCATGCAAATTAAAAAAAAATGCTTTGTTTAACAGCTGGCCTGACTTACCTTTGGTTCTACCTTTCTCTAGATCAAAAATATCCTGTTGACACTCTTTTCTCTTTTTCCATTAAAGTACAACACATTCTGCTATACCCAGCTCAAATCCTACCTTTTCTATGTAGCTTTCTTTGACCACTCTAGTTGAATGAGTTGTCTTTGTTTTAAACTCCTCGGGCATTATTGTCTCTACCAGTATTAGTGATTAAACCTTCTGTGTAGGTAGTAATTAGCTGTGGAGGATGGCAGACTGTTGATACTATTGAATCTGGGTCAAGAATACATGAGAGGTCTTCTACTTCTTTTGTATGTTTGAAAGTTTCCATAATAAAAAAGTAAAACAAAATAAAGGATGGGGGGGAACAAAGTTAGCTTTGGTACTTTTTAAAAATACAGATGCCTGGGTCTCGCTCTTGGCCATTCTCATTCATAGGGTCTTAGATGGGCCTGGTTGTCTATATATCTAGAAGATCCAGAGGAGCTCCTAATGTACGCCAAATATTGAATCCCACTGGTCTGTTTCATTCAGTTGGTACCCAACTATGGATACTTGATGTTAGATTTTAAGCTCACTTACTTATTCCTCAAATTGTTTGATTGGCCAATGCTGGGGGTTCAAATAAGAGACAGTGCTCCCCTCAAGGCACTTTTATAGCAGGAGAGAAACAAGTAAATAGTAAGTTTGGTAGTATAGAAAGTATTGAGCAATGTGCTTTGAAGTGGATTGTTTTGTTTAATCTTCACGATGGCTTTAAGAAGTAGATGGGGCGCCTGGGTGGCTCAGTCGGTTAGGTGTCTGACTTCAGCTCAGGTCATGATCTCATGGTTCCTGGGTTCGAGCCCTGCATCGGGCTCTGTGCTGACAGCTAGCTCAGAGCCTGGAGCCTGTTTCAGATTCTGTGTCTCCTTCTCTCTCTGACCCTCCCCTGCTCATGCTCTCTCAGAAATAAATAAAACATTAAAAAAAAAAAAAAGAAGTAGATACTATTACCTTTCTCTGATAGATGAGGGGACAGAGGCTTAGAGAAGTTAAGGTCACATAGTTAAAAAATTGCCAAGCCGGGATTTGAGCCCAGGCTTTGGGACTCCAGAGACTGTAATCATAACCATTGCTGTTGCCTTCCTGGAATTTCATACCACACACACACACAAAATCAAAACTGATCACAGAAGTAAAATCACACATAAAAATATTTAAAAAACATAATAAGATGTTTTTTAAACCTGAGTGGCTCAGTGGTTGAGTGTCTGACTCTTTTTAAAAATTTTTTTAATGTTTTTAATTTTATTTTTGAGAGAGAGAGAGAGAGCGAGCGAGCGAGCAAGCAAGCATGAGTGGAGGAACGGTAGAGAGACAGGGAGACACAGGATCTGAAGCAGGCTCCAGGCTCTGAGCTGTCAGCACAAAGCCTGNTGGTACACAGGACTGAGCCCTGAGTTAGGCTCTGTGTTGATATCTCGGAGCCTGTTTGGGGTTTCTCTCCTCTTTCTTTGCCCCTCCTCCCACTTGTACACGTGCGTGTGATCTCTCTCAAAATAAACATTTTTTAAAAATTTTTTTAACGTTTTATTTATTTCTAGGAGAGAGAGAGAGACAGCGTGAGCAGGGGAGGGTCAGAGAGAGAGGGAGTGACAGACTCTGAAACAGGCTCCAGGCTCCGAGCTGGCAGTCAGCACAGAGCCCGACGCGGGGCTCGAACCCGCGAACCGCGAGATCATGACCTAAGCGAAAGTCGGACGCTTAACCGACTAAGCCACCCAGGCGCCCCTCAAAATTAACATTTTTAAAAAACAAACTAAAAAAAATCCCATAAGTTTCAACAACCAAACACTTAAAAAATCAGCTATATTTTAACTCCAGCTTTAGGGATTTTTCTGTATGAGCTGGACTGACGGAGGCATCTGAAAATAAGAGTCCAGTTAAGTTTCCACTGTTTCCTGGCAAATTTCCCTCAAGGTTTTGTTGCTCAAAGGACTTTTGAAATGTGTTAAGAATCAGACATTCTTGAAAACGTCTGTTACCCATTTGGTGTGCACGAATGCTTCTAGAACTCTTTTGAGTGCCTTCTGCTAGGGGAATTTCCCATGGTGACTTAGGACTCTGAGGCTTGCGCTGCTGCTAAGGGGTTGTAAAGGGCTGTGCTGGTTACAACTGTGATGGAGGGATCATTTCTGACAAGGAAGGCAGTAAAAATAAGAAGTCGTGAATGTAGTCTTCGTAAGTCTGTTCTTGTCTGCTTATAGTTTGAATCCTCATAGCATCTCTATAAGGTATAATCCATGATGATCATTTCATAGAGGAGGATAGTACATGTCTGAAAGGTTAAATAACTTTCGTAGAGTCATGTGGCTAATCATTGTCAGAACCAGTATCGTCTGGCTCCAAAACTGTCTTTCTTCCATCCTACCGTGTGTTATAGAAGTAGTTGGACATGAGATTTAAGGCTCAGGTATAGTCCTGGCTAGCATAGTAGATTTAGATGGCATCAACACAGAAAGCATTGCAACCATGGAGTGGTTGAGATTGCTCGGGAGATTGTGTAGGGTGAGGACTGATAAAAGTTGGGGGCAGATCTTAAGTTCTGGAGGACAGAGTTCATGTCCTTCACTTTTTGCAGAGTAGCCTTATTGCAATGAACATTGGTTGTTTGAAATCTTAAATGTTACGTCTTGTCAGCTCTGGCTTTGATGTTGCTTCAATGGCCTGATTCTGCATATTGGAGGTAGCTCCCATTTGCTGACCTGGAGGTGTGTTTGTCTTTCCAGATTACCTAAAACCAGATCTATGGACGATCTGCTTTCTGCCTGTGACACAAGCAGCCCCCTGACTCGCACATCCAGTGACCCTAACCTGAATAACCACTGTCAGGAGGCCAGAGCAAGCCTGGAGCCCTGGCACAGCAATCCTGAGGGCTCAGAGACCTTTGTGGAATCTGGGGTAGGAGGTCCTCAGCAGACTGTAGGAGAAATGGGTCTTCCTTCCCCTCTGCCCAGCAGCCAGAAAGACTACTTGAGCAATAAACCTTTCAAGAGTCAGAGAAGCTGCTCTCCAAGTTCTAAATTGCTTAGTACTGCAGTGCCCCAGGAAATGAAGAGCAACACCTCTGATCCCGAGATCAAAGTTCTGGAAGAGACTGAGGCCCCAGCTCTAGACCCTCCTGCCCATGACGAGCTGAGTAGGACTTTAGATGGCATGGAGGAGCCACCTGAGCGTTGTCCTGAGAAAGAAGCTGTTAGTGCACTCTCCGAAGTCATTTCCAACAAATGGAATGGAGTTTGTGATTTTCCTGAGTCTTCCCAGGACTCCATTTCAGGTGCCCCCCAACAGGCCCTGCTAGATTCCATGCTAGGTGTGCCCTCCGGATGTGCTCCAGATCACAGTCTGGGTACCCTTTGCAATCCACTGAGTGCTACCTGCCAGACTCCTTCAGAGCCAAGCACTGACTTCCTCAGCCAAGATCCCCCAAGGCCTGTGGCAAGGAGCTCCCACCAGGAACAGCCCAGCTCTGTGCCAGATATGATTCATAGGGAGGAACACACTGGCAAAAGAGGGAATAATAGGAATGGGCAGTTATTGGAAAATCCTCGCTTTGGGAAAGTGCCATTGGAATGGGCCCGAAAGCCAATTTCTCAGAGCCAGATCAGTGAGTTTTCCTTTTTAGGATCTAACTGGGATAGCTTCCAAGGAATGGTGACTTCATTCCCAAGTGGGGAGACCACCCCTCGGCGGCTGCTCTCCTATGGCTGTTGTAGCAAGAGGTCAAGCAATAAGCAGTTGCGGGCCACAGGACCCTGCTTTGGGGGCCAATGGGCTCAGAGAGAAGGGGTGAAATCACCGGTCTGTTCTAGTCATTCCAATGGACACTGTACTGGTCCAGGGGGAAAAAACAACCGGATGTGCTTGTCCGGTCACCCCAAGCAGGTCTCCAGCTCAAAGCCTGTTCCACTGAGCTGCCCTTCTCCAGTGCCTCCTCTCTATCTGGATGATGATGGACTGCCCTTTCCCACGGATGTGATTCAGCATAGATTACGGCAAATCGAAGCAGGGTACAAGCAAGAGGTAGAGCAGCTACGTCGACAGGTGCGTGAGCTTCAGATGAGGTTGGATATCCGTCACTGCTGTGCCCCTCCAGCAGAGCCCCCCATGGACTACGAGGATGATTTTGTAAGTATTCACTGCTGCTGTTTCTCTATTTATTCTCTCCATCCAGCCTTCCATCCATTCAACGTTTATTCATTGGGTACTTGCTGTGTGCCACTGTGTTAGGTGGTTGGTCTGTAGGATGAAGGACATAGTACCTGCTCTCAAGGAGCTCACAGTCTACACAGTCTATAGGAGAGATAAGCAGATAACTAGAATGATTTTTTAAAAGTTATTCTGGAAGGAAGCATCAGGTGTTTGGGGCTAGGGTGCAGTGAAGGCCTTCTTGAGAAGATAATACTTGAGGTGAGTGCAGAAGATTTTGTCATATTTGGCTAGGTAGACAGTGAAAAGGAAGTACCATTCTCAAAAGCATGGAGGCAATAATTACTCTGATAATGATGGCTTGAACAAAGGGATAAGGGGACATGTGTATGTGCTCACATGTGCACGTGTGCACACATGTGCATGTACAGGTGTGCTGGGGCCATGGAGGAGGGATTGGGCAGTGAGGTGGGAGCTGATATTGGAGAAGTAGACAGGGATTGGAAAGATCAGCTTGAGATCCCTTCTTGTGTGGATTCTCCCCTCAAGGCAGCATGATTTTTGGCCACTGAGAATCATGATCAGATTTGTATTTTTTTTTCCCAATGTTTACTTTTGAGAGAGAGAGAGAGAGCAGGGGAGGGGCAGAGAGAGAGGGAGACCGAGGATCGGGAGACCGAGGATCTGAAGTGGGCTCTGTGCTGACAGCAGACAGCCTGACACGGGCCTCAAACTCATGAGCTGTGAGATCATGACCTGAGCCGAAGTCAGACACGTAACTGACTGAGCCACGCAAGCACCCCAGATTGGTATTTTTTGGGGGCGCCTGGGTGGCTCAGTTGGTTAAGCGTCTGACTTCAGCTCAGGTCATGATCTCACGGTTCGTGGGTTCGAGCCCCGCGTCGGGCTCTGTGCTGACAGCCAGCTCAGATCCTGGAGCCTGTTTTAGAGTCTGTATCTCCCTCTCTTGCTGACCCTCCCCTGCTCACGCTGTCTCTCTGTCTCTCTCAGAAATAAAACCATTTATAAAAAAAAATTAAATTAAAATAGTTTTAAGTTTATTCATTTATTTTGAGAGAGACAGAGTGTGAGTGAGCACATGAGTGGAGGAGGGCCAGAGAGAGAGAGAAAGAGAGAATCTGAAACAGGCTCTCCATTCTGTCAGTGTGGAGCCAGATGCAGGGCTCAAACTCATGAATTCCAAAATCCAGACCTGGGCCAAAACCAAGTGAGTCAGACTCTTAACTCACTGAACCACCCAGGTGCCCCATCAGATTTGTATTTTAAGAATACTGTTCTAGCAGTGGTGTGTTAAGTGGATGAGGCACTTGAAAGCCAGGTTGGGAGGCTGGTTAAGATGTTTTGGAATAATCCAAGTGAGAGATGATGAAGACTATCGAAGCTTTGCTGTGTTGGGAGCCTTCAGATTTGGGCAGACAATNTTTTTTTTTTTATTTCTAGGAGAGAGAGAGGGAAACAACGTGAGTAAGGGAGGGTCAGAGAGAGAGGGAGTCACAGACTGAAACAGGCTCCAGGCTCTGAGGTGGCAGTCAGCACAGAGTGGGCACACAGTTCTTAAGAAGCTTCTAGGAGTCAGTTTCTTGGCCACAGCATCCTGCCACCAACACAGACATTTCCTCCTGTTAAGACATTCCCACTTGCCTGCTGCCCACTTACTGGGATGGGATGGTCAAGGCTAACAACTTCTTAATATTCAGAGTGTTGATTTAGAACAGTAGCCAGCAAACTTTCTTGGTAAAGGGCCATATATTAAATACATCAGACTTTGTGGGATATATATTCTCTGCCCCAGCTGTTCATCTCCGCTGTCACAGTGCAAAAACAGCCATAGGCAATACGTAAAAAAGCGAGTATGCGGTCTTCCAGTAAAACTTGATTTACAAAAACAGGCAGTGGGCTAGATTTGGACTGTGGGCCATAGTTTGTGAATCCCTGGTTTTGTTTTGTTTTTTTTTTTTTTTAATTTTTAAACTTTTTAAAATGTTTATTTTTGAGAGAGAGAGAGAAACAGCAAGAGAGAGACCGTGTGAGCAGGGGAGGGTCAGAGAGAGAGGGAGATACAGAATCTGCAGCAGGCTCCAGGCTCTGAGCTAGCAGTCAGCACAGAGCCTGACGTGGGGCTTGAACCCACAAACTGTGAGATCATGACCTGAGCCGAAGTTGGATGCTTAACCAACTGAGCCACCCAGGCGCCCCGTGAATCCCTGGTTTAGCATGTAATGAGAAATATGTCCATGCTATGATAAAACATATTGGTTAAGAGCATGGGTCTGAATCCAAAATACATTTGACCTTTGAACAATATAGGGGTTAGGGTGTCAAACCCTTAGGTAGTCGAAAATCCACATACAACTTTTGAGTCCCCCAAAACTTAACTCCTAATAGCCTACTGTTGACCTGAAACCTGATAATATAGTCATTTAACATATATTTTGTATGTTAGATGTATTGTATGTTGCATTCTTACAATAAAGTAAGCTGGAGAAAAAATGTTACTAAGAATCATGAGGAAGAGAAAATAATACATTCGTGGTATTATACTATATTTATTGAAAAATCTCTTCATACAGGTGGACTTGTGCAGTTCAAACCTGTGTTGTTCAAGGGTCAACTGTACCAGGTTTAAAATCTACATTTACTACTTAACTATCTCTTAACTTTCTCACTGCTTAGTTTTATTAGTTTATTTTACAAATAAGGATGATAATAATAATAGCAATAATAATATACGTCGTAAGATTCTTGGGAAGAATTAAAGAAGTTCATGCATGTAATATACTTAGAATAGTACCTAATGCATAGGAAACAGTAAATGTTAGTGATGGTGAAGATGGTACTGATGTCTTTGCCGTTCTTCAGACATGTTTGAAGGAGTCAGATGGCAGTGATATAGAAGATTTTGGCTCTGATCACAGTGAAGACTGCCTGTCAGAAGCAAGCTGGGAACCTGTTGATAAGAAAGAGACTGAGGTATGTCCGGAAAAATATACTTTTGTGAAGCACTGAATTCTCCTATTTCTCAGAGATAAGTGACATGCTATAAACTGAACTCTCTCCTGGGTGAGTGTCTTCTTTTTAGGCAAGTAGTGGCCAACTATAAAGACAGACCTCATCATTTCCTCCTTGAATGCTTTCCTTATTGCAGTGTTGCTCTTCCACTTTGTTGACAAGGACCTGGAATTTTTCCTTGTGCCTTCTGTTAGGTGACTCGCTGGGTTCCAGACCATATGGCATCACATTGCTATAACTGTGACTGTGAATTCTGGTTGGCCAAACGAAGACACCATTGCCGGTAAGATGTTTTATATGGTTCTATAAGGCTCATCAAGGAGTGATGTACGTGTATCTGAGCTAAATTGAGTTCATCTGAAAATGGAGATAATCTTTATAGGGACTACTTTTATTTTCTGCCAACTTTTCTCTTTATTTACTTATGTAAGGCCTGTTAGAGTATCATTTGTGTCTTTTTTTTTTTTTTTTTTTATNGAGAGAATCCCAAACAGGCTGTGCACTGTCAGCACAGAACCTGACGTGGGCCTTGAACTCACGAACTGTGAGATCATGACCTGAGCTGAAACCGAGAGTCGGACCGTTAACCGACTGAGCCACCCTGGGGCCCCGAGGATCATTCATTTCTGATGAGTTCTTCCCTCTTTGTCCTTTGGCAGAAATTGTGGGAATGTATTTTGTGCTGGGTGTTGCCACCTGAAGCTGCCCATTCCTGATCAACAACTGTATGACCCAGTGCTCGTCTGTAACTCCTGTTATGAACACATCCAAGTATCTCGTGCCAGGGAACTCATGAGCCAACATCTGAAGAAACCCATTGCTACAGCTTCCAGCTGAATGCCAGAGGAGATGACCTGTCCAATTTTAGCAGGTTTGAAGGGAGGATCTGCTTCAGGTGTAGTTTTGAAGGTTCCTTGGTGTGGCTCGTGAAATAACAGAGCTCAAAGATACCGTCTTGAGAAATCCTCCTTGGTACCATGAGACTGGAGCAGAGGAATTCCAGTTTGGCAGGAGGTCTTCTACTGATGAGACCCTCACCTTGGGGTAAAGGTCCTGATCCAGATCCAGAGTCTGAAAGCTAAATGTTGAGTTGGTGACTCCAGCTTTTGTCCTAGGGGTCACAAGATGATGATTTCATAGATACTGCCTGGTGATACGTGCCCCAAACAGCAATAGAAAGGCCTAAGTATAACCAAACTCCAAGCGATAAACAGATCCATCTCTCCTCCACCTTGAAAAAAGCAGATTCTAGTATATAAGATAGGAATTCCTATCCTATTTGAAATGAACTATATCCTGTTCCTCTGTGCTCTGTGTCTGTGCATGAAGGCTCAGTCTTTAGAGGCACTCCCTCTAGTTGCAGTAGTTCTGTCTTTCTGTGGAGTTTGGTTTCAAGACTGGTTCAGCAAGTAGAGGTTTTGCTGTATTTTTCACTTGGCTCATCGGCCAACATCAGTGAATATTCAGTTTAGAGGGACAGTTCTAAGGAGTCAGACATTCTTGGGAGCAGAGGAAAGCTCTGCTGCTGTTCAGTCCTGGCAAAACTCGGTTATTTTGAGCTGCGAAGGCAGTCGTCTCTGTTACTCAGTGGCAGCTCTCGAGGTATGCACTGTGAAGAATGAGAAGGGAAAAGCAGAAATGATCCTTGTCAAATACTTGCTGATTGTGCCCTGCCCTTTGCGCCTGACTTTTCCTAGTTGTCCTGGTGCTAACACAGGAGTTACACCTTGATCCTCTCCTGGCATGAAAACGAAACAATGGATTTTTGTTGTTGTTGTTCCATTGCCCACTTCCCTCATGTTGTCTTTCCCTTGGCTGCTGCCTCCTCTGGGTCACACTGCTTCTTATCCTGAACACTTGACACCTTGAGGGTAGAATTTAGCATTTGGTTTTTACCTCCTAGAATATGCTGTTTGGTATGTGAGGGTTTCAGTACAAATGCTGCTGTCTATTTCTGTGCACTTAACAATGGAACCCAAATAGAAGAGAATAAAGCCTTGATACCAAAATTGGGAGAGAAAATGTGTCCATTTGGACCAAACATTGTTTTTTTTGTTGTTGTTGTTTTGTTTCATCTTAATATGTACCAGTGGCACTTAACCAAAAGATACAGTGATATAGCCATGTACTGTGGTTGGGACAGATATAGTCTCCTTGACCCATAATGAAACCACTAGTATTTCCTTTATACATTTTCCTTAATGCATTGATGTATAAAAGGTAAATTACACTTAGGCTTGTCCTGTTTTAAAACTATGGTAGCTGTCTAACTGCTACTTTCATGTCGCTTCCTAGAAAAAAAATTTTCATTTGAAAATAACTAGGATCTGCATTTAGAACAAGAATTGTTATTTGTCCTGACCTTTTCTTCAGTCCTACAGAGAAGCATCTGTGCTTTTATACTTGTCATGGATGTAACCTAAAAAGTTTTGGCGTATTTAGGTCAGCCTAGCAGAACTTTTTTTTTTCTCTTGTTTAAATGGAGTTGAATAATGGAGATTTGTGTCTGGGAAATTCCTGAGATCATTGAAAAAGTAACAAACTATTCCTTGTCTCTGATATGTAAAATTCTCCTAAGCATTTTCTCAATCATTAAAATTTACTGCCAGTTGCAAGAGCGGCTTTTTAATTAACTTGACTTTCATTGCACTTCACTCTGCCTGTTTTCAGGGGGAGTAAGATTGGTGGTAACATTTGAGGAGACTGTATCTGTCTACTTTGTGTGGCTGTTTTGAGGGACTGTCCCATCAGTGAACATACTGCATGGCCTTGGAGAGAGACTGGGCTCTCGGCTCAGATGTGTTCATCAAATACTCCTTTCAGAGCTCTTGTGGGTGTAAGTGACATGATGTGGCCAAAAATCCAAACTGTGCAGTTGCGTTGTGACAAACATGCAATGTGCTGTAAAAACTCAATACAATTTAAATAAAATCTCTATATTAGTGCTGCTTTGTTGGGTCTTTTTATTCATTTTAATTTCTAAGTAAACTTCGTACTCATTTTTTTCTTTGACCACGAGAAAGGACTAAAACATTATATTCCTTCCTCCCAACCATTTCCATTTTTAAAGTTTTTAAAATTTATTTACTTATTTTGAAAGTGAGGAGGGGTAGGGGCAGAGAGGGAGAGAATTCCAAGCAGGCTCCCTGCTGTCAGCGCAGAGCTGGAAGGTGGGGGTGGGAGGGGGATGGTGAGTTCTGGATTTCATGGAACATGAGATCATGGCTTAAGCAGAAATCAATAGCCAGAGCCTTAACCCACTGAAACACCAGGTGCCCTAATTTCCATTTTTAAATGGACCTTTCTTTTCTTTATATTTTTTCAGTGTTTGTTTATTTTTGAGAGAAAGGGCACGCTGGGGAGGGGCAGAGAGAGAGAGAAGCAGAGGGTCCTGAGAAGCAGGCTCCATGCTGGCAGCGCAGAGCCCACTGCTGGACTCGATCTCACAAACTGTTGAGTGAGATAGTGACCTGATCCGGAGTCGGAAGCTTTAACCTAGTAAGCTTCCCAGGCGCCCCAAATGGACTTTTCTTTTTATCAGCACAGCTCCTGCTATATTCTTATCTATTGATCGGATAGGGATTTATCATGACTACTGTAGCATTCTATCCCATCTCAAGTGAGGTTTATTTCTCTTTAATGTCTAAAATAGCACCAGCTGGTTGACCAGGCACACAGCATTGTAATCCTATTCTTCTGATTCCCTCCTCATAGGCACCTCAGTTCTGCTCCCTCCTTGAGTAAACCTGTCCAGAGCAAAATATTGACGTAAAAGAGTATATCTAAAAACATAAAATGCTACTCTTTAAAAGGTGAATTTGTTTACTCAGTATATCATACCCTCATCACCATTCTTATTTTGGAAAGACAAGCAATTAAACTGTTAAGTTTATACTTATTTATGGTTACTCAGGTTATATACAGTTAGACACTTTGTTCTCAAGAACGGCAGACTGAGTTGTCAAGTGCACACTTTCCGAATTCTAAATCCCCACACGCTGCTTGTGGTGATCAACACGAATCTTCGTATTCCATCGTGGATAATCAGGTTTCTTTCTTTTCAGGACTCAATACTACCTGGCGGGCAGCAACACCGTGGTTTGGTCTGACGGTATGGGGACGCCGCAGACGGAACGTGCCTCGCTGCCGCCACGCCCCACGCTGGGGCCCCACGCTGGGGCCAGCGGCCGCGGCGACTCGGAGTCCAGGGGGCGGGTTGGCCTGCGGCCANAACGGTCCCAGGGTCCGTGGCGGGCCTGGCGCTGACAGGAGGGGGCAGGGCGCAGCGAAGGCCGGGCGAAGGGAGGGGGGAGATCGAGAACGGGGTGGGAGAGCCAGGCTCGGCGGGGCGAGGCCCGGCGCCCGGNGACCAGAGCAACCGCCACTTCCGAGGGCATTTCGCACATGAGGTGATCCACTTTCTGCTGTGCCTCCCGAGAAATAGGTCACGTTGCCCCCACCGTTTCCCACCACCACCTGCACCCCCTTTCTGCCACTATGTCCCCCTGGAAGGACTTGACAGTTCTAGCCCCATCTGGTTAATTGTCCACTGGTGGCCTAAGAGACGTCTGCTGTAGGCATTTTGTTGTTCCTGGCCCCTCTCGAACTCCAGGCCCCCGTAGCCATCTACCTTCTCGAGACCCTTCCCTTCTCGAACACCTAGAATAAGTAGCCCTTTGTTGAAGCACTAGGTCGGGAAGAAACACCGGAGTGTCTCCTTTGCTCTAATGGGAAGCAAAACAGTTACTGGAGATGGTGAGGGTATGATGGCCAAGATGGGAAGGAACAAAGTCGCAGCCAGGAAAACGTAGAACATTTATACCGACCGAGGGGAAGTGGGGAAGGTGTCTTGAGTGGAAGTTTGCCTTTGAAGAGACAGGCCATCTTCCACCCAGTGACACATTTAATTAAGAAGTCTTAGAAAAGGTGTTCTGACAATAATCATATTTTAGGTTCCAAGTAATGTATAGAAAGGTAGACATTGTTTATCTTAAGAGCAAATATATAATAATATATTCTTTACAAGATACTATTCCTGCACAGAACGAATTGGCTGAACATTGCTTTCATCATAGCTAATTAGAGTGGTGTTTGCTTGAGGTGCTATGGTGAGACAAACATAAGGCAAGAATGGTCTTCTTTACTGTCAAGTTATAGCTAAAAGGAATTTTAGAAAGTTCACATTTGTGTCTTTGAATCTTTCACTGTTGGCTACAGCTTTTCAGTAATGAAAAAACTTTGTATAAATCTGTATTTACTAAAAACTCAAAAATTCTCTAGGATAGAAAATTATTTTATAAACTTGGCTTCTGATGCTCTTCCCCTCTTCCAGGAAGGTGAGGGTGGCAAATACTCCTTTTCTCTGTGTAAGGAGTCCATGATATGAGGCAGTATTCCAAAACAGCAACTGGATATAATAGTGAGAATTCATTCTTGCCTTCAGCAGAAACATTTTCACCTAAATGTTAATTTGGATTTACAGTAAATGTGTAAGGATTATTTTTCAGTTATGGAAAATGAAAAATATACAAATGAAAGTAACACTTTGTTCGATTTAACCCAGGCCCAGGGTTATGAATGAGGCAGCATTTTGTTCATTTGGAATTTAGAAGATAAGAGATTAGCTTGTGTATGGAGTTTAGAAAATAAGGGATTATTAGGTTAGAGTTCTAGCAACAAGTTGGAAAAATAGCAGTGGCAAAGGAATGTTCTAAAGGAATTCTAAAGGAATATTAAGGCACTTCCATGTGATGGCCATTGATTTTGGTGGGGAATTGCATGGGGAAAGGCAATGGAGACAGTACCCTGGCATGCATTTGACAGAGTCTCTGACATGGCTATTTGTTTCTTAGGTTGTATATCTGGTAGGCATAAGGAGAAAAGACTGGAAAGTATATTCTTGGGAGTAATAGGATAACTACTTCAGACAAAGAAACGTACAAATATGCATACATAAAAACCAAGTCTTGCTCACTTTTTTCACTTTTCTTTCTTTTTCCCCCACCTATCTTAAACCCAGTTGTATTCTAAGGATAGCGTCCATTTTAATTAAAGAAATACAGGGGCTGTGTATGGTCTTATTTTCTTCACTTATAGTTAAATTGGTCAGCATTTTGAAGATTATTTATTGAATAACATGAATTTAATTCGTATTTTTGCAGTGTAGGTCATTCATCAATCCACATATACCTAGATTATTGTAGTTTTCATGCATCTCCTATTTTTTTTACCATTCTGCCTGTTGATATGTACAGAAGGTGTGTTGGTTGTGGATTGTCTACACGATAGGCTTGGTTCACTAGGGAACTATGTTTCTGATGTGGGTGGAATGTACTTCTAAGTTCAAGAATACTGGGCCAACTTTGTTCGCTTTGATTCTGTGTTCTAAGCCCTTGGTTCTTCTATTTCTCTCTTTACCTAATTTTTATTCTGCTTGACTATTTCTTTTGTTTGTATGTCTGATGGTACTGCTACTTCTTAGTCTCCACTTTGTTTTCTGTGTTCTACTTCAGTTTATGGTTTGAATACTATGGTCTTTTTTTTTTTTTTAACAATAGAATCTTCTGTTCTCGTACCTACTTCTCTTATCTAGATCCATTGAAATAGCTGTCTTGTTCATCTTTCAGGAATGTCCTTGATAAGAAATGTGAAAATCACATGTTTTTCCCTTTTTTTTCTTTTGCTCCATTTTTGTTATTTTGTTTTTAGTGATAGTTTATTTTATAATATTTGTTAAAACTTTCTAAACTAAGTAGCAAGTCTGAGCAATAGTAGATAATCTATTTTGGCCTGGGGATATCAAGCTCTTAAGAGGCAGGCTTTTTCCTGGGAATTGATTAGCTCAGATTCATTTATATAAAAGGAATAAGACTTTTAAGAATAGAAATCCATCCTGCTTTACATTTCCAAAATTCTGGATTTAAACTTTGCCAGATATATCCTAAAGATGTTCTGAAAACATATAGGTGATATTCTGTGAAGTTAGTTAGACTGAAGCCCTATGAGGTGACCCTTAACAATAAATAAGAGCTGAACACGTTTTAGTTCTTTTTTAAAAAAACAAGTATAAAGGAATGCCCTTCTAATATTATCAGTCTTCATACGTTAGCAGCATCTGAAAGTATATAAATATTTGGTCATCACTCAGAATTTATCATGATAGAAGTAGATTTTATATTTTGATAAATCAAGGTAAAGAATTCTTTAATTAGGTGTTTAGGCTATTGTCTATCTGAAAATTCATCAATAGCTTAACCCTAAAGAATGTGGAAGAAGGTTTAGCTATTTCGCACTGTAGCAATAGCTACATGTAGATTTAGCATGTGAAGCATCCAAAGAAGAATCGAGTGGTAGGTAGTTTTAGATCTCAGAAACCCTTGTCATGAAGAGCAAAAAAATGTTTCTTTAGGTCTTAAAGGATTGTTGCTGGTAGTTCAAAGTGTGTATACATATGGAATAACTAGTCCAGTACCATAAAAACTGTTTTTTTGTTGTTTAAAGGAAAAAAGGAAAAGCAGTTTTTAAGAGGTATATATCATTTGAATACATTCAGCCTTCTGGATTAGGCTTTTTTTTCCCCCCATTAGATTTAGACTTCTTGATTTCCAGGTCACTTTAAAATTTGTGTGTATATACGTATATATGTATCTGTTTATTTTTGTCAGTAATGCTTTATTCTTTTTAAAATTGTTATTATTTTTTAGGAGTTTATATTAAGAAAGTTGATTTGAATCAGGCAATGCCAAACCAGAAGTGGTTAGGAGTGCTCCTAGTGCTCTATTCTTTTTTTTTTTAATTTTTTTCTTAACATTTATTCATTTTTGACAGACAGAGAGAGACAGAGCATGAGCAGGGGAGGAACAGAGAGAGAGGGAGACACACAATCCGAAGCAGGCTCCAGGCTCTGAGCTGTCAGCACAGAATCTGATGTGGGGCCCGAACTCACTGACCCTGAGATCATGACCTGAGCTGAAGTTGGACGCTTAACTGACTGAACCACCCAGGCACCCCCCTAGTGCTCTATTCTTTAGAGGAAATTAAACACCACAGAAATAGAATGAAAGATGTATAACATGTTGAATGGGTTTACAATGAAAATATTTGGAAAAGTAGGTATTTGAGTGCCATCTTTTACCATATAGTTTAATAGAGGAGTGGCACATAAATTAGATTTTCCCTCTGTTTTATAGATTTGTTTAATAAAACAAATTAAAAGGAATTTGTGAACCACAGATTTTAACACATAACGCTCTCCCTAGGTAAATAAAGCTAACTTTTTTTTTAAATAATTTTTTTAATGTTTATTTATTTTTGGGACAGAGACAGAGCATCAGCAGAGGAGGGGCAGAGAGAGAGAGGGAGACACAGAATCCAAAGCGGGCTCCAGGCTCTGAGCTGTCAGCACAAAGCCTGAGGCGGGGCTCAAATCCACAAACTGTGAGATCATGACCTGAGCCAAAGTTGGACACTTAACCAACTGAGCCACCCAGGCACCCCTAAAGCTAGTTGTTTTTTTTAAATGTTTATATACTTATTTTGAGAGAGAGAGAGAACCACTAAGGGGAGGAGCAGAGAAAGAGAATCTCATGTGGGTTCTGCAGGTTTCATGCTCAGCTCAGAGCCCAATGTGGGGCTCGATCCCATGACTGTGAGATCATGACCTGAGCTGAAATCAAGAGTCAGATGCTCAACCAACTGAGCCACCCAGGTGCCCCAGGCTAGTTTTGTTTATTACGTTCAAGAATCACAGTCTGAAAAATAAGTTTAGCCTGTAACATGTGTATTTTCTTTTCTCCTCATTAAATAGTAATTCCCTTTGTCTCTCTTCATCATCTCCACTTTTTAATTCCTTTATACCTTAGTAGATAGGAGAAGGCAAATATCAGAATCCCTGGGCCTGAGTATGTGGATTTTTAATAAACTCTCCAGGTGATTTCAGATGTAAATCAATGTTCGAGAGGGGCGGATATCTAGGAAGGGACTCTACTAGAGATACTCTGAAGAAAAAAAGACTATGGAAAAAAATTTTTTTTGATCATGGAAAAGTTTTGATTAAGAAAGGAAGAAGAGACTGAGAGTTTTCAAGCCTGACTTTTTTTTCAAAGATGATGATTAAAAAAATTGAAAGGAGTAAAGAACATTAACTTTCTTTTTGGTTTATGTTATAGTTCTTACTTGATCTCCACTTATTTCTTTTATGTATATGGGTAAGTGTTTACTTCTGTGCCTGTTATTAAGGTTTCTAAATGATTTGAAAGACAGTGGAATTTCTAAAACTTCTAGGAAGTAGCATATAGATTGGAAATCTGGGTCAGTCAGCTGAGGTTAAAAAGGTTAAGATGACTGAATCGTCTATAAAAGGCTTTGAACATTGAATTTGATTTAACATTTGATTTAATACTGGAGTTTGGCTACTTTGTCTCTTACTATAGTAATATTGAGAACCAAGCCAAAGTTTGATTTTTTTTTCTTAGCATTGTATGTATAATCTTGTATTCTGGATTCTGAACTTGTTTTTACCAGAACTAAATTTCTGTTGTGTTAAAAAAAGGCTGAGAATTGAACATATTCCCGTTTTGTAATTTTTGGTTTGCTACATCCAGTGGTACAAGATAAAATTAGTAAATGTGTTCTTCCTCTTTTATGCAGGACCAGTGGCTGTAGGACAATTCCACCGGTCATTCCGGCGAGATAGTTTGTCTCCTTACTCCTACGTATCAACTTCATCCCACAACCACAGTACTTTCCCTCTGAAAGGTTTAGATCGGACCCCGATTCCTCCTAGAACATGGCAGAACTCCCTTGGAATGCACCCAGGACAAGTGGAAACGTCTCCCACTTTTTCAGATAAAGGGGTTCCATTTCCTGTACTGCAGAGGTTTCCAACTGAGGTTACCTATACCCTGCAGCCAAGTGCCACGTCCGTACACGTTCAGCAAGGTCCTCAAACAATGGTCAGCTCCTCCCAAAAATACAGTAACTACACACCCTCAGCGCAGTACTCCCAAGCCTACTATCCAACAGGTATGAGAAATTCAAGTTCAGTGGCTTCTCTTATTTTATAATGAGCATTTATAACTTTGAATGCATTTCTGCATGCTTAAAAATAGTAGGAATATGTACAGAAGAAATCTCAAAGATTTCTCATCAGAACATATTTTTAAGCAATATATAAAATTTCATTATGTTCTTAAAGATTGTGAAAATTTTGTTGGTACATAAATATGTATGTTTTCAGTGAAAATTTTATATCTTCAAAATGTGTCCTAGTAATAAATTAGGACATAACTACACTGGGGCCTTGTTCTAACTCTGCTGATGTTGCAGTATTTCGTTTCTTTTCTTTAAAAAAAATGTATATACATGTTACAGTTGACCCTTGAATAATGCAGGATTGGGATGCTGACTCCCATGCAGTTGAAAATGTGTGTATAACTTTTGACTTCTCCAAAACTTAACTACTAATAACCTATTTTGACTGGCACCCTTACCTAAGATAACATAAACAGTTGGTTAGCACATATTTTATATATTATATGTATTATGTACTATATTTTTACAACAAAGTAAGATAAAGAAAAGAAAATGTTAAGAATATCATTAAAGAAAATACATTTACAGTACTTTATCAAAAACATCCAAACATGGTTCAAACTCATGTTATTCCAGGGTCAACTATATATATTATATTTTTTAATGTTATAGGTGAGATTACCTCATACTGAAATCATTTTAGTATCTCAGTAATGAAGTTTAAAAAAAAGCATACTTTCTATCTCTTAAAACTAAATTATATTCTTCTAGTGAAAATATGATGGTCTGGTTGACAGGGCAGTTCCTACAGTGTTAATCCCAGCCAACTAAGAACTGGAGTAGCAGAGAGGAGAACTTGACAGTGACAACTAACCCAGAGCTCAACCAAGGGCACTGAAGATATATTATATATCATGCCAGTAATTAGGAATCCTTATGATAGTGACCATGTGTTTAGCTTCTCGGGGTTGGTGGGGAGAGAGTTTTTTTTTGGGGGGGTACACTTTTGCAAGATAACCTTAACTTTCCGTTCAAATGTATTTTCTGTTTTGCAGAAGCACCATAAAATTGTGGTGTGTTTCATCATTAGAGTGTTAACACTGAGTGATGAAATGGAACAATAGAAATAAGACAGAGTCAAGGCTTTAAAAAAAAAGACCAGAGAGAAGGCCCAATGATTTAAGGTTCTAGGAATATTAATTTTTTCAAGTATGTAGATCTGGAAGCAATCTCTAGAGGTATTTTGTTAGACCATTTCTGCCAGACAGGAGGAAATCAAAAGCTAGAATAAGTGAAAAGAATGTAAATTAGATAGAGGAATTAAATAATTTGTTGACTTTTAAAAGTTATAAATCTGGTAACTTCTGTTTATAACAGTCCTCACTATTTTCTAGCTGTAACATCCAACTGTATTATTTTACTATCAGCTTATTGCGTTCTATCTAAATATAGCAGTAAAAGAGATTGCTTTGTTTTCCCAAAATATATAATAGTTCATATTAAAATAATAAAACAAGAATTTAAGTTAGATTGGGTTTTATATATTTTTAGAGCTGCTACTGTTTTGGTGGATGGAATTGAGAAGGAAAAGGCAATGGAAGTATATGGATTAAGGATGACTTAGCACTTTCATTCATTTTGCCTATTAGAAATTTTTTCTTAATGTTTATTTTTGAGAGAGTGAGCATGCACAAGTGGGGGAGGGGCAGAGAGAGAGGGACAGAGCATCTGAGGCGGGCTCTGTGCTGACAGCAGTGAGCCTACTGTGGGGCTCAGACTCCCCAACCATGAGATCATGACTTGAACTGAGAGATCGTGACCTGATCTGAAGTCAGATACTCAACCAACTTATCCACCCTGGTGCCTCTTGCCTATTAGAAATTTAAAAACTGGTTGAAGCCTAGTATTTTTCCAGATTTTCTGTTGCTTCTTTGAAAAACAAAAACATCTACGTGATCCTGAAAAATAAATGACTGAATTCATGTTAGAAGTTTTATATCTTACGTATAGCAACAAATAGGATTGGACTTTTATTAATGAATTGTTTATTCAACATTTTAATGAACAGATTAGGCATTACTGCCTAAATTCTAATTTCAGGGGCGCCTGGGTGGCTTAGTCGGTTAAGCGTCCGACTTTCACTTAGGTCATGATCTCGCGGTTCGTGGGTTCGAGCCCCGCGTCGGGCTCTGTGCTGACTGCCAGCTCAGAGCCTGGAGCCTGTTTCAGTCTGTGACTCCCTCTCTCTCTGACCCTCCCCTGCTCACGCTGTCTCTCTCTCTCTCTTTCCTAGAAATAAATAAAAAACATTAAAAAAATAAATAAATAAATTCTAATTTCAGCTTTGTTCCATGTATGCATAGAATACGTATGCATATATAGAGACAGTCTGTGTCTTCCTTACACTTGCTTTACATTCTATAGCCCATCAACTGGATAATACCCTTATCTCCCTTCCTTTTAACCAGCAAGTGTTTTTCTTTCCTTTCCTAAACTCCCTCCAAACCCCCTTCCTCAAACTACTAAAGACTCAGAAGCTGCTAGGGAGTTTAAATTTGGAAGGACTGTAGCAAGAGAAATGTAGAAATGTACTTGGCTTTCCAATTTAAAATTTTGGAGGTATTTTCCTATGGACATATTAGATATGGTGGTTAGGTTCTATATTATTATTAGACCTACACTTATGGTATGGGTAGTTATAATCTGGTCTAGGAGCCAAATTAGCCTATATGATGTTGTCCTATGGGAAAATGTGTTTCAACTTCCAGCCAATCCTCTCAGAAACACCTAGTTCTAAATTTTATGAGAACCACTTATGTATCATTTACCAGAAAACACTACAAATAGTTAATATTGTTCATTCATTACAGAAATACTATCTGTTAAATCATTATGATTTAGGATATGGTATTTAAAAATATTTTATGTTAGCTTGAATGTAAAATTATAAATTGAAAATTGTCAAATAAACAAATAGGTGAATAGATAAATTAATTACTTGAAAATTATCTCCAAGAGTTCAAGATAAGAACTAGGAAATAGACATTAAAAGAACAAGTGAGTGCTGCTGCTGTTTTGATAGTGTATAGTGCATGTGAAATGCAAATCGTGTGTTATCTGAATTTTTGTTTTGTCTTCTTTAATAGGGAAAGTTGAAATGACTATAAAGTGTCTGAGATTATGAAAATAAGAAGTTTCATGATCTCATGATGATATGTAATACATAGACTAGGTCTATGATATAATGTAATAAGCAAAACTGCTTTGAACATTCTAAAGTACTATGTAAATAAGTTGTATTGTTGTGGTGCCTGGGTGGCTCAGTTGGTTGAGTGTCAGCTTTAGGTTTCAGGTCAGGTCATGATCTCATGGTTCACGAGATTGAGCCCTGTATCAGGCTCTGTACTGGCAGTGGGGGGACTGCGTGGGATTCTCTGCCTCTTTCTCTGCCCCCCCAAAATAAATAAACTTTAAAAAAAGTTGTATTCTTANTGTAGAAGTATTTGATTCTTCCAAATTTTAGGTGAAGGAAGACAAAAAGTAGTGAGCAACTTAACCATGGTTAGTGAGTACCTGTTTATGAAGAGCATTACAAATGACTTTCCCAAAGTTAAATAGAATATCATTCTCAGAGGCAGGATAATGATCATTTTCAAACCTAGCTCTTGAAATAATAATGAAGTAGCTAATTTTGGAATAATGGTCAGACTTGAATCCTTTTGAAGTGAACTATATGATTTGACGTTTGGATCAAATTTTAGTAAACAGCAACACCTGACTTCGTTTAAAAATTATATTGATAGGGGTGCCTGGGTGGCTAAGTCAGTTAAGCTTCTGACTTCAGCTCAGGTCATGATCTCACGGTTTGTGAGTTTGAGTCCCACATTGGATTCTGTGCTGACAGCTCAGAGTCTGGAGCCTGCTTCAGATTCTGTGTCTCCCTCTGTCTCTGCCCTCCCCCACTCGCACTCGGTCTGTGTCTCTGTCTCTCAAAAAAATAAACATTTAAAAAAAGTTTTTAATTACATTGATAATAAACTTGAATCTGATCTTCAAACAGTATAATCAGTTAAGATTGAATTTTGTTGTATTTTATAAATTAATTTCTTTAGTAAAGCCAAACATTGAGACTAAGATATTGCTGTCAGACTGACTCAAAATGACCCATCTGAATCATTTCTTACATTTGTCATTCCTCTCTTGAAGCACTTATTTTCTTTGCCTAGTTGATGACATTTTTTCCACGCTTCAAAGGCAAAATGTTGTAGATCCAGTATTGACTGATTCTTTTTAGTCTTTCCCTATCTTGGATTCCTTTTTTTCTTCTGATACTATTTTCATAGCATACTACTATAATTTAATTTACCTTTTTAAAAAGTTTTTGTTTATTTATTTTGAAAGAGAAAGAGAAAAAAGTGAGTGGGGGAGGGGCAGAGAGACAGGAGGGAGCGAGAATCCCAAGCAGGTTCTCTACTGCACTGTCAGCCTGGAGCCCATCATGGGGCTCCAACTCACGAACTGCAAGATCATGATCTTAGCAAAAATCAGATGCTTAACGTATTGAGTCACCTAGGTGCCCCAATTTCTCTTTTTTATTCAAAACTTTTAGACCTTTTTATTTTTTATATTTTTAATTTTTTTAAGCAAGCTCTACACCCAGCGTGGGGCTTGAACTCATGACCCTGAGATCAAGAGTCGCATGCTTCACTGACTGAGTCAGCCAAATGCCCCCAAAACATTCATATTTGTATCTAGAGAGTCCTATATTGAGGACTGTTTTCCTTTGACTAATGTTATAATGCTGAATTGACCCAAAGTCAATCTTGCATTTTTCTCAAAGTTAAAATTTAAGTTTAAAGCTGTGATTAGCAATTTGTAGCTGCCTTTCATCTCATTTTTTTTTTCTTTATTTATTTTTGAGGGAGAGAGAGAGCACACACATGAGCTTGGGAGGGACAAAGAGAGAGGGAGAGAGAGAATCCCAAGCAGGCTCAGCACTGCTTGTGTGGAGCCTGAAGTGGGGCCCTATCTCACTAACTTGAGCCCAAGTCAAGAAAGAGTTGGATCCTTAATCGACAGCCACCCAGGCGCCCCCTCATGGTATATTTTATTTAACAAATATTTATATACCAATCACTATGACGAGGCATTGTTCTGAGTATTTTCCAAATATCAGTTCATTTAATCCTCACAACAATCTTATAAGATTAGGAATGTAATTATCTTCGCTTTATACATTAGAAACTGGAACGCACACCACTAGTCTGAGGCAAGACTGAGGAACAAATCCAGGCAAACTGACTCAGGAGTCCATTCTTTGGCCATTGTGCTCTGCTGCCTGCCTGCCTGCCTCTCACACAGAGAGGGACATTTTGTTTTGTTCGTCTTTTGAGAGGCTCTTTCCTGGTATATCTCTTCCCCAGAGTTAGTTACTCCCAGGTAGGATAGACAATAGACAACGGAAATTGGTGGAGAAACCTACCCTTCTGTGCGGCTGGTGGCAGTGAGACTGCCCTGGATTATTGACTCCTACCCAAGCAGTGAAAACATACTTCAGCTGGTAGAGTGGGAAGTTCATTTTGGGGCCTCTAAGGTGGGGGGCTGCCTCTAATTTCTACATACCCTCTCCTTAGCATAGTGCTCGGCTTTAATGGGTCCCTAGTGAACAATGTATTGAATGGAATGAAATAATTCTGATCATTCAACCTGACCTCCAGTAGGTTATTTCATGACACAGCCTCAATTTCCCTTCTTATAAAGTGGCAATAATAGCTCAGGTCAGTGATTAAATGAATTTAAAGTATGTGAATAGACTTCATAAAATTTAAAACATTATTTACATAAAAAGGATAACATATTTTAAAAGCTGTCTTTCAAATAACCCTACATATTAACATCTTACAGGCTAAATACAGTAATTTATAAGAATATACAACTTCCTTTGCAAGGTGCCTATGATATTTTTTATTGAGAAAATAAATATTGTGTCATTAAATTTTTTAAAATGAATCTTGGGAAAAAAGAATTGCTTATTATTGTCTTAAAGTACATTTAAATTCTAAAGAACTGTTTTTTGATTCTGTATAATGTACATAAACAAATCTAGAGCCTGAAGTTATAAGAGCTTCCAATGCTGTTATTCTTGTACTTGGGCAGCCTCTGTTGTCCATTTCTTCAAAAAAGCCTGATTTTCTTCTTATGGAAAGAGGGAGTTGGCATAAATACACCAGGAAGTTCTCTTTAACTGCCAGGAGACACTAAGCAAAAGCACAATTATATTTGTTTTTCTTTTTCTGAGTAAAATATAAATAACATAGAATTTACCATTTTAAACATTTTTAAGTCTACAGTTCTGTGGCATTACATACAATCACATTGTTGTACTAGCATTATCACCTTTCATCTCCAGGACTGTTTCATCTTCTCCAGCTGAGACTCCACACCATTAAACACTAACACCATATTCCCTTCTTCCCCCAGCATTCTACTTTCTGTCTATGAACTTGACAACTCTGTAAAACTCCCGTAAGAAGAATCATACAGGGGCATATGGGTGGCTCAGTCAGTTGACCATCTGACTCTTGATTTCAGCTCAGGTCATGATCCCAGGGTAATGGGATTGATCCCTGCGTCTGGCTCTGTACTCAGCATGGAGACTGTTTTAAGATTCTCTCTCTCCCTCTGCCCTTCTCCCCTACTCGTGCGCCCCCCCAAAAAAAAAATAATTAAAAAAAATAGAATCATACAATATTTGCCATTTTGTGATTGGCTTATTTCACTAAGCATAGTGTTTTCAAGATTTACTGATCCTTTATCATGGGCCAAAATTTCCTTATTTTTTAATGCCAGTTTTCCATTGTATGTATATACCACATTTCGTTTATCCATTCATTTGTTGGTAGACACTGGGTTGCTTCCACTTTTTGACTATTGTGAACAATACTGCTGTGAACATGGGTGTACAAATACCTGTTTGAGTGCTTGCTTTCACTTTTTTTGGGTATATTCCCAGAAGACCTTTACCTTACTATAAATGAGGAGGTATTGGGATTCTAGATGTATAGTAGCTTACCTTCAAACTAAATTTACTATTAGGATCTTTTTCCTGTTGAACATTGGACATTTTCTCACTGCTGACTGTTTTCCTAACCTATAGTGGGAGTGAAAATTTTTACTTTTAGATAATTTTTAGTAATCCTTAATTTTTTAATTACCAGAATTCTTTAAAAAAAAAAAGTCATTACCTATTATATTTACATCTAAAATAGAATTCTTTTTTTTTTTTTTTTTTTTTTTTTTTTGAGAGAGAGGGAGAGAGAAAATCCCAAGCAGGCTCTGTGCTAGGAGTATGGAACCCGATGTGGGGCTCAATCTCGCGAACCATGAGATCATGGCCTGAACTGAAATCAAGAATGGGAAGCTTAACCAAATGAGCCACCCAGCCACCCCTGAAATAGAATTCTGTGCAATATTTCCAGTTTTTCATTCTACATGCAATTTAGTGCCTTGAGTGAATGCTTTCAGGAAGACAGTGGAAGATCTTTATGCAAGATGAACGTGTTTTAGGACATAGTGATAAACTCACTTTTATAGATGTCAGTGCTTTCACAATGCTTTCATAATACACACTAGGTTAATTTTTCATGCACACAGATGCATTTCTATAGCTAGGTTTTTTGTATTCTGTAAACTAACTAGTATCTTAGTTCTATTTTGTTGATAATACAAAGTAGGATTGCCCTGGTAAGGAAATAGCCATTGAGGAATCTTTTTGGATTATCTATTCATGTTCCCCTTTTCTTCATGCAGGTAGCTTTCTACTTTCCATTTGTTAACTGTTCACTAAAAGGATATTCTCCATCTTGCTGTTTCCTTAGATAATAAATCAGCTCTCAACATATTAATATATTCTCTATTGTATATTTTACCTTATCCAAGAAATTTTATTATTTTTAATGTTTTTAATTTTGAGAGAGAGAGCATGTGTGCAAGTGGGGGAGGGGCAGAGAGACAGGGGGATAGAGGATCTGAAGCAGTCTCTGTGCTGACAGCAGACAGCCTAAGGAGGGGCTTGAACTCATGAACCATGAGATGATGACCTGAACTGAAGTTGGACGCTTAACCGACTCAGCCACCCAGGCGCCCCCGAGAAGTTTATTTTAACGTACACTTTAACAACTATTCAAAATATGTAAGCCATGGAATCAGAACAATATTAGCAAAGTAAACCTAATACCTTTCATTGCTTTATTTGTAAGGAAACACTATTTTATGGTATCCTGATGGGTGAAAACTGCGCTTCTGACTGTTTTCCTGCCGCTAGGGGGCTAGGTTTTCCTTAGCTGTTAAAACTCTAGAAAAAAGTCTTGTTTTTTTCAGAGTTTTGGCAAACACTACAAATGCCTCCTTGGTGTTTTCCATTTGGATTTAAGTTCTTTCCCAGGATGTTTGAAAGCATAAATATTCTGGGAAATCAAATTCAAATCTGAAACATTGAAATTATATATTTCAATAATCCTCAAAGGTTAAAGTGAAGAACCTGCTTGCCTAACCTATATCGGAAGTGATGAGAATATGAATTTTATGTGGCCATCACTGGAATTGTTAAAATAATGTAATCCAGAAAACATCAGCCCTTACATGTGTATCTGAACTAGAATTCTGTCCATTATTTCAAGGTTTTCCTTCCATGTGCAAGATTTAATGGCTTTAATTGCATATGATATTAGAAAACATTCTAATATTTTTATTAGAAAATATTTATTTTAATTTTATTTTCAGAACTTCTGACATTTTAAAAATCAGTAGTGAATAATAGATAAGTAGGGAAACACTGCAATGAATTTTTACAATCTTTAGGCTAATTACTTTCAAAGATTATAGAATAAGATTATTTAGTAATTTTATTAGCATATGCAAAATACGAAAAATGTGGACATAAAAAGAGAAAGTTGCCACCTTATAATAAAGATAACGTAAAAATTTTCATCAAATGGAATTCTAGGAAAATTAAAACATTACATTTTAGGACGAAGGAAAGATGAGGGAAGTATTGTGGTACGTTAAAGAGCATGTGGGGGCGCCTGGGTGGCTCAGTTTGTTGAGTCCAGCTCTTCATTTTGGCTCTGGTCTTGATCTCATGACGGTGCGATTGGTGCTGTGTGTGGAACCTGCTTGGGATTTTCTCTCTCCCTCTCCCTCTGCCCCTCCCCTGCTTTCACTCTATCTCTCACTCCCTCTCAAAAAAAAAAAAAGCTTGGGCTTTGGAGTTTGATGCTGGCCCTGTCAATATCAGCTTTGTGACTTTAAGCAAATTATTTAACATCTCTGAGCTTTAGTTTCCTTGTTTTTATAAAGTAATGTTAATACCTCATTTAGTTGTTTTTTGGATTAAATGAAGCAATATATGTAAAGCACCTAGTACTGTGCCTGGAACATGGTAGGCACTCAATAAATGTCATCCTCTGTTTAATCCAAAGGTGTGATGTGCTATAACTGATTCTCATTTGTTCTGGAGAGTCTTTTTCTGGAAAAGAGGAGGCTCAACCTATTATTAAGATTGCATCTGTGGGGCACCTGGGTATTTTCAGTCGGTTAAGCATCCAACTTCAGCTCAGGTCATGATCTCATGGTTTGTGGGTTTGAGCCCTGCATTCGGCTCTGTGCTGACAGCTCAGAGTCTGGAGCCTGCTTCAGATTCTGTGTCTCCCTCTCTCTCTGCCCTTCCCCCACTCATGTTCTGTCTCTTTTTCTCAAAAACAAATAAACATTAAAAAAAAAAAGACTGCATCTGTAAGTATAACTATCCCAGTACAAAGAGTTCAATCTTTTATGGATCTCCTAACTGTAAAGAGAAAACTTGGAAAACCAACTTTTTTAGTTAAAATAATGGTACTAGTTATGTATTTTTTTTATTGCTTACTGTATGCCAGTACTATTCTAAGTGCTTTATGCATATTAACTCATTCATTCCTCACAACAGACATATAAGGGTATATACTATTATACCCTTATTTTAATAAGATGCAGAAGCTGAGGCCCAAAGAGATTAACCTTGCTCAAGTTTATATAGCTATTAAGGTTTTGTTCTTGGAGCCAAATTCTTTTTTTTAACATATATATATTTTTAATTTCTAGGAGAGAGAGAGAGAGACAGCGTGAGCAGGGGAGGGTCAGAGAGAGAGGGAGACACAGACTCTGAAATAGGCTCCAGGCTCTGAGCTGGCAGTCAGCACAGAGCCCGACGCGGGGCTCGAACCCACGAACCGCGAGATCATGACCTAAGTGAAAGTCGGACGCTTAACCGACTAAGCCACCCAGGCACCCCTCTTGGAGCCTAATTCTTAATAATTTGTTGAAATGGTTAAAACATTTTTGCCTGCATTTACTGGATGCATTATATAATGGTAAGAACATTTGGAGAGTATTTCACTTATTTTATCCTTAAAAAACACACCCTCCTCCAAATGATTGTTACTATTAAGATATTTGAAACAATTATTTTGGAATTCCAAACATGTTCTGATATTTGCAGTAAAATGAAATTACATTCAATAAGAATAAATGTTTGATTAGAAAGGTAACAAAATGTTTAGATGCTAAAGAAATCATTTAGAAAAGTAGACATGACCCTTTAAAATGACTTAAAGAAATTTTCTTTAAGTTTGTTTATTTATTTTGAAAGAGAGAGAGAGAATACAGGTGGGGGAGGGTCAGAGAGAATGAGAGACAGCATCCGAAGCAGGCTCTGCACCATCAGCACTGAGCCCAATGCAGGGCTTGAACTCAAGAACCACGAGATCATGACCTGAGCCAAGATCAAGAGTCAGATGTTTAACTGACTGTGCTACCCAGGCTCCCCTAAGATGGCTTTTTAAATTATTTAATTACCATGTTTTCAACAAATTATAGCACCTAACTGGATTAAATCTAATTTTATCGCATCCCCAAAAGAAAGCTTTTGGAATTGTTCTTTCCAAGTTGAAAGGGGAGCGCTTTAAATGCTATACAGGTTAACTTGGTTGATGCCTCTTCTCTGTTTGAATTTGTCCCAGCTGTACTACAGTGCTGCTCTCCTTCTACCCACATGGACGCTCTAAGTAGTTGTGTGACTCCCACTGCCTCTTCCTATGCACACTGCAACTACTTCCAGGTAAGATTCTTGGAACAATGGACACACTCTGCACTTCTGTGACCTTGCACAGTTTTAAAGTGTGATTTTATCTTAATGAGTAGCTAGAGGTAAGCTGTGGATTATGGCTTCAGTTTTCTCAGTTCTTGAAAAGGGAGTTGATATAAATGGTGTCTGAGATTCTTCTAGGCCTGAACTGTCCAAAACAGTAGGCATTAGCTACATGTGGCTATTTAAATCTAAATTAATTAAAGTTAAATAAAACCTAAAATTCATTTCTAGTTCTCAAAGTCTCATATGGCCAGTGGCTATCAAATTGTACAGCAGAGATAGAGAGCATTTTCATCATTGCTGAAAGCTAGTTTGACCATTGCTGTTCTAGGCTCTTCTATGGTAAAATGAATACCAGATAAACTTTAAAAGTGTATGTCACTATTAACAGATTCTTCCAAGATGGTACAGATAATTTTTTAATGAGAAAGGAAAAATGAAATAAAAAATGAGAAATTTAAGTGGTGATCCCCTTTTGCCCCCATATTGTAAACACTCTGCTTCATCTATTTTCTGATTATTTCTTGAGAAACAATTGCATTGATTTAAGTGTTTTAGACTGCTATTTCTAGGATAAGACTAAATACCATGCTTTGTCTTTTTATGCTATAATTCCTTAAAGGTTGGAATTGTGCGTTTGCCTTTGATATCATCCAGTTGAGATAGCTTCTGATTTTTTAAAAAATGTTTATTTGTTTATTTTTGAGAGAGAGAGAGAGAGAGAGAGGACAAGCGGGGAAGGGCAGAGAGTGGGAGACAAAGAATCCTAAGCAGGCTCCAGGCTCTGAGCTGTCAGTGCAGAGCCTGATGCGAGGCTCAGTGTGGGGCTTGAACCCATGTACTGTGAGACCATGGTCTGAGCTGAAGTCACACGCTTAACAGACTGAGCCACCCAGGTACTCCTAAGATAGCTTCTGTTTTGAAGAGAGTTATCTTTCTAGTGGCATTCCAGTATGTAAAGGAACATTACTTTTTTGGCTTTTTTTGGACAAAACTACATGGGAAGTCAGATTGTTGTTTGAAGAGTATAGAATCAGATCAAAGGGACTTAGTTGGACATTGTTAAAGGCAGGTACCATCGAGCATAATAGTCCATTCTGTTTATCTTCACTTACAAATTAGATGTTCTTGTTTGTGGATCCAGATGCTCTCTCCCTTGCATCATGCTAGAGATTGTCTGACAGTATTTATGTCTTGGTTATGTTTATGTTTTAAATAAATTTTTTTTAATGTTTTATTTATTTCTAGGAGAGAGAGAGAGAGAGAGCGTGAGCAGGGGAGGGTCAGAGAGAGAAGGAGTCACAGACTCTGAAACAGGCTCCAGGCTCTGAGCTGGCAGTCAGCACAGAGCCCAATGCGGGGCTTGAACCCACAAACCGCGAGATCATGACCTAAGCGAAAGTCGGACGCTTAACCGACTAAGCCACCCAGGCGCCCCTGTTTTAAATAAATTTTTAAAAATATCTTTAAAGACTGTTTCTTACTACAAAGACAATACAAGTTAAAGGAAAATAAAGATAGGTAGACGTAAATTTTTTTTCAGTCAGAAAACACTTTTATTACCATGCCAGCTTAATTTTATTTTCTTAAATAGTTTACTATCAACTTGGTTTCCATATAACACCTAGTGCTCATCCCAACAAGTGCCCTCCTCCATGTCCATCACCCCCCTTCCCTTCTCCTCCACCCCCATCAGCCCTCAGTTTGTTCTCAGCATTCAAGAGTCTCTCATGGTTTGCCTCCCTCCCTCTCCCCAACTATTTTTCCCCTTCTCCTCCCCCATGGTCCTCCGTTATGTTCCTCCTAATCCACCTAAATGTGCAAACATATGGTATCTATCCTTCTCTGCCTGACTTATTTCACTCAGCATAACACCCATAAGTTCCATCCATGTTGCTACACATGGCCAGATTTCATTCTTTCTCATTGCCATGTAGTATTCCTTTGTATAGATAAACCACATCTTCTTGATCCATTCATCAGTTNATATAAAAATGCAATCAATTTCTGTATGTTGATCTTGTACCCTGCAACTTTGCTGAATTCATGGATCAGTTCTAGTAGGCTTTTAGTGGAGTCTGTCAGGTTTTCTATCTAGAGTATCATGACATCTGCAAAAAGTGAAAGTTTGACTTCTTCTTTGCCAATTCTGATTCCTTTTATTTCCTTTTGTTGTCTGATTGCTGATGCTAGCACAGTGGTAAGAGTGGACATCCCTGTCGTTTTGCTGATCTCGGGGAAAGCTCTCAGTTTTTCTCCATTGAGGATGATATTAGCTGAGGGCTTTTCATAAATGCCTTTTATGATGTTTAAGTACATTCCTTCTATCCCAACTTTCTCAAGTGTCTTTATTAATAAGGGATGCTGTATTTTGTCAAATGCTTTTTCTGCATCTATAGACAGGATCATATGGTTTTTATCTTTTCTTTTGTCAATGTGATATATCACATTAATTGAGTTGAGAATATTGAATAGCCCTGTAACCCAGGAATGAATCCCACTTGACCATGGTGAATAATTCTTTTTATGTGCTGTTGGATTCGATTTGCAAGTATCTTGTTGAGGATTTTTGCATCTGTATTCATCAAGGATATTGGTCTGTAGTTCTCTTTTTTTACTGGGTCTCTGTCTGGCTGGGGAATCAAAGTGATGCTGGCTTCATAAAATGAGTCCGGAAGTTTCCCTTCCATTTCTATTTTTTGGAATAGCTTGTGAAGAATGGGTATTAGCTCTGTTTTAAATGTCTGGTAGAATTCCCCAGGGAAGCCATCTGGCCTAGCATTCTTATTTGTTGGGAGATTTTTGATAACTGATTCAGTTTCTTCATTTGTTATGGATTGGTTCAGATTTTCTATCNATTACATCTTTAGAGGTGTTCTCTGTGCCTCTTGGATTTCAATGTCTGTTTCCTTCCCCAGATTGGGGCAGTTCTCAGCTATAATTTGTTCAAGGACTCTTTCAGCACCTTTCCCTCTTTCTTCCTCTTCTAGAATTCCTATGATATGGATATCATTCCGTTTGATTGTATTACTCAGCTCTCGAACTCTCCTTTCATGTTCCTGGATCAGTTTATCTCTCTTTTTCTTGGCTTCCTCTTTTTCTATAATTATGTCTTCTAATTTACCTATTCTCCTCTCTGCCTCTTCAATCCATGCATTGGATGCCTCCATTTTATTATGCATCTCATTTATAGCATTTTTAAATTCATCTCAGGTATTTTTAAAGTCCATAGTCTTTGTAGCAATAGCTTCTATGATGTCTTCCATGCCTTTTTCAAGCCCAGTGATTAATTTTATGACTATTGTTCTAAATTCTTGTTCAGTTATGTTGCTTATATCTGTTTTGAGCAGTTCTTTAGCTGTCATTTCTTCCTGGAATTTCTTTAGAGGAGAGTTCTTCCATTTTTCATTTTGGCTAGCTTTCTGTCACTTGTTAGCTTTAAAAGCTTGTTATGCACTCTGCACCTCCGAGTACTGCTGTATTAAAGAAGGCTCTTTGATTATCCAGAGCCTGTCTGTTCAGGAAGTGTTCTTTGAATGGTGTCTCTTGGTTTCTCTTGTTGAGATGGTGGTTATTTTATTTCCCTACTCGTAGTGGTATTTGAAACTCTCCACCATGTGTACTTTGGCTTATTTCTTGAGGCAGCCCTGGTAAAGAAAACAGACAGACAAACACACAGGGAACAAAGGCATACAAATGCACAGACAAATCCAACAAATACGCAAACTGAATGGGAAAAAGAAGGGGAAAAAAAAGAGGAAGGAGGAAGAACAAAAAAGAAAAAGAAAAATAAAAAAGAGGAAAGAAAAAAGAAAAAACACCAAAAAACAGGACAGTGTGAAAGCATAAAAGCAGAATCCCCAGCTACAAATAAAGAGCAGGGTGTATGCAGTGCTGATGGAAGAGCATATACAAAGAGAGAAGTGACAGGGCGGGGAGGAAGCGAAATTGGACAATGACCAGACAGAGAGACTAAGAGGCTTAATTCGGAGAGAGAAAGAGGAGAATATGGTAAGAGGTGAGGAGAAAGAAACAAAGATAACGTTACGCAGAGAAACTATATAGTCTGATTACTCCAGAGAGAGAGAGATAGAAAGGTAGCGGTGGAGGTGTAGAATATACATCTAGAGAATGGATTAAATGTGACTGTTAAGTAAACCAATGACCAGAGTGCCCAGTCCAGCAGAGGGGAGGGATACGAATGAGACAAGGGAAAATATATCTGAATAGAAAGAATTGATCTAGAATTAATCACAGCAGTGCATCCATGTTGGTCTTGCCCCAGGGTCCAGTAAAAAAAAAAAAAAAAAAGCAGCTCTCTAGTGGGGATGGGCGTGGTTTGGTGTAGGCAGGTCTTAGCCTCCACTGCTTCTGGAGGGCTGCTCCCTGAAGTCCCGCCTTGGTGGTTGTGGGGAGAAAAATGACGGCACCCCAGTCCCTTCTCAAACTAAGCACTGCAACTCACTCTTTTGGGTCCAATCTCCCTGTGCCACAGGGGTAGCCAAGGTGAGTCGTGCTTTATGTTCCAAGCCACGTCTTGTTTCTAGATCTTAGTCCACGTGCCCCATTGATACTGCCTAAAATAAATCTGCAGGCTAAGTCCCTCCGAACAGTTTCAAGCCTGTCACCTCCCCACTGTGGATCCAGCTGAGCTAGGAGTGGCGGTGTGGCTTCAGGCACGCCGCTTCCCCTCCCGGTGGAGCTGGCGAGCAGAGGAGCAGTTTCTCCTGGCATCGCCTGGGACCAGGGCGTCCAGCTCAAGGTCAGCTGCACAGCTGGAAGCTGGATCACTCTGTGTCCTGAGCTGAGGTTTTTCTCTTCCCCAGGGACAGGGACAATTCCTTGAGCAGTTTCAGCCGCTCTTTTTCCCTCGACTCACCATGGCAAAGGGGGACCTCTCCCTGCCCCTCTGTGTCTCCGGTCCTGGCCCGTTTTTATCTTCCCCAGTTCGCACTTGCACTATAAGGTTGTTTTCTCAGTGGACCCTGTCTCCTTTTCGTCCCAAACTCCTGGATTCTGTAAGGGTTCCTATAGCTTCAGGCCTTCTCGGTTTGAGAGATGTGGGTGAGTGAAATGTATGGAGCTCCCTACTTCTCAGCCATCTTTCCTCCTCCCCTGATGTAAAATTTTTTAAATGGAAAAAAGAACGTATTTTAGGTGTCATTCTGGAAGTAAAAGCAGTTGGTTTAGTTGGATTGCAGATACTGGTGAGAGTGTGCATGAATGGTCAGTGTAGCATAATGGTTAAGAGCAAGAGCTCTTGAGCCAGGCAATCTGTGTTTGAAACCTGGATCTGTTCATTATTTCATTGTGACTTTGGGTAAATTCCAGAGTTTCTCTGAACTTCAATTTCATCATTGGAAATGGAGATGATCACATTTTATAGACCTCTTGAGAGGAGTAAATGGAATAATGTATATAAAGTAGTTTGCATGTGCTTGGCATATAGTAAGAACTCAATAAATGGTGCTATTGGCTACAGTAAAGTGGCTTGAAGCTTACACCATTTAAATTTACATTATTCAGCATTAATGTCCTTTGAATAATTGACACAGTCTTTGTAGTGTGTTTGGCAACATCAACCTATTACGTGTTTTATTTAATTGTTACTCTTCAGTATTTTATGTTCATAGCTTGAGATTATTTATTACCAAACATGTAATTGTATGTCTACTCTGTGCAAAGTACTACGTATAAGAGAATATATCTTAAAGATATAAAGAATACATCTAAAAGTGACAGCTATTTTTAATCTATTGTTTTATTATTAAAAATAAACGATCTCACGAACCAAAGGACATTCGATATTCCATCCATTTCTTCCCAGATCATTTGGAACAGAATATCAGTACCTCCCCCTGAATCTGTAGAAGCATTGGTGGACTTGTGAGCATCCTGTGTTTGAAATTTCATTACTACATTCCTAAAACAGTATATGATAGATATAAGTGATGTTTTTGTCTGTCAACTTTTATGGAAGAATTTGGTATATAGACATTTTATCAGCAAATAGATATTTGAGTACTATAGCTTTTTGATTTTGTATACTTCAACCCTGAAAATTATTGGTCCTTTCCAGTATTAAACGTAGCATAGTGGTTGACCTATATTAGTTGCTAAGTAAATGTTAACAATAGGATTGAAGCTACCATTGCTGAAAAGTTGATTGGTGTTCAGGATTTTTTAGTGAGCTTTAGTTAAATTTAATCTATTTGTTTAACATTTATCAGCCTAAACATTGTTGCTTTCCTCCTTAATCTCATATTCGATTTTCTGTCCAAACAGTCCTATTTTCTCTTTTCCCAGAATCCTCCAATGCAATCCTCCTATCCAGTTGAATTTCTGCCTTCTAATTGGCCTTGCAGTGCTACTGACGAAAATAAAAAGACAGAAGTAAACCTAGAGGCTGTTTTTCAGATAGTAGATGAGTTGCATTCCTCCCCTAAATTGGAGATGGTGAAGGTGGAGCCTGTTGAGAATCAGTGCCCAACATCTCAGTCTAACAGAGGCCAGCATATCATAGCTAATTCAAACAACAGCAATCCATCTTCCACAAGTCAGGCTAGCCAGCTGGAGCCACTTACTCCTGTAGGCTCAGATATTACATCTTTTGTAGTCGGAACAGAACAAGCAATTACCTGCTCTCTACCACAGTCACCTGAGTACATCTATACCATCCACACAGCTCAGCCTGTTGAAAATACTACAGTGCAGGAATCTGCAGCCATCCAACAAGCTCATGTCAAACTGAAGGAGCAGCTAAGTCATAATCCATCTCCATCTTCAGTAGTATTTGTGCAGGAAGGGCTACCATTCAGCACACACCAGGTAAGGGGGTAAAGAAAAAAATCCTAATAAAGCTTAAAGTACCTAGTGCTTCTTAATAAAAACTGTTCTAGTGGAGAGTCTGTCCACCTTTTATTTGGGTTTAATACCGGTTCATTATGCTTTCCAGAAGGATCATGTCCCAGTGATTCTGCACAAAAAATTCAGAAGGAAGTAGCCTTAAGCCCCAGGCATGTTCTTAATGTGTTACGGTCTGAAGTCAGCCTCTAGAGAGGCAGTCTGAGTATTGTGGTATAAAACTTATTTTCATGTTAAAAACATCCCTTGAATTTTGCTTCATATCTTAATTTGTATGGAAAAGGTGTGCCTGGCTGATTAAAGTCCACTGCTCAGAAAGGATGGTTTATCTGTCAGATAATATCAGGACTTTCCAGGCCATTTGTAGCTTGGAGGTAAGGAGATGGTTAGAAGTCTGTTAATACTTTCTTACAGCATTATTGAATTCTCATTTGACTTGTGAGCCTACTGTGTTTGAATTTCTTTACTAATATCTACAGTTCTTTTTTTTTACATTATTTTTTAATGTTTTATTTATTTCTGAGAGAGAGAGAGAGAGAGAGACAGCATGAGCAGAGGAGGGTCAGAGAGAGAGGGAGACACAGAATCCAAGCAGGCTCCAGGCTCTGAGCTAGCTGTCAGCACAGAGCCCGACGCGGGGCTTGAACCCACGAACCGTGAGATCATGACCTGAGCCAAAGTCGGACACTTAACCGACTGAGCCACCCAGGCACCCCACTAATCTCTACATTCTTAAAGCAGAATTCTGACTAGTTTAAGAAACATATTTTGAAGGTAGAAGCTATTTTATTGTTGCTGGTTTATGACCAGAAAATGAATACACTTTGTTTCTAAATAAAAGCATATCTAAATTACAATCACTTTTTTATGAATTAACTTAAATATTGTCACTGTTAGATTCCCATGATAACTTTTTTTTTTGAATATTTATTTTTAAGAGAAAGGGAGCGAGAGAGACAGAGTGTGAGTGCGGGAGGGGCAGAGAGAGAGGGAGACACAGTATCTGAAGCAGGCTACAGGCTCTGAGTTGTCAGCACAGAGTTGGATGCAGGGCTTGAACTCATGAGCTGTGAAATCATGATCTGAGCCGAAGTTGGACGCTTAACCAACTGAGCCACCCAGGCGCCCCCAGGATAATTTTTTGATAGTTGGGTTTTGTTTTTGTTTTTTAATTTTTTTTAATGTTTGTTTATTTTTGAGAGAAAAAGAGCATGAGCAGGGGAGGGGCAGAGATAGAGGGAGACAGAGAATCTGAGGCAGGCTCTGGGCTGTGAGCTGTCATCACAGTGAGATCATGACTTGAGCAGAAGTTGAATGCTTAACTGACTGAGCCACCCAGGCAGCTGATAGTGTGGTTTTTTTTTTTTTAATGAATTCTTTTTTAGCTCTAATTTTGGATCCAGATGTCTTAAGGTATCTATCAACTCATTGTCCTTTTTGAGTCCAGTTGTTGAGACCCAGTATATCATGTGTAATTCAGTAGACCAAAGATAGGCCCATTGTATTTCAAATATGCTTGTGGAAAAAACATAAAATTTGTCTTTGTTCCCTCATAGTTCACCTCCAAAATATTAGATTTCATACCTTAAAATTGCATTCATATTACTTTCTCCTTTCAAAAGTATATTTGAATCATCAGAGCTTTTAAAAGCTATGTGTTTAACTTTTAGCTTTATTTCATTATATAGTTTTATTTAAAATAAATTCATAAAGAAATAAAAGTATTTCAGAAGTTGGTCACCTTGATGAAGGGATTTGACATTTCAAAGAAATTTAGGAACTCTAAGAAAGAAACACATATCTTATAAGCAGAATAGGTCTAGATTTTATAGGAGCTGAAGCTTATGCAATTGAGGGGCTCTCTAAGGTATAGAATACAAAATTAGTGAAATAAAGTGTCCTTAGCTCCACTGACATTATCCAATAGGATTATGCCTATGACCATTTCAATGTTACCAGTGGGGGTGGAAATCTGATAGAAGGGATACTAGAGTGGAAAAAAATAGTGATCTTAAACAATTATAAATTTATGTGTGTGTGAATTGTACCCCCCAAAAAATCAACAAACTTCATGGTTAATCTTTCTCGGATCATAAGCAAACATTTTAACTCCATATACATTTCAATGGTTTGTGTCTGGGGAAATAGATATCTTACTACTAAATATTCAGATTAGCTCAACAAAATTAAAGGTGGTATCATTCATCAGAATGAAAAGCCTTTTATTTTATTTTTTAATTTTTTAATAGTTTTTATTTATTTTTGAAACAGAGGGAGACAGAGCATGAGCTGGGGAGGGGCAGAGAGAGAGGGAGACACAGAATCTGAAACAGGCTCCAGGCTCTGTGCTGCCTGCACAGAACCCGACGCGGGGCTCGAACCCATGAACCATGAGATCATGACCTGAGCTGAAGTCAGACGCTTAACCGACTGAGCCACCCAGGCGCCCCTGAAAAGCCTTTTAGAGCATGTTTGTTGGATCATGTTTCAATAATAGAACTCTTCTGATAAAATATCTTAACTTTTAGTACATATTTGAGAGAAATTCAGAATAATGAGTGGGTTTAATATTTTAGGTGGATGCCAGTATAAAATGCCAGACCAATCCACCTGAGAATATCTTGCCTGCAGAACAGATGGGATTCCTTATTTCAGAAATGGGCCTTGCTAGCAAGTCTAGTAAAGACACAGGTTTGTCCACTCCAGCCAGATACAGAGAGCGAAGAAGCAACTCACAGCAAGGAAAGTCCCCTGGTAAGGATTACTGTGCTGTAGAATACTAGAATTAGAACCATGGTATAAAATTAATGTATGAATGACAGTTTTTTTCTGAGCCTTCATTTTTTTATTCATAAATTGCATGATACTTATCACATTGCTTCTTTTACATAACTGTAATTTTAACTCTATATGTTTTCTTAATTATCCTTATAAAGTATGTAAAAGTTATTTTCCTAATATTGCATGTAAAAAAACTGAGCTTTCGAATAGCTAGAACATATTAAGTAAAAACACAGGAACTTGGGTTATTTAACTTGGAAGAGGCAAGGATGAAGAGTGATTTAACAACTGCTTCAGATGCCAAAGACTGTAATTATTGATGTAGTTCTTATTAACAGACTGTAGGATAAGAGGGAATATGCTTAAAATTGTAGCAGTAAAGAATTAGATGGTCATTAATAACATTATCCTGAGCACATTATGATGATAGTATAAAGTGTGACTTTTACAGTGGGATTGTTTTTCCTATTTATAGGAACCCAGAATTAATGATTGTTTTAGGCACATAGAGTTGATTTTACTGTTTCTAAGGCAATTGGACAAAACCAATTTTTAAGAAAATAGTAGCATCTGATAAGACATGTTTCTTTATGTTTCAAAAACAAGTCATCAGAGTCTTCTGTGGGCAACTTTAATATTCTCAAATTGAATGCATGTCAGAGGCATGCAGTCCATGTAGAATTAATCAGTCAGGTCAGACAATCATTTTAGCCTATAAAAAATGGAAAAATAGTGAAAAATTATTTGAGAATTTCTCTAAAAAGTAAACTAATAGTGATATGATCAAGATCTTGCTCAGACTCATAGGGTTCTTTGTGCAAAACACCTTTTAGGCAAAGAACTATCCTGATCACTCCTCTTATTCATTAAACTTAGCTTGTACAGTCACTTTTAGTGAATTATGGTCCAATCCATGATAAAAGATTAAGAGATTAAGATTTCTCACCACTGAAGATGTTTAAAACAATGGCATAGATTTTGAAGGTGATTTAGAAAAGGATAGGAACTAATATTTGTGCATACCCATTTTTAATGCCATAAACAAACTTAATGAAAGTGGTATTGTCATCATTTTGAAGATTGAGAAATTTAGGCTTAGAGAGGATTAATAACTTGTTCAAGGTCACACATTAATTAATGTAGCTAATATTCTACTCATAATCACTCGTTGACTGTATCCTTACATAAAGGACTGTGTCCAAACATAAAAGTTTTTAAGTTTGTTTTGTTGTTTTGGATTTTCGGGGTTTGTTTTTTTTTTTTTTTTTTGGTTTTTTGGTTTTGTATTGTTTTGTTTTTTGTTTTTGCTTTTGTTGCTTATGCTTTTGGTGTCATTTCTAAGAAATCATTGCTAAGCCCAATGTCATGAAGTGTTTCCTCTGTATTTTCTTCTAGGAGTTTTATACTTTAGGTCTTACATGTAGGTCTTTAATCCATTTTGAGATTCTTTTTGTATATGATGTAAGATAAAGGTCCAACTTCATTCCTTTGCATGTGGATATACAGTTTTCCCAACACCCTTTGTTAAAGAGATTGTCCTTTCCCCTTTGAGTGATCTTGGTGTCTTAGTGAAAGATCATCTGATCATATAAGTAAGCATTTGTTTCTGGTCTCTCTATTCTAGTCCATTGGTCTATTTGTCTCTCTTTATGCTAATACCATGTGATCTGTTTAACCTCTCAATTCTGCCCTGTAGCAAAAAACCAGCCATAGAGAATATGTAGATGAACAGTTACGGCGATATTCCAGTGAGGCTATATTTACAAAAACAGGTGCGGGGCCCAGTTTAACCTAGGGGTCATAATTTGCCAACATCTGAATTAAACTAACAGCTTCTTTCTGAATAGCAATAATGGAAGCCAAAAAAAGGGGTAGAATCACATTTTTAATATACTGAAAGAAAACTGCAATCTTAGAAGTCTCTACCCAGCAAAATGATCATTCAAGGATGAAGGCAAGACAATGAAGACATTTTAGATAAACACAAAATTGAGAGCATGTGCCACAGCAGATCAACACTAAAGTAAATTCTACAGGGTTTTTTTTTAAGTTCATTTATTCTGAGAGAAAGAGGGAGAGCAAGCACACAATCGGGAGAGGCAGAGGGAGGGAGAGAGAGGATCTGAAATGGGATCTGCGCTGACAGTTTGGAGCCTGATGAGGGGATCAAAATGGGGATCAAACCCACAATCCGTGAGATCATGACCTGAGTTGAAACCAAGAGTTTGACTTAACTGACTGAGCTACCCAGGTGCCCCTGCAGGGTATTCTTCAATCAGAAGGAAACTGTGGTAAAGGTATTGATTAATATGGGCTTTGATGAATCAAGAGTAGGTACTATAGTTTCTAGGGTAATCACCAACACAATAGAAATAATCAAAAAGAAGGCAGGAAATGGGGAAGGAAGGAAAAATAAAGAAGACAAAGAGAAGACAAATAATAAAATGGTTGACTCACATTCAGCCAGTACAATGATTATGCATAAATGGTCATAAAAATTTTAATTCAAAGGCAGAAATTGCTAAAGTGGATAAAAGAGCAAACTCCTGCAGTAGACTGGCTATAGGAGATACAAGTATATGGTAAAAGATATCATGTGCAAACAGGAAGTATGAGATACTTTTAACATATCAGATCAAACAGATTTTAAGACAGAGTATTATAAAGAGAGTTGGCTTCATACTGGTGGACAGTTAATCACCGAAGCATAACAATTATAAATGTGTTGTTGTGTAGTAATAGAGCTTCAAAATATATGAAGCAAAAATTGACAGAGGAAGAAACAGACAATGCCTCAATATAGTAGGATATTCTAACACACAATCTGAACAACACAATCAGCCACCTTGATTTGATTGGCATTTATAGAACACTGCATCCAACAATTACAGAATATGCATTATTTTCAAGTGCATATAGTACATTCAAGATTCATCATATACTGGGCCATAAAACAAGTCTCAGTAAGTTTACAAGAGTTAAAAATAATGTAAAGTGTATTCTCTTAATACAACAGAATTAAATTAGAAATCATTGACAATAAAATAACCAGGAAAACCTCCAGTATCTGGGACAGTGTCATATTTCTAACCCATAACTCAAAAACAAAATATCAAGAAAATTAGAAAATATTTGGAACTGAATGACAATGAAAATACATCACTTTGTGAGATGCATCTAAAACAATGTTAGCAGGGTGCCTGGGGGTCTCAGTTGATTGAGCATCTGACTCCTGATTTTGGCTCAAGTCATGATTTTGTGGTTCATGAGTTCAAGCCCCACATGGGGCTCTGTGCTGATGGTGTAGAGCCTGCTTGGGATTCTCTCTCATTCTCTCTCTGCCTCTTCCCTGCTTGCGCTCTCTCCCTCTCAAAATAGATAAATGAACATTTTTTTAAATACTTAAAAAAAAAAAGTTAGCATGAAATGCGCAGCTTTAGGTGCTAATATTAGAAAAGAAGTAAAATCTAAAATCAGTGACCTGAAGTTTCAATATAAGAAACTAGAAAAAAAAAAAGAGAAGAAAGTAAACCTAAAGTAAACATGAGAAAGGGAATGATAAAATAAGAGTAGAAATTAATGAGATAGAAAATAGGTGAGAAAATTAACAAATATAAAACTGGCTCTTTAAAAAGTTCAACAAAATTGACAAGCTTCTAGCTAGACTGATCAAGAAAAAAGAGAACCCAAATCATAACTATCAAGAATGAAAAAGAGGGGCACTTGGATGGCTCAAGTGGTTAAACTTCTGACATCAGCTCAGATCATGAGCTCACAGTTTGTGAGATCGAGCCCCACATTGGGCTCTGCACTGACAGCTGAGAGCCTGGAGCCTACACTGGATTCTGTGTCTCTGTCTCTGTCTCTGCCTCTTGTCTGCTCGTGTGTATGCTTTCTCTCCCTCTCAAAAATAAGCAAACATTATTTAAAAAAAAAAAAGATGCTTGGTGGGCTCAGTTGGTGGAGCATGTGACTCTTGATCCTGGGGTCATAAGTTCAAGTCCCACGTTGAGTTGTAGAGGCTACTTAAATAAATAAAACTCAAAAAAGAAAGAAAGAGATTACCACCTCAGAATTAATGGATATTAAAAGAATAAGAGAATACTGTAGACAGTCTCACATCAATGAATACAAATGGAATAGATACATCACATCTTTTGAAAAATACAACTTACCAAAATTCATACACTTCTATTAAAGAAGTTGAATTGGTTATTACTTTCCTCAAAATAAGAAAGAAAATTATAGACCAATTAATCCTCTTGAATGTAGATACAAAAATCATTAATAAAATGTTAGTAAATTGGGGCGCCTGGGTGGCTTAGTCGGTTAAGCGTCCGGCTTTCGCTTAGGTCATGATCTCGCGGTTCGTGGGTTCGAGCCCCGCGTCGGGCTCTGTGCTGACTGCCAGCTCAGAGCCTGGAGCCTGTTTCTGAGTCTGTGTCTCCCTCTCTCTCTGACCCTCCCCTGCTCACGCTGTCTCTCTCTCTCCTAGAAAGAAATAAAATTATAAAAAAAAAAAAAAGTTAGTAAATTGACTCCAACAATATTTAAAAAGGATAATACTCTACAACCAAATAGAGTGTATCTCAGGAATGCAAGGCTTGATTGATTTTTAAATGTTAAACAATGTTATTTGCTATATTAATGGAATAAAGGAAAAAAACTATGGTGATTTTAACAGATGCAAGGAAAGCACTTAAGAAAAGTCGGTACTTATTCATAATAAAAACTCTCAACAAAGTAGGAATAGTAGAAAATTCCTAAACTGATAAGTAGTACCTATAAAATATGTATGGTAAAGATCATAAATTAGTGGTGAAAAATAAACTATATACTTAGAAATTGGGAACAAGCCACAAGGATGCCCACAGTTACCACTTGTATTGTCCTGGTGGGCCTGCCTTTGCAAGAGACAAAAAAAAGAAAAGACATAAAGATTGAAAAGAAAGAAGTAAAAGTATTTGTAGATGATATGATTACTTACGTAAAAAAAACAAGGAAATCTACAACTACTAGGACAAATAAATAAATGTAGCAAGGTTTTAGGACAGAAGATTGATATACAAAATCAATTGTATTTTAATAAACTAGCAGCACACAATTGGAAAATGAAATTTAAAAAAGCAAACATTTACAGTAAGACCAAAATCATAGGATACCTAGGAATAAGTTGAACCAAAGATGTCCAAGACCTCTACATTGAAAACTATAAATTTTGCTGAAAGAAATTAAGGAAGACATAAATAAATGGAAAAATACGCCATATTCATGGATAAGAAGATCCAACATTGTTAAAGTGACAGTTCTCTCCAAATTGACCTATAAATTCAGTGCAATCCCAGTCAAAATTCCAGTAGACTTTTTTTAAAAAAAATTATAATCTGGTTCTGAGATTTAAAAGGAAACACAAAGGTCATAGAGTTAACAGCAATTTTCAAAAACAAAAGGTTAGAGGAGATTTTATCTGATTTTAAGACTTACCACAAAGGCACAGTAATTAAAATTGTTTGATATTGGTGAAAAGGTAGACATATAGGTGAATGAAACAAAATAGTACAAAATAGATCCACACGTATGTGGTCAATTGATTTTCAACAATGGTGCCAGGGCAACGCAGTAGAGAAAGGTAATAAGTCTTTTCAACAAAAATTAGCGTTGACCCATACCTCACATCATTACTAAAAGTTAACTCAAAATGAATTACAGATCTGAATATAAAACCCAAACATATAACACTTCTTTTAAAAAAAGAGAAAAGCTTTGCTACTTTGGAGTGGACAAAGATGTCTTAGAACACAAAAAGCATAATCAATAAAGAAAAAATCAGTAAATTGGATTTCATCAAAATTTAAAACTTTCATGCTTTGAAAGACACCATTCATAAAATTAAAAGGCAAGCCAAAGTCTAGGAGAAAATATTGACAATGCATATGTCAAAACAAAGGACATATGTAGAATGTAAAAGGAACTTTTACAGTGCAGTTCAAAAATGGAGGGAATATGTGCACAGACATTTCACTAAAGATATACAAGTAGTCAATAAACACATGAAGAAATGTTTAACATGTTTAATAATCAGGGAAGTCACTGGGAGTCATAGGGAGATGTCACCACATTTCCATTAGAATGGCTAAAATTTTTAAATTAAAAAGCATGATTATACCAAGCATTGATGAGGCAGCTAGAACTCTTCATACACTGCTAGTGGGGAATAAAAGTGTAACCGTTTTTGGAAACCCTTTGGCAGTTTCTTAAAAATTAAATTAAGCATACACTCATCACAACTTGCAAATTACATATAAACTACAGTGTATCCATACAACAATGGAATAATATTCAGCAATAAAAAGGAACACATTATTGATATATACAAATCATTATATTGATGTAGCCCTTGGGGAATATACATTTCTTTTCTTTCTTTTTAAATATTTTTTTAAAGTAATCTCTACACCCAGTGTGGGACTTGAACTCACAATCCTGAGATCAAGAGTCACATGCTCTGTGGACTGAGCCAGGAAGCCACCTCTGGAATATACATTGCTTTGGAGCAATCCAGTTTTCATTGCCTATATTTTGCTAGAGCAGACGTAAAGGGTGTGCAGATTCCTTAAGAAGCTGAACAGTCCTACATCTTAGCAGGGCAGGCTTGTTATTTCTCTGACATTTCAATTCTTAAAAAAAAAAATTGGTAGACTACTGATCTGTTTGCCTTTGGTCATTCCAAATGTGAGTTATAGCAGAGATCTTATTTAGGTAGTTTTTAAGCCTGAAAAGTCTGGTATTTGATTTACTGTCTGTACTTTGCCCATCCCTTTCATTCAGCCTAATGGAACCTATATTGAGATCATCCAGAAGAATGGGTTTTATTGGAAAGATAACATCCTTAATCTGATCTTTGCCACAGAGCTCTCCCCCATTGTCTATCAGATGTACTTGAGAAAAGCTTCAGGCACTGTTACTGTTATTTCAGGTTGGGATAATGAAGTGATTGGGTGCACAATCCAAATTACTAGAGCTCTAGACCATAGGTTTTCAACTATAGGCAGAGTTGAAGAGAAGAAATATTCTCTTCCATTTTTTAAAAAATATTTTTATTTATTTCTAGGAGAGAGAGAGACAGCGTGAGCAGGGGAGGGTCAGAGAGAGAGGGAGACACAGACTCCGAAATAGGCTCCAGGCTCTGAGCTGGCAGTCAGCACAGAGCCCGACGCGGGGCTCGAACCCACGAACCGCGAGATCATGACCTAAGTGAAAGTCGGACGCTTAACTGACTAAGCCACCCAGGTGCCCCTGTTCTCTTCCATTTTTGCTTGTATTCTGGCTATCTCTAGCCTGAGTTCATCTCTTATTTTAGGGCTTTGCTGAATGTGTCAAGAAACAACTAACACTGTGAATTTTGTCAGCCTTTTCCTCTATGGTTACTTGCTTACTTGACATGTGGTCCATCTTCCAGGGTATCACAGCAACAATTTTACCAAATGTTTTGACATGGATTACAAAGATCACCAGTGTTCTAGCTAGTGTCTAGTGTCATAATTACCTGCTGTCTAATTACTAAGCTGATAACGTGCATTTTAATTTGAATAATAGCAGTACCTCACTTCTCGATTCCAAATTCCCTATTAGTCTACATATAAGTTAGGCTACTTTAATAAGCAAAACAACCAGTAGCTTAAACAGTTTAGAAGCTTGTTCTTCCTTGGGGCGCCTGAGTGTCTCAGTTAGTTGGGCGTCTGACTTTGGCTCAGGTCATGATCTCTTGGTTCCTGGGTTCAAGCCCCACATCAGGCTCTGTGCTGACAGCTAGCTCAGAGCCTGGATGGAGCCTTCTTCAGATTCTGTGTCTCCCTCTCTCTCTGACCCTCCCCTGCTCACGCTGTCTCTCCCTCTCTCTCTCTCAGAAATAAATAAAACATTAAAAAATAAGTAAATAAAAGAAGCTTATTCTTCACTCATGGTATAGTCTGAAGATAAGCTGTCTAGACCTGATGTGGCAGCCGAGCCTTCAGGTGTTGCATGGTTAAAAACAGCTCACCACTATGTCAGTATGTCAAACCAGCAGGCTGCTAGCCATATCCTTTCCTTTTATGAGCATAATCATTGCTTATGCTCTCATCAGTTTGACTAGAACTTGGTCATACGGTCAAACCAACTGCAGGGGAGCTTGGAAATGTAGTCTTTTCCTGGGGACCATTTGCCTAGTTAAACAATACCATGATTTTTTTTTTTTAATTTCTTTTTTAATGTTTTATTTATTTCTAGGAGAGAGAGAGAGACAGCGTGAGCAGGGGAGGGTCAGAGAGAGAGGGAGTCACAGACTGAAACAGACTCCAGGCTCTGAGCTGGCAGTCAGCACAGAGCCCGACGCGGGGCTCGAACCCACGAACCGCGAGATCATGACCTAAGTGGAAGTCGGACGCTTAGCCGACTAAGCCACCCAGGCGCCCTCCAATACCGTGATTTAAAAAAAAATTTTTTTAATGTTTTATTTATTTCTGAGAAGAGAGAGAAAGAGAGAGACAGCATGAGCAGGGGAGGGTCAGAGATAGAGGGAGATACAGAATCTGAAAGAGCCTCCAGGCTCTGAGCTAGCTGTCAGCACAGAGCCCGATGCGGGGCTTGAACCCACAAACTGTGAGATCATGACCTGAGCCGAAGTCGGACGCTTAACTGACTGAGCCACCCAGGCGCCCGACACCATGATTTAAAGGAAGAATAAATATTAGGAGACAACTAGAAGTCTCTGTTAAATGGACTAAGAGAAAATATTTACAACAAAATACAAAGTATTGTATTCATAATACACAAAAGTTCCTACAAATCAATAAGAAAAAGGCAACTCAATAAAAGTAAAGAAAATGATACTAACGTGCAGGTCAGAAGAAATAAAGTGACCAACATGCATATAGAATGATGTTGAATATCTCAGAAAAATCAAGTAGAGAAATGCAAATTGAATCAACCCAAAAGATTTTTTTTTTTGCCAGTTTGATTGGCAAAACTTAAGCTGTTGATAGTATCCAGGTTTGACAAAAGTTTAGGAAAAAAGGAACCTCTTAATATATACTGTGGCTGGAATGTAAGTTCGCCTTTTGGAGGGCAATTAGGCATTATTTGTAAATAACTAAAATGCTCCTGTGCTTTAACTCAGGAATTCCAGTCCTAACAGAGTTCACTATTGTGTCATTTATGACAGCACAAATTTGGAAAAAGCATAATTGCCCAATAGGGACCTAGATTAAATTATAAAAAACTAATGTAATGAAATACTATGCAACCATTTAAGAAAATTAGCTTGCTGTGTTATTACCTGGAAAGGTAGTAAGTGTTTATAGTATGTGTTAAGTAAATGAGGCAAGTTGCAGCACAATGTGTCTAGGACAGACTCCTTTCTAGAATGAAAAAAAAAGAAGTATATACTATATAATTATAGAAAACAATATAGCAGTATATGATTAAACAGATTCATGTAACAGTGGATGCCTCTGGGAAAGCAGATTAGAGGTGTAGATAGAGAGGTACGTTTTTACTTTTCAATTTGTGTATGACTATACACAATGGTAGGATTATAGGAAATTTTTATTCCCTTTTTGTGTTTTTCTAGATTTTTTAAATTGGAAAAAAATTAAAAATACTAAAAATTGTTTAAGTATTTTAAAGTATTCTTATAGTGTAAATATAAAAACATCAAAATAATAGGAATGGGAAATTAAAAAATATTTTGAAAAAATATTTATATCCCAGCTATTAACCTGACTTTTGGGGTTTAGATATGATTGACTCAAGCTAACCTTATCCCACACCTAAAATGCTTTTCCAAGATTTTTAGAATTTCTAGGGTTTACAGTGGCTTTTAGTTTTAGATTTCCTATTTCTGTTTAATTACAAATTCATCCATTTTTATCTCCTACAGCTCTTCTCTCCTGTCTGCTCCATGCTGTTCCAGATGTAGAACTTAGTCCTCTTCCTTTGATTTCAACCCTCCCCTATGCATTTACATTAGGCATTTGTATGTGTTCAACACTTTTCTGAAGTTTGGGGGACATAAAAAGAGTTTGCTTTCAAAATACTGCATATAATTTTAGATGGAATGTTATCCACCTTTCTTTTTAAAAGGCTGTCAGCCATTTTGGCATTTTCTCACTTTTCCTTGTCACTAATCACTATGGTCTCTGCCATGTTGTCATCTTTCCTTGTACCAGCACTATACCTTCTCATTTCTGGTGTTTTTTTTTTCTTTGCCTTAGGGAGAGAGGTTAGATATTTCTTCTATTTCCTAATGTCTTTGAGGCCTTACCTTCTCCAACCAAAACAACTTGTCAAGATATATTCTCTGCAAAGATAGTTACGTGCCCAAGAGGAACTCTGGTGCCTGCTGTTAAAGTAATCACTTCATCTCTTTCACTATTATGGTTATAAGTGTAACTGATAAAATAATTAGGACATTAGTTATCTTTATTATCTCTTCATGTTTTTTTTTTTTTCTTCCCTAACTAAAGACTTATCCATTGGTCAGTAGTTTTGATAGCTGAGTCTTAATTGACTTTGAATTCCTGCTGTGAAATAGGAGTTGTGACATATTAGCATTATTATGACAACTAATCACATTTCCATTTTATTAGAGGCAAGGAGCAAATGACTTAAGCTAGAACCTCTTTGCTAGAAAGTTAGCTTTTAAAATGAGAGTGTAAGCAAAAATACAATTCATGAAGTACAAAATTATTCTACCTTGATAGAACTTAACCTAATAGTTGGCTTATGAAAACATGGCTAGATATAAGGTCCTATGGGATTAAAGACCTTAACCAAAGTCAGTTTAAGATTTATATACTATCTATTGGAAACAGTATGGCATAGTTGATACAAATAAGGCTTTTGGTATTAGAAAAACCTTCAATTTATTATTTTTCTCCCCTCTTGATGGTTAGTTCCATGAGGGAAAGGCCTTTCTTTGTTCAATGATGTATCCTGAGCACCTAGAGTGTTGGCATTAGCTATGCACTCGGTTTGTGGAATGAATGAATTGCTTTTTTCCCTACTTTTATCTTACTGATGTACTTTTAAAAAATCCTTGGAAAAAAAGCAGTCTTTTAGAAGAATTGTGGTGGCGCCTGCGTGGCTCAGTCGGTTAAGTGTCCGACTTCGGCTCAGGTCATGATCTCACGGTTCGTGGGTTCGAGCCCCGCGTCAGGCTCTGTGCTGACAGCTAGCTCAGAGCCTGGAGGCTCTTTCTGATTCTGTATCTCCCTCTCTCTCTGACCCTCCCCGGCTCACGCTGTCTCTCTCTCTCTCAGAAATAAATAAAACATTACAAAATTTTTTTAAATTGTGGTAAAAAATATGTATACCATACAGTTTACCATCTTTGCAATTTTTAAGTGTATAGCTCAGTGACATCAAGTACATTCACATTGTTTTGCTCCTATCACCACTGTCCATCTCCAGAACTCTTTTCATTTTGCAAAATGAAACTCTGAACTCATTAAATAATAACTCCCTATTCTTCCTCACCCCCAAGCCACTGGAAACCTTCTGTCTGATCAATCTTTTAGTTAGCCACCAAAAGATAAGTTTTGAACATATGAGGAGTCAAAACATTCCTCAGGATTCTTTTAACAAGTACTTATTGAACAACTGCTTTGGGCTTGGTACCATACTAGGTACAATAGGCATAAGTCATGTCCTCTACAGTTCTATTCTTCTGGAACCAAGAATTGTGGATGTCTGACTAAGATGTTATTCAATAGCTCATTATTATGCTCTGACATTTATTTTATTTATTTTTTATTTTTTTAATGTTTACTCATTTTTAAGAGAGGAGACAGAGCACAAGTGGGAGAGGGGCAGATAGGGAGAGGGAAACACAGAATCTGAAAGCAGGCTCCAGGCTCTGAGCTGTCAGCACAGAGCCCGACAATGTGGGGCTCAAACTCAGAAACCGTGAGATCATGACCTGAGCTGAAGTCGGACGCTCAACCAGGCGCCCCTATGCTCTGACATTTAAAACTGAGATATGTTTGGTTATGAATTTTACTTTTTGTAGCCATTTATTTTCTGCTTTCCCCTTCTTTTTGTCCGGTCATTTTAAATTAATAGGAAAATATACATTTTTAGATACAATTCACAAACCATAAAATTAACCATTTGAAAATGCAAAGTTCAGTGGCATTTAGTACATTCACAATGTTGTGCAACCTCTACCTCTATCTAGTTCCAAAACATTTTCATCACTTCCTAAAGAAAACCCCGTATTCATTAAGCAGTTGCTCCCAATTCCTCCTTCCCCAAGCTCTTGGCAGCCTCCAATCTGTGTTCTGTCTCTCTAGATTTACCTCCTCTGGATATTTCATATAAATGAAGTCATGTAATATGTGTCCTTTTGTGTCTGACTTATTTCACTTAGCATAATATTTTCAAGGCTCATCTGCATTATAGCATTTGTATCAGGACTTTCTTTTTATGGCAAAAGAATATTACATTGTATGTATATACTGCAATTCATTTATCCATTCATCTGCTGATGGACATTTTGGCTGTTCTTACCTTTTGATTATTGTGAATAGTAACACTGTGAACATAAATGTGCATGTAGTAGAGTGTCTGTTTACAGGTCTTTTGGGTATATACCTAGGAGTGGAATACTGGGTCATATGGTAATTCTGTGTTTAACTCTTGGCCAAACTATTTTCCATAAAAGCTGTAGCATTTTACATCTTCTACAGCAGTGTAGAAGTGTTCCCATTTTTTTCCATATCTTCTCTAGCATTTGTTCTTTCCCCTTTTTATTATTGTTATGGCCATCCTTGTAGGTGTAAAATGTTATCTCATTGTGGTTTTGATCCCATTTCCCTAATGATTAGTGATGTTGAGCATCTTTCTATATGCTTGTTGGCCATCTGTATATCTTCTTTGGAGAAAAGGTAATTTTTTTACAACTATTATAACAGTATTCTGTTTGATGAAATCTTCTGTTTTGGTTAAAAATCTCTTGATTATAGCCCTAATGAATGCTACAAGTTAGTAAACTAAGGCCTGTGAACCAAATCTAATACACTGCCTATTTTTATATGGTTTTCATATTAAAATTTTTTTTAGTGTTTATTTTTTTTTAGAGAGAGAGAGAGAGAGATAGTGCGTGAGCAGGGGAGGGGCAGAGAGAAAGGGAGACACAGAATCCAAAGCAGGCTCCAGGCTCTGAGCTGTCTGCACAGAGCCTGACGTGGGGCTTGAGCCCACAAACCGTTAGATCATGACCTGAGCTGAAGTCAGATACTTAACTGACTGAGCCACCCAGGTGCCCCATAGTTTTCATATTTTAAATGGCTGGGGGAAAGTCAAAAGAAGAATATTTTATGTCACATAAAATGATATGAAATTCAAATTTCAGTGTCTATAATAAAGTTTAGTTGGAATGCACAGCTATAGCCATTTACTTATTGTCTGTGAGTGCTTTTACACTACAACAGCAGAGCTGAGCAGTTGTAATTGAGGCCATATGGCCCACAAAGCCTCAGATATTTACTATCTGGCTCTTTACAGAAAAAGTCTACTCTGTGGCTTATTGTGTTTAGGTCACTATAACAGAAATACTTTTAGCTTATAAACAACAGAAATTTATTTCTCAAAGTTCTGATGGCTGGGAAGCCCAAGATCAAGCCACCAGTAGATTCAGTGTCTGGTGAGAGCCTACTTTCTATTTCATAGACAGCCATCTTCTTGCTGTCTCCTCACATGGCAAGGAGGGATGAGGGAGCTCTCTGGGATCTCTTTTATAAGGCCACTAATATCATTCATAAAGCACCACTGTCATGACCTAATCACCTCCCAGAGGTCCCATCTTTTAACACCCGTCACAGTGGGGTTAGGTTTCAACATACGAATTTCAGGGAGTTAAACATTTAGTCTGTTGCACCCTGTATTAGTAAGTTCTTGTTCTTAGCTTCTAATCTTCTCACAGCCCTGATCCCTGATGACCAGGGAAGCCCTTAAGAGAGTAAGGAGGCACTTGTGAGAAGGGCTCAAAGTTGACTAGTATTCAGTTTAGTTCTCATAGATGACCAAATGTTTTTTATTTTGATACTAAAAGGTTAAAGAAGTAATGATAGAAACCAAATGTAAAATTCCTAAAGTTTCACTTAAATTTGAACTGTCACTGTCATTAGGAGAATCTCCCCTCAGTATGGTTTTGACTCTCACAATACATTAATTATGATAAAAATAAGGAAATTTCATAAAATCATCTCTAAAGACTCCTTTGCTTCCAAATTATGAAATACTGTGATTCTAACATTAACTGTTGGATGTCATTATGTTGCTTGATATCTCATTGAATAGGAGCATCCTATATTCCAGAACTTATCAGTGCCCTTCTGTAACTGAATTATTTTTTGAAGATGTGTCTGCCGTATTTCAGCAGAAACATCTCACACTTCAAGCTTTGAGTTTTTTTTTCAAATAAGAGACTACAAGTTGATTAAATATCCAGATTGTATTGATTGCAGTAGATGTGTGTTTTGTAGGAAGGAAATTGTCAATCACAGTCTTTGCCATCCTGTGCATAGGCTTTTTGAGCACAAGTAAACTTAAGGAAATACATTTTGGATCAGAAATACCTAGAAGTAAAGGAAATTAGATTCAGTCATGCACCTCCAATTTCTTTAATGATATCACTCTAAACTGAATATACCTACATATTAAATTTATGGTAGAAACCATACTCATTCATGTTCTGATGGGATATTAACTTTCTGGTTAAGGGAAACTGAAGGTTTACAAGCAAAGTTCTATTCATTCCTAAAGAAAGGATTTCTCATTTTGTAGCTATTGGATTATGGATGAGATTTCATTTGAATAATAACCCCCAAATCCTAGAGGGTGTTCTTGGAAGGAATTAGCATTCCCAAACAAGTAGATTGCAATGCTCTTCTCCCTCAAGCCTTTTAGCTCTCAAACCAACTGAGCTACTGTGATCCCCAAACACGTACCTTCTCTGGTGAGTATGCAAGCTTCTCTTCTAAATGAAGTCCTATAAACCTCTAGTAGCACCAGGCTAGTCTATGTCTTTTTTTGTTTGTTTGTCTGTTTTTTTGTGTTTGTTTTTTTTTTTGGTATCTGTACTCTTTTAACTCCTTGACTGACAGCTTTGTTAATGAAGGAAGCTCACTTAATAAAATTACTATGTTTAGATGCTCATTATTAGAAGCTGTGTGCCAAATACTATTTTAAAACCCAATCATTAAGGTTAACAGGGTTTGTTGCTCACACTACTTTACATAACTCATTCTGAGGCTGTTAAAGAGCCATACAGGCTATTTCTATTTTGAACATGCCTATCTATAATGTGTTCTTGTCCATTAATTGAACCTATCAATATGATAACTAAGCAATATGATTAAATAAACAGTAGGATTAATAAGCAATGAAATGGATAACATTTGTTCACTGATTTAAAAAAAAAAAAGAGGGTTCGAGGGGCCTGTGTGGCTTCATTGGTTAAGCCTCTAACTCTTGGTTTTGGCTCAGGTTATGATCTCACAGATTGTGAGATGGAGCCTCATGTTGGGCTCTACGCTGACAGTGCAGAACCTGCTTGGGATTCCCTCTCTCTGCCCCTCCCTTGTGCTCTCTCTTTATCAAAATAAATAAATTTCTTCAGTTCTTCATTCTACTTCCCGATGTGAAATCTGTAGTTGCTTCAATAGCCTTTACCTTTGTCATTATCAAGAATTCCTACTCTGCTTTCAAAGCAAGGTTACAACTGTGTCTATTCATATTCCCAAGTCTTATTTCAGTAGGTTCTATTACCATATGGCCTGTTCTGTTTTTTTTTTTTTTTTCCTTCTGATATGGAGCTGAGATGTTAAGAGAATAATCATAATTGGGTGTTACTCCTACATCTTCTGGTCAACGAGATCCTGATGCCTAGGTAGCACTCCACACCAATTAAATCAGAATGTATTGGGGTAGGAGCCCAATGCATCAGTATTTAATTTTAATTTTTCATGTTCATTGATTTTGAGAAAGAGGAGAGAGACAGAAAATGAGCGGGGGAGGGGCAGAGAAAGAGGGAGACACAGAATCTGAAGCAGGCGCCGGGCTCTGAGCTGTCAGTACAGAGCCTGACGTGGGGCTTGAACTCACAAGCGGTGAGATCATAACCTGAACTGAAATCAGATGCTTAGCCAACTGAGCCACCGAGGCGCCTCTGCATCAGTAATTTTTAAAAGATTCCCCAGGTGATTCCAATGTGCAACAAGGTTTAGAAACCACGATCTTTACTTAATAACCATGTAGCCTTTGAGTAGACCTTCTTGCTCCTGGTATCAATTTACCTCTCAGAATTAATTGATGACCTTAAAATAATGCACTTTAACTACTTGGAAAAAAGATGTTATATAAATATAACATATCACTGTTTTGTTATATATAGACTGCAAAGAAACACTTTTTTTGTGGTAAAATATACATATCATAAAATTAGCCTTTTTTTTTTTTTTTNATTTTTAAGTGTACAGTTCAATGGTACTAAGTCCATTCACATTGTTGTGCAACCATCACCACCATCCACCTCCAGAACTTCTTCATCTACCCAAACTGAAACTGTGTCCTTTACACAGTAACTCCCATAATAGCCTACAGCCCCTGGCAACCACCATGCCACTTTCTGTCTCTATAAATGTGACTGCTCTAGGTACCTCATGTAAGTGGAATTATGCAGTATTTGTCCTTTTGTGACTGACTGATTTAAGTTAGTGTATTTTCTTTTTTTTTTCTTTTAAATGTTTTATTTATTTCTAGGAGAGAGAGAGAGAGACAGCGTGAGCAGGGGAGGGTCAGAGAGAGAGGGAGTCACAGACTGAAACAGGCTCCAGGCTCTGAGCTGGCAGTCAGCACAGAGCCTGACGCGGGGCTCGAACCCACGAACCACGAGATCATGACCTAAGCGAAAGTTGGATGCTTAACCGACTAAGCCACCCAGGCGCCCCTAAGTTAGTGTATTTTCAAGGCTTGTCCACGTTGTAGCATGTATCAGAATTTCCTAATTTTTTAACGCTAAATAATATTTCAAAGTATGTCTGTACCACATTTTATGTATCCATTCACCTGTCCTTGGACACTTGGATTGCTTCTGCCTTTTGCCTATTGTGAATAAAGCTGCTGTGATCATGGATATACAAGAAGACAGTTTTAAGTGATAAAATGATAGCCTTTCTCCCATTGTACGATGCTCATCTGGATAAATTGCTTGTTCTTTATGGATAGGTTGTAGTGTAGTTCACCAGATGAGGTCCCCTGCCCCTAGTAACTGGTCTGCCTTTTACAAAATATGGCAAAAATTACCTATTGTTCCATATGCTTTCTGGATTTTCTCAAATATGTTGACAGAATTATCTTGTTGAATCAGCTCTCTTGCCCACTCTGTGGATCAGTGCCACAGAGGCCATGTTCTAGAAATACAGTGACGAAAGTCTGTGTCTAGAATGAAGTAAAGGACCTATGCTGTATCTTTTAGTTTAATTTAATTCCCAAATTCTACTATGGCAAAATTGTAAGCTCCAAAACAAACCTAGAATGGTTCCCCTTTGTCTAGAAATTATAAACTAGAAGTCTGTAGCTCTGAAGTTGTAAACTAATTAGCTTGAGTCTAGAAGCCACATTAAGATCCTCTGACTTGTGCCTGTGTTACTCAGGCCGTTTAGCTCTACTTCCATACATGATCTTGGCTCTTTATGTTACAAAACCTAGTACTTGAGGTGAGAGTTCAGTTTATTAGTTCTTGCCATTCTTAGTAAACCCTGTTTGTCTATTTAGTTAGTTAGTTAGTTATTTTTTAAGAACATGTATTTATTTTTGAGAGACAGAGAGAGACAGAGCATGAGCAGGGGAAGGGCAGAGAGAGGGAGACACAGAATCTGAAGCAAGCTATAGGCTCAGAGTTGTCAGCACAGAGCCCATTGTGGGGCTTGAACTCACAAACTGTGAGATCATGTCCTGAGCCGAAGTTGGATGCTTAACCGACTGAACTACCCAGGCGCCCTGAACCCTGTTTGTCTTTTGACCTCCATGAAGGGTATGCTTTCTTTTAACACAGTTCAGGTAGGTGTTTCTACAAGAGATCAGCTGTGTTGTCAGTAAGTGGAGATTTTATGGAGTCAATCAACTTTGGAAAAGTAGTGACTTTTCTGTATTTCTGAAGGCATTATTTTTTCATATTCCTACAACCCACCCACCTACTCATCCTTATAGGATCAAAGAAATAAATTTTGTTTGTGTGTGCATATTTCACTTCGATCCCTTTGACACTTTTCCTTAATTTTTCACTTACAATAAAAGGCAGTTGCAATGAAAAGAGGCTTAGCCTCATCATTGATAAGATAATAACCATACACTTTTTGGTCTCACTGGGTTAACAACTGGGCTGCATCTGTGTGCTTTAGAGGTACAGGAATGTCCTAAACCTGAGATCATAGAATTTTAGAACCAATTCTACACTCAACCATGAGCAACTTGTTCTTGTCTGAAGACTGGTCTATCACACTCTCCAATCTGAGAGGCCAAGAGTGAGTAAACAAACCTTTTTTCTTTCTAGATCTTCATCTGCTGGTGGACGTGGCCTGCAAGCAGGAGCACTTTCCAAAGGAGGAAGAATTAAAAGAGTGAGGAATTGAGGACATACGTGACATTGTGCACTAGCTGTAGCTGGGGGCACACTAGCCTGGCACATGACACGCTGTTGGGAGTTTTTCAGTTCTGTTAAGGAAAAAAAAAGTATCTTTGTTTTGTTAATTGAGAATTTTGTTAATTGAGAATTGGGACTTTGGTATTTACTACAGCTATTCAGTTCAGATTATTTACCTTGACAAACTACTAAACATCTAGCAGCCTTTTTTTTTTTTTTTTTTCTTCTGCCCAGATCCCTTTCAAATGAAAAGTCCTGGCCTTCTGTTATGGTCAAGAAGCATCTAAAAACTGCTGCATCTATGGTACTGGAGAATAATCTGTGTATATATGTGCTGATTTGCCGTCTTGGCACTCTCAAACTTTAGTCAGCACAATTCCAGAGGGGGAGTTCAGTCTATCTGTTTCAAGTCACAGTGTGACCCTTCTAGAGAAGACTGTGTGAGAAACAAAGGCATGTGAGGTCACCAAGATCACAGGTCTAATTGGGTCAGGAATTCTAGGGAAGAAACTCTGAGAAAGAACTAATTTTCTAAGTGATTAACCAAGAAATGCTCTTACTTCCTAACCCAGCATTGTATTTCAAAAGCAAGGCACCCAGACTTGGACCATCCATCACACTTAACAGCTCTTGATTCTTTTATATTAATGGGAGCTTTCTTCTATTTTCATATCTTTCTTTAATTTTAATGATACATTATCATAAATGGTAAGAAGGTTTTGTTATATATCACTTACTTAAATGTCTTCTAAGAAAGTATTTAATTTGTTTAATAGATTTATAAATGCTGGTAGATTTAAAAGTTTTAAAGCTTTGTATTTTTATTAAGATTGCACAATAGAAGGATAAAGGATGCATGTGTAAGATATTTATTTTGAAGGGGAAATGTGTGAGCAAAACATTAAGAGATTTAACACTGTTTTCTTACTTTAGATTTTTACATTCAGTACATGTAAATTCTCATCTATATATATTGTGTGCAAATTTTGGGGGAAATCTGTCATTTAACAGAAACTATACCTCTGACATTTTTAATAGTTTATGTCTGGTTTAAGCTTCTGAGAAAATTTTGGATAGTGGGATATATCATAACATTTTAATTTTATCCCCTCTGTAGGATTCTAAATTCAAGTAGTAGGATTGTGGGACAGGTTTTTAGGAGAGGTATCTTGGGTGTCCACTTGCTGTGGTTGATCCCTTACTAGCTCATCTAGTGATAGCAAGAAACTTTCTGATTTTAAAGTCTTTTAAACTGACTAGAACTTTCTTATTGGATTTTGCTTTGGTTGTCCTAATAAGAACTGCAGAAACAAAAGGAAAGTGTAGGAATATGAAACTAATTAAAAAGAAAAGACACTTAGTAAAATGACATAAATACTATGCTAGTCATTGTGAGTGTCACAGTTCATCTCTTAAATTGCTTTGTGCCTTCCCAATGATGTCAAACCATAGAAGTGTTAACAGAAATAGTAGTGTTTTAGAAAAGGATGAGTTCTGTATTGGTCTGTAGTTACTCAGTTTAGATATGAAAGTAGCTTCTGAAAAGTGACCTGTTTGGTCCATCTGATTAGACTAGTTGATGTCCATGTGATGGGCATTTGTTCATTTTTATTAACAAGGTTTAAAAAAGATGAACAAATTATCAAGACTCGTCCATCTTTTGGCCAGACTGTGTATTTTGGCTGAGTATGTGAAGAGGAGACCCAATTTCCAAATGAAGGAACTTTGCCTTTTCTCTGTCAGGTTGAGAAGCTGACAAACTGTGTAGGTGACATTCTGTCCCTTAATATGCCTTTTTAGCTTTGTATCTGTTGAAAGAGATAATATCTTTTGAGGAACAAGCAGAAACCTTGGCATGGCTTAATTAATGAAATGCCTTTATCAGCTTTCCAAAATTTTTTATATGTGAATACAACAGACCAAGGAGCTGGATCTCCTGTTATACTCACATGCCTGCTAATATCAACTAAAGCTATCATCACTAACTTGGGGAAAATGGCAGAAGATAAAATCTTAGTGTGAATTAGCCAGTAGGGTCTGACGCATACTAACTAGGTTTCTGACTAGCACCTCAGTATTTCAGCACCTTAAGCACAATAAATTTCAATCAGTCAACAATAAAGTGAGTGTTTCAACTGGAGTTGTCTTGCTTCTTTTTACTGGTAATTGGTGATCAATAGAAGCCTAAGTCATTATGACTAGTAATAATAGCAAAATTTAAAAGAGAATGTATTCTGTTCTTCAAAGAATCTACTTTAAAAAAATGTCCTGGCTCTTTTTTTTTTTTTTTTTTTTTTATTTACTGTATAACTCATCAAAATATTGTTTTATAACAGTTCNCTTTCAAATGCCATTAAGGGTAAGGACAATTCTTGGACATGTTTACAGGAATCGGTTTCTTTAGAGAAAGGACTCATGTCTTCAGTAACTTTAGTCAATCCAGATGTGAAAATAGATCCGAAGGATGATCTTTCTCACAAGTAAGACTAGGTAGTAAATATCAGTGACATGGGCATTTCATTACCATAGTAATGACATCTTAATGACCTCTCTGTGGATGTTGTGGTAGATGATCTGAGGAAGAAGCCAGAGAATAATTTCCCTTGTTTGTCAGTTCTGGTGACCTGATAAACATAGTGTATCAGTGAAATAAAGTACATTGGGCTGTTTAGTTTGATTCTGAGTATCTCAGCGGATACCCACGTTCATGATACATATTGTCATCACTCCTAGATCTTGGAGTTTCCTCAAAAGAGGGCAACCACATCTATATTTTCTTTCTTCTTTTAACTAAGTGTGTTTATTAACTCTTAGGTTTAGGCCTCTTATTAACTCATTTGTAAGTTTTAAGCAGGAATAGGTGAGGCAAAGTCCATTAGTAGGTCACTTTTTGTTTAAGATATTTTTTCATATATCAAGTATATAGTAGTGTGTATTTTGCATTATTTATGCTATATTGTTACACAACATATATAAAATAAAAATATAAAACCATAGAAGATTTTTAAAAATTCTCTCTAAAAGAATTAGATATATTCTTTTGGAAAGAGCTGTAAAGGTCTATACTTGCATTGTGTTCTTAAGGTCCAAGCAACAAAGAAAAATGCTAAATTAATTTATTTTAGAGTTGGGGTGGCTGGGTGACTCAGTCAATTAAGCGTCAGGTCAGCGCAGGTCATGATCTCGTGGTTTTGGATTCGAGCCCCACATGGGCTCTGTGCTGACAGCTCAGAGCCTGGAGCCTGCTTCCGACTCTATGTCTCCCCCTCTCGCAGCTCCTCCCCTACTCATGCTCTGTCTCTCAGTAATAAATACACGTTAAAAAAATAAAGAATTTATTTTAGAGCTGATTTCTCTGCTCTGTCACTTATTAGGCCTAAAATGTCAAAACTATTGCCATAAACCTTCTCTAGAGAAAAAGAATGTTGAAGGTGAAGAGAGCTCCCATATTTTTTGCCTTCAGAGGCATTGTGTCATTTAAGTTTTACAGCCAACCTACAATGTAATTATTGTTATCCACATTTTACAGTGGATATGCTTTCATTTGTATAATCAAAACATTTTTTAATCTTATATGCTTCTTACCACAGTTTAAAAAATTAAAGTGTACAGTTCAGTAGTGTTAACCACATTCACACTGTTGTACATTTGTACAATTTGGAAAGGTTATTGGCAATAGGTCAAAAATAAAATATCTGTCCACAGTCCAATATAATCTGGTAAATAGGAAAATTCAAATTTTAGAAACATATATTAGAAATTTTTGCATTATAATGAGAAAGTAACTAAAAGGGTTATATATAGTTCATGAATGTGGTTATTAGCCAAAAACTGGTTTTCTTTTTGTCTACAGGCTTCTCATTAATCATATATATTTACCCCTTTGCTTGTATTTATGACATACATTCACTTGCAATCTTACATTGAGGGCATAGGTCTGATCTCCCGAAGAAAATAACAGGTTCAAGACCTCTGACATCAACCTGATTAAAACCTCCATACAGGAACAGTTTTAGAAAAGAGCTACTGAATTTAAATAAGTAAAAGCGGAAGAAAAAGTCTACATAAAATAGAGTTCTTGCCACAGTAGTGGACATAAGACAGCAGTAAGCACTACAGCACTGGATGACTTTATTCTGGCTTTGTGCCATGTATAGACAAGAAAGCCCAAAAGAGCAGAAACCCCTTCGAACTTATATTTGCAAAACCCTGTGTTCCCTCTTTCACGTTCTGGGTTTTCATTATTTTTTCTCTTTATTTCTTTATACCACCATTTATGTTCTCCTGGGTGCAGAGTCTGCTTAGATACCTGTTTGAGTGAACCTGACTTACTGGTGGTAGCTTGCTTACCCAGAGAAAGTTATTTAACATCAAACTGGATGCAGTTTGGCTGTGGCTCAATAGAGGGAGTAGAGGAGCTAGCTGAGAGAGGAGAGAGCAAAAGAACAAGTCTGGCTCAGTAAGTGTGTGCGCACTCCAGCTCTTGCCCTAGCCAGCCAGGAGGAGGAGGGGCGGGATGGGGGGTGGTTGCCTGTAGCTGCTCCACCCTCACTTTGTGTCAGCAGGTAGAGAGCGTGATTGCAGTCCCAGGGGAGGGAGTCAGAGCTAGAACACCAATTACAAACCACAGGCTTCCTCCTCTAGGGAGTTGATCCAGAATTGTCTTTCTGGAAGGGAAGCACTCGAATCTTTCCGAACTTTCCAAGCCCATCCATGATTCAGAGATACTGCTTTCTCCCTCTGGGATTTTCTGTGTTCCTGGTAGTGAATTGTTGCTGATGTATTTACTACTTTGCTCCTTTTCTCTCTCAAGATTTGATCATTTTATATGCTGTTCGGGGAGAAAAAGAACTTTTGTTAGAAAGGAGATTTCAGAAATGATTTTGGATCCTCTATACATGCTTTTAGAGTTCTTGGGAACAGTAGCTCTCACCCTGGAGTAAATGTTTGCCTTTGACCTGCATGGATTATTTTTTCAGGCTGCGGAATTTCTCGGCACCTACCTACAGTGTGGGGCACTTGGTTTGGTTGCAGAGTAAGAAGGTGGAAGAATGAGCTGTACTTGGTTAAGCAGTTGAAACCTTTTTTGAGCAGGACCTATAAAAGCATAATTGAATTTGTTTCACCCCCCGTGGATTCCAGTGGGCCCGACAGCGGCAACAGGTTTGCAGATTTCTTTTGAAATTCTTATTTTTCTCCCTCTGCCTCGGCAAAAGAAAAGGATCTGTGTAACAGGTTCATATTCAATTGCTTGGCTTTTCAGCACTTATTCTGAAGACTTTATAAGACTTTTTAACTTGACCTCTGAACACGGCAGGCTTTATAAGGTTGAAGTGCATTTATATTTACTTAAGGGTGCACATTTTAATATCTTAGAATTCAGATTTTGTTTGTACAAAGACCCAAATTCTCAAGTGTGCCTAGAAATAGCACAGATTTACTCTACTCAGGCTTATTTATACTTTTTCAGGGTGTTCTACTTAGAGCCTGTAGACTAATCACCTCCCTACTCCCCCTATCTTTTATTCCCCACCCCCTCAAGGAATTCGAAAACGTGTTAGGAATGGTCCTTTGCTTTACTCATGAACCTAGAAAATTACAGATTATAAAATCTGGATAATAAAGTAGTTTCCAAAATCATCTCATGGGAAATCAAAGTGCTTGGCATTCTCAAGCAGGAGAATAAAAGCTGGAATCCCTAAGAGAGAAAGGAAAATAAAGATAGAAATATCAGTTTTAACTGAGAAAAAGAATTGGAAAGCTAACCTTTTCAAATACTCTTCTAATTTTGAAAGCTGGAAAAGGTGGTGATACTCAGGATTATCCTGTAATATGTGAAGACATAAATTAGCATCTAATTTATAGACAAGTTTAGCTGGAACATTAAAAATGATAGTATACTTAAGTTCATGGAAAGTATTATAAACTTAATGGGTCTAGAACTTTGGCTACACTAAAATACAGTTTAATGTGGAAACTTTTATGAATACATGTGTAGCATCTTTGGACATCCCTCAAGGTGTGGCCTGAGATATTGTACCCTCTCCTCCATTAAAAAAAAATTCTCCTGTGACCTTTAGTCTTTTAGCATTGACAAGTTTTGTGGCTTAAAAAGGACCATCTCTTCATTTTCCTAGCTGGCGTTTTTCATTCTCACCTTCAATGCATGGCTTTAGTTGTTTACTTTGCCTTGTTTTGTTCATTAACATTGGGTTTAGTGGCTCAGCAACTTGATGCATATGGAAGACCAGCACCAAGTGATCTGACATAATAAAAATTCAGGATGTGACATTCAGCCTCAAGCAAAGTTGGAAATTCCAAAGAGAAGTGGTGATAACTTTACTAATCATAGTGAAGATGGGAGAAAATAACATCCCTGCAACAGAAGTGGGCTGAAAACACCTTCTTCTCTGCCGGATCAGGAATGTCACCTGTTCTTGGGAATATACTTTAGAGAAAGGAAGGGCCAAAGCTACAACTTGGCTTTCAGAAACTGAAGCATAAATTCACATTTCCTCCATTTGTCTGGATCTGAGAACCTGCATTTGGTATTAGCTAGTGAAAGCAGTATGTATGGCCGAAGTGCATTGCTGCAGCTGGTAGCATGAGTGGTGGCCACCAGCTGCAGCTGGCTGCCCTCTGGCCCTGGCTGCTGATGGCTACCCTGCAGGCAGGCTTTGGACGCGCAGGACTGGTATTGGCAGCAGCGGTGGAGTCTGAAAGATCGGCGGAGCAGAAAGCTATTATCAGAGTGATCCCCTTGAAAATGGACCCAACAGGAAAACTAAATCTCACTTTGGAAGGTGTTTTTGCTGGTGTCGCTGAAATAACTCCAGCAGAAGGAAAATTAATGCAGGTAAGGATAACTTTATTATGTTTCACTTTCCATCTGTTCGAAACGTCTTTCTTCTTGTCTCCCAAACCGTATACCATACAAGAGCTTCTCTGCTGTTGAGTTTTCTGTTTGTTCCGTATTCTACAGATATTGCCTTATTGGCATTCTAAAGCAAATTCTTATTTTATTCTAAAAAAGAAATATATAAATTCCACGTTTTAGAAGATCAACCTGCTTATTTTTAATTCCAGTATTACATTGCCATTTTAGATCCACATAAGACCTTTCTTTGCAAGTCATGTCCTCTGGACACTCTTTTTTGATAGATTAAATATACGGACTTGTATTTAATTGACACGAGGATCATACTTTATATCCTGTTTAGATTTGAAGTGAACACTGAGGAGGGTGATTTTTTTTTTTATTGAGTTAAAAATGGTATATAACATTATATTAGTTTCAGGTGTACAACATAATAATTTGATACTGTATGCATTACAAAGTGATCACCACAATAAGTCTAGTTACCATCTGTTACCCACACAATCTTAAGGAGGTTACAATGGTCAGCAGCACCCTGAAATTCTAGAATGCCCTTGAAGCCTATCTGATCACTGTGTCACTTTTAAAATTCAGCCACGCTTGAATGCTTCGGTTGGCTTTATACCACGTGGAGCACCCTATAGCTAAGCCCAAAATGGAGAGAACTGAATTACAAAATGGACACAAGGTGTTAACTTGCCTCCTTTGGTCTTGTCTACACATAATTTTATTTTCAAAAAATTTTTAACTTAACGTCTTGTTTTTTATTGACCCACAGATCTTTTCAGACACAGTTTCTTAGGCTTTCAGGCTGTGATTTTTGCCTATAATTTTGCCTACTCTTTATGTGTTGAATTTATGAACTGACTGGGTCCATAGCATTTCATAGATGAATTGCAATCCCCCTGGTGAAGATAGAGCCCAAAGGGCTATACCTTTTTACTGTGGCATTCTAGTGTCTTATTCCATAAAATTATGTTGCTTATTGATTAAAATTCATTTTATGATAGGACACTTCTTGCTGTAGCTCTTGGATATCAGTTAAAAGGCTATTAAATATGATTTATTCCAGCACCCTACCTCAGATTTTAATTTTGTGATATGAGCAGAACCAAAGTATTGCATGAATTTCAATTTTTGTCTACTTAAAGAAGGTGAGAAAATTTAACAAATTATAGAACTCTCTTTTCCAAAGATTGATTTTAACATATATGATTTAGTGGTTCTTCATGATCACTTTTTTAAGCAATATTTTGAATCTGGGATAAATGAAGTAGCAGAAGAATTGGATGAAATGGAAGGCTTAGCTATTTAGAGAAACAGGTAAAAAGAATGTATCTGGGAAAAATGACAAAAGGCTTTTTGGATAAGAGTCCATATATTTCATTTGAACTGTAGGATGGAATTAGGAATATTTAAAAGTTGAAATTGCAAAGCATTTTGAATATAATTGGAAAGGAGACTTCCTGCCTGACCTTGCCTAGTTAATACCCTGAAGCATGAGGTACGTGTTCCATTTTCATTTTTTACTGTAAGTAATTTTACTATAGAATCATATTTTCATATCTCTGAGGCCTTTGGGAGCCATACTAAGCTTTGTGTCTTATTAATGTCCTGTGGCAGCATGTTCAATGGGTTAATTATATGCTGTATAAAATAATGTATCTTTTATTTTAAATGTGTTATCTTTTGTTATCATAAAGCTCTGTGTATTCAGAAAGGAAAAGGTATATAACAGAGACTAGCTGGCATTCTCTTTGCCATTCATTATTTTACCAATCTTTATCATATCATCTCTTGTTTTACCCTTTTTCTCTGGTAAACCCTGCCAATCTTTTTAAAAAATTATTATTAACTATTAACTTTGACCCTATCAATATACTTTAAATGTTGTTTCTTTGTGAAGTGGGAATTACATTGTATCTATTATTTAACAAGGCCTTTCACCCTTTATTATAGGGTTGTTTGCATCATTGGCAATTTTTAGTCTTTCTTCACTTTCTTCACTTTCATGTAAGCTTCTTTTAGGTCATTAATAAATTTGTACACTAGCCTAGTATTAATCACTGGACACTGTCAGTGTTGGTCCTGGTTTATTGTCTGTTGATCAATTTTTAATCCATAATAGCTACTAAGTTTTCTCAGTAGCCTCTTATGAGAGACTTTATTTTAAAAATACAAAGGCAACCTTTTTAATGATATGCACCAGTTCTTCTTTATCCACTATTTGATTAACTTTTTCAAAGAACTCTGGAATGGGGACACATGGTTTATACTTCTAGCATTCATGCTATTTGTTCCTTATCAGATTACACTGCAGCTCAGGTTTACTCAACTGTGGTTAACCAAGCCATCCATTTAACTGAAGTTTATATCTCTTAAAGTTGTGCTTTGCTGCACTTTAGCTTGCTTGATAGATAGCTGTAACCCATTGTCACAAATCTGAAGAGAGTCTTCTCTACTGGCTTTGAGGAATTTTGGATAATTCTATGTATCCTGCCTATGAATTACTCTGGTTGCCTGTTAAGTTTGATTGTCTCCAAAGATGTCATCAGGTATTTGTAAGGTTGGGGATGTAAGACTGGGGATGTAGGCATTGGGAAATGTAAAAGTACAAGAGCAATGATTTTAAAAAATAGTTACCTTGTTATGGTTTCTGGAATTCCCAGAGAGCTTCAGAAAATCTAACATTTCTTTACATTTTGCTCAATTAATCCATGTCAAGGAAACTTTCTGGATTTCCTAATTCCTTGTGTATGTCTAATAAAAAGGACTAGATGAAAGTGATTATGACTTATTACTATTTTTATTTTTCATTTGAGTATATTCTTTTTCTCCTGGTTTATGCCATTGTAGATGGAGAATGTGCTAGAGCTTATGCATGGTCTAATTGTCCAGTTTTCTGGTTTATTTACCTCTTGCTGAAGTTTATTTCTATTACTTCTAGTAATAGTGTTGCTACCTCTGCTGTAAATGACTACAGTCATATTTTCTTTTTCAATTCTTGTTCCTTATTTATAAATGTCACTCAGAGAGCCAACTCAAAATCAATCTTTCTTCTTAAAACAAAAAAACAAGAGGATCTTAGCATAGCACAAGAGAGCTCAACAGTTCATTGACTGTCACACTCTTCTGCTCAGCTGGTCGTCCTGGATTTTCTTAGACTGTAGGATAAAGTTATGATCAAGATTAGAATGTACTGTCCTGTGGCTTCATCCCTCCAGTGGCAGCTGTGGTGATTTAGCATTTGGCCACTAGCAGTGAACACCACCTGGACAGATTCCTCCTTACGCAATGTCTCTGCTTGCCCCTTACTTTACCTATTAGTCAACATGTAGCTATCCTATCTTTGCATTTTTGCTTTATTTGTAGTTAGGGCCTGAAATGAATGAATTGAGGAGGGAGAGAAACCTTAATACTTAAAGTTTTGGCCAAAGCCAATGAGACAATACTTTAGCAACTGTAGTTGACAAAGTGACTACACAGTGACTCAAGGGACTTGACTTTTAGCTCTGGCTCTGTCACTAAGTAGTTGGATGACTTGGGACAAAATAATTATTACAGTTTTCTAGGTTTTAGATTCCCCATCTGTAAAATTGAGAGATTCAAATATAATAATGCATACCAAACTTATGCTATTCACTTCACATGTATTAACTCATTGTGTCCTCATAATAACTTTGTGAGAGAAGTGCAATACTTTATTCTTCACATTTTACAGATAAGGAAGCTGAGACTCAGATATTAGCTTCTGCCAAGGTTATGTGGCTAGTAGGTGAAATAGTTGGAACTTGAACCCAAAAGCCCAAGCTTCTTTTGCTCTAAAATTCTGTACCTCAAAGAATGCCACGGGGCGCCTGGGTGGCTTAGTCGGTTAAGCGTCCGACTTTCGCTTAGGTCATGATCTCGTGGTTCGTGGGTTCGAGCCCCGTGTCGGGCTCTGTGCTGACTGCCAGCTCAGAGCCTGGAGCCTGTTTCAGTCTGTGACTCCCTCTCTCTCTGACCCTCACCTGCTCACGCTGTCTCTCTCTCTCTCTCTCTCTCCTAGAAATAAATAAAACATTAAAAAAAAAAAAAAAGAATGCCACAGATGAACAGAACACCAGTGTAGACTTTGTATCATTGGTTCATTTTTTTCCAGACTAGAAAGGAATGAAAATGATGAATCCTATTTTCTGAGGCTGATCCAGAATATACAATATTCTACTAGTTTCTAAAAATCTCTGTATTCCTTGTTTCTTTCATTTATGTTTCATTTTTTGCATATTTGCAAATCAGAATGTTTACTTAAATTTTTTCATGTTTATTTATTTATTTTGAGAGTGAGAAAAAGAGAGCGAGCGAGCATGAGCAGGGGAGGGGATGAGAGAGAGGGAGACAGAGAATTCCAAGCAGGCTCCATACTGTCAGCACAGAACCTGACGTGGGGCTCAATATCATGAACTGTGTGAGACCATGACCTGAGTTGAAACCGAGAGCCAGAAGCTTAACTGACTGAGCCACCCAGGTACCCCCAGAATGTTTACTTAATCAGTATCTACCTTTTTCTTTTCATTAAAAAAAATTCCTTAATGTTTATCTATTTTTGAGAGAGACAGAGCATGAGTAGGAGAGGGGCAGGAGGAGAGAGAGAGAGAGAGAGAGAGAGAGAGAGAGAAGCAATCTGAAGTGGGGTCCAGGCTCCAAGATGTCAGCACAGAGCCCGTTGCAGGGCTCGAACTCATGAACTATAAGATCATGACCTGAGCCAAAGTTGGATGTTCAACCAACTGAGCCACCCAGGCGCCCCCAAAGTTTACTTTTTATATGGTATTAAAGAGATTTCTGGAGCTCATGGTTTTGTTTAAAAAAACGTTTTTAATGTTTATTTTTGAGAGAGAGAGAGACAGTGCTCAAGCAGGGGAGGGGCAGAGAGAGAGGAGACACAGAATCTAAAGCAGACTCCAGGCCCTCAGCTGTCAGCATAGAGCCCGATGAGTGGCTCTACTCAGAAGCTGTGACATCATGACCTGAGTGGAAGTTGGACGCTCAACCAACTGAGCCACCCAGGTGCCCCTGTTTGTTTTTGTTTTTAATAGGTCTTTTATGTTTTAGTCATTGAAAAGTGTTGGAACTTTCTGGTGCTTTTTTTTTCTTTTATTTCCTTTAAATTGCTAAGTACAGTGGAGGAAAAAGATGTTACAAATGAGCACTGTACTATTATAAATGTCCTGTTAGGAACCAGAATTGGTAATACAGGGTATTGTTAGAGAAGAGTGTAGTAATGATGTTCCATTGAATTTATATAATAATTTTCTTCCAAGAAGCTTAAAATGATTCACAAATACCTGCAAGCCAAATATAAATAGGAAACATAATGGGGAAGAGAAAGCAAATAAATTATCCAAGAACAAAGTTGCACAGAGATGGACCGAATCTGCTTTGCAGATAAAGAAGTAATCCAATTTTTAAGGTGTCCAAGGATATAGATTTCCATGGGATTAGTTCTGCAGAGTGGAAATCCTAAAAAGCTAAAATATTGTCAAAGACTGAGATAGCTACTCTATTTGGGCCTACGTTGCTCAGTGTGATAATTCAGTCAAAAAACTATTGGTGAAGCAATTTGCCAACTTTATGTCTCAAAAAGCCCTGTGAGCCAATGCTCTGAGCTGAATTTATTGTTCTTTTCAGCATCATTATTACAGCAAAAGCCACAGTCTTTACAACGACCTGTAAGGCTCATCAGGATCTGGCCTGGCCTTCTGACGTTTTGCTTCTTCTGCCCTTACTCAGCTCTCAGCACTCTGACCGCTTTGTTGTCCTTCAGTTAAACCAGGCATACTCCCACCTCGGGGCCTTTCCACGTGCTAGTCCCACTTATGGGATTTATGCCCTAATATTCTCTTAGTCTCTCAAATGTCACCCCCCACATGTCAAATATATCTTCTCAGTGAGGTCTTACTAGACCATCCTATTCTGAAGGGCTCTTCCTATTCTCTCTGGGGCTCATTCTCCTTCTCTGCTTTGTTTTTCTTTATAACTTATTGTCATGTAACATAATGTAATATTTTACTTTTGTTCTTGTGTCTGCCCCCTAGTGAAATATGAGCTCTCTGAAAGTAGGGATTTTTGTCTCCTCAGTTCAGAGCTATATTCTTGGGAGTAGTGCCTTAGTATACTTAGTGCCTTAGATATAATAGGTACTCAGTAAATATTTATGGAATAAACATAAGGAACATAATGATGGTGCTAAGTGACTCTGATAGGAGATAACTTTAGGATGAAACAGATTTATTTATGTCATCACATTTCTAAGTATATTGTGAGGTCAATTATTTTGAGTGCTTTGGGTTTGAAAAGAAACTGCTCTATTCCTTTAGTTCTCTGACTTACAGACAGCATAGTAGCTCCTTGATTGCCTCTTCCAAATTGTAACATGGCTATAATCAATAAATTTGAGGTGCTCCTTTACACAGCATTTTTACACAGCATTTATTTGGTTTTATGGATAGCTCAACCTATGCTTTTTAGGAAATCCTGATTTTCCAAGAAAGATTTATTAAGGTACTAACTTTAAATCTGTGATGATAAGATATTGGTATGTATCCAAAGGACCTCATCTTCTTAGTCCTGAAGCTTGTGATTCCCAATTCCAGTTTTGAGCTACCCTACCACAGTGATTTTTAATCCTTTTTTGGTGCCACAGACCTCTTTGAGGATTTGAGAAAAATTGCAGACCACGTGTACTTGAACATATAATTTTGCATAAAATCTGAGTGAGTTGAGTCTTTGAGACATGGGGATCTAAGGACTCCAGATTAATGGTTGCTATCATAGTATAATCCAAATTATTTCAAGAAATGGTATCAAATTCTCAAAACTAATTTACTCTCGTTTTACTTAATTTAAAAAGTATTTGTAGGGTGCCTGGGTGGCTCAGTTGGTTAAGTGTCTGACTTCAGCTCAGGTCATGGTCTTGCAGTTCATGGATTCGAGCCCGCATTGGGCTGACAACCTGCTTGGGATCCTCTGTCCTCTTCTTTCTCTTTGCCCCTCCCCCACTCCTACCTCCTTCTCTCTCTCTCTCTCTCTCTCAAAAATAAACATTAAAAGAAGTATTTCTATACATTACTTGAAATCAAGCAGACGACAATAAAATGAGGTGGTTATAAGAAGGTTGGCCTGACCTAAGATGACCTCAGATATAAAAATTGGTATATGACAAAGATCTGCTTATGTTTATTTCGTGAAGGAATTGTGCTCTCCAAATATTAAGTGAAACTCCATCAATTCAAGAAATGCTTACAACCTTTTCATCATGGTGGCTTCACTGAAAGGTCCATAAGAATAAAGAATATTTTACTGATTTGTTTTGATATAAGTAGAACAATCGTGGCTGTATGTGTCTGTTTGATTACTAAATTCAAAAAACAGAGGCTGTAACACTAACTTTTGTTACTTTCTAGTTTTTTGGGTTCTATCCTTTAAGTTTCACTGCTTTCCCTAGGGTAGAATTCTTTGCACCCTTAAAATCTGCTATAATGGAAAACTTTGAATTTTTTTAAAAAAGGTTTATTCTTGCTAAGCTACTTTACATACTCTAATTTTAGTTTGGATTCTAAACATTACAGTTCATGAATCCATTTTGTTTTGATACTTTTTAGTAAGAGTTTGTGTTTAATATGCAAATTCAGAAACACCAAAATAATAAAAATGATTTAAGCTAGAGGGTTTTTTGAGAATATAAACACAAGGCTCACATTTTCCTTAGAGATAGGAAATTAGATTCTTTAGAAATTCTGATCCCTGAGGGGTGTCTGGGTGACTCAGTTGGTTAAACATCCAACTCTTGATTTTGGCTCAGGTCATGATCTCACAGTTTGTAGGTTCAAGTCCCGCATCGGGCTCTATGCTGGCAGCACAGAGCTTGCTTGAAATTCTCTCCCTCTCCCCATCTCTCTCTGCACCTTTCCTGCTCATGCTTTTTCTGTCTCTCACTCAAAAAAAAAAAAAAAAAATTCTAATTCCTGGATTTTGAAGCAGTGGTAGTTGTTTAGGACAGCAACATAACTATCTTCAAGACCACTATTTTGTTTTTTAAAAAATCTAAGATACTTTTGTTATGATGGAAATCAACCATAATATAACTGTAATTTAAGTAGCATATTCAGTTATCGCATGCCTGTCAATTTTGTGCATGCTTATATATCAAAAGGTTACTATCATGCATATTTACATATATGATAATTGAGAAACACTGTTGCTATTGTTATTTCTGTAGAATAATTTGGATGAAACTAAAGGCCTTACGTTTTATGCCTATTGACCTTGCTCTTTCCTAAAAACTGATTATGGATTCCCATTTTTATTTCCCTAAAAAGTAGTTTGTGTACAGTCTTGTGAATTATCCACTTAAAAAATATTTTACATGATTCAGGTTTTAGGTTTTAGGTTCTTTTATTTTTGAATCTTCTATCTAGAACCATGTTGGTATCTGAGTTTACAACTCTGTGGCCAATTTTTTAAAAAAACTTGGTGAAGTACTTCATTGGACTTATACTAGAATTAAGTCCTATTCAGTTTTCCATACCTAAAATATAGTTTGGAGAGGGGAAGGGCAGAAGGACAGGCTATTCCATTTGTAAAATATAGGCAGCAAAAATTTCGAGCTAGAAAAAACACCTAATCCAATAATTTGATGTTACAGATGAAGAAATAGATTCTGAGAGATTAGTAGTTTGCCAAGGAGCTGCCAATCTACTGCCATATCTTACTGGCCAGCATTTTTAGCAAGCTTTATTTATTTTAAACTTTTTGGGGGTCATTTCAGGGAGATTAAAAAGTAGATGTTGGCAGAGATTTTCCCCTGAGCATTTCATTAAGAAGATATTATAAACTGTCATAGGGTCTTTCTCCTCTTTGAGCCCTAGTCAACCAGAAGGCATACTTTAAAATAAGTGAACAAACAAAAAGTATCTTACCACAACTTAGCATTACTTCACATGGTGCATATGTCGTTTATTCTGCTGTAGAGTCACTGTACACCACATGGCCTGTTGACCTGGATTGTCTCCTCAAAGCAGTGGAGGCTTCTTATGAAATCTAGGCCAAGAACTGTACCGAGACTGGGGGCAGCACTGGATTCTCTCAACATCTTATAATGTGGATCTCCTAGTGCGTTACCAAACACTGTGGCAGTTCCTTAGGAGAACAAAGAATAGGACCCCAGCCTAGTCCAACTGGGGAAAATAGCAGAAGACAGTATGAGCCAAGTGGCTCAGGCATAGATGCTTTAGAGTGCCGATTTTCATTCTCTGGGGAGCCTTTCAAATGACTGTGGTAGTTGTTTCATAGTCCCCTACGACCAAAGAAAAAACAAACAAAAAACATAAAATTTTAACCCAGGCAAGTTCAAGTGGCTTAAAGCTAGAAGACCACTACAACCCAAACAGTCATACCTTCCAATTTTACTGTTATCAGTTAAATATAGGTTATAATATTGCCTGTATAAATATTCCTGTATGTATAATACTCATCTGTAGCATTTTCTTTAGAAGTTCAAATAACTAAACACCATGGTTTTCTTTTCAAGCTGCAAACTGTCTTTCTAAAATGTACAAGAAGTTTCTGTTAAGTTGTAGTAAAATTAAAATAGAAAATTTAGCTTTAAACAGAATGCAGCATATTAGTTCTGTTTGAATTGAGAACTCACTAGCTCAGTTTTAATTATTTACTAACTGCATAAGAGAAAAAATAAATACTATGTAGAAGGTGAATATTTGAATATCATCTCTATTCGGCAAAATTTCTTTTTTAAAAAATTTTTAATAGTTTATTTTTGAGACAGAGAGAGACAGAGCATGAGTTGGGGAGGGGTAGAGAGAAAGAGGGAGACACAGAATCTTAAACAGGCTCCAGGCTCTGAGCTGTCAGCACACAGCCCGATGCAGGGCTTGAACCCACAAACCGTGAGATCATGACCTGAGCCAAAGTCAGACGCTTAACCGACTGAGCCACCCAGGCGCCCCAGCAAAATTTATTTCTAAATTTTTAACATTTATTCCTTTTTGAGAGACAGAGACAGAGCGTGAGTAGCGGAGGGGCAGAGAGAGAGAGGGAGACATAGAATCCGAAGCAGGCTCCAGGCTCTGAGCTGTCAGCATAGAGCCCGATGCGGGGCTTGACCCCACAAATCACGAGATCATGACCTGAGCCGAGGTTGGACACTTAACTGATTGAGCCACCCAGGCACCCCCAGCAAAATTTATTTCTAATACCAAGGTTTTTAAAAAGTATTGGCTTTAGTCCCCAGTATTTGTTATTTCCATTCTCTAAAATATGATTTTAGTGTAATATGAGGAATATAGACACTTAACTCTAGAAGAATGTGCATATCTTCTATGACAACAGTAGGTTATTACCTGCTCTGTATGGTTATACATCATATATTTTGATCATTGGAGATTATATAGAATGTAATTGTCCCCTTTGGAACTATGAAAAGTCCCTAGGTGACTCACAGCCATTTAAAAAGTAAGAGTAAGTTGTGAAAGGTATCATCTGTTGGGGTATGGTTGGTCGGGTAACTAAATAATCTATAAGATCCTTTTCAGCTCTAAACATTGAGAGTTTATGTTTACTTTAGAAATAGACCTATTATATTAAAGAGACACATAACTTGCTTATTGGTTTCTCTTCCCTGGAATAAAATTTTTTGGTAGGTGGTACAAAAATCTGACCAAATTTCTTAAAATCACACAACAAATTGGTAGCAAAACGAAGCGTCAGACTCAGGTGCACTCTGGGTCCTCTATGCTGTCTTTGCATTCAGTTACACACACAAAAAGGAATTTTTCTCTGGAAGTTTAGATTTTAAAATATCTGTAGTGGATTGAGGGAGGACCCTTATTCTAAATTCTTCATGAAGGTGTCTCAGTGACCCAACCACACTGACTTTAATCACGAGCCTACAGCTAAGTGAATCTGAACCTTTGGAAAGGCTTGGAAAAGCCAGAGATAACCTAGACCCAGTCTGGGCCATAGTAGTAAAAAGGAGGATGATGCATCTGCTTCTATAATTCTTTGTAAAGTTGAATTATTAGAGATAAGCTGAATAATTGCACTAGAAATAAGGATTTCAGAGCAGCTGGTAGGTATTCATGTGTGGGATAGAGCTCTAGTATGTAAGCATCTGGAGGTATCTGGGAGGAGTGGAAATAGGGCCATCTGATTAGTAACTATGCCTTGTTATTAAACCGTGACTTTCTGCATTGTACATCCCCAGAGTTGGAAAACTTCCGCTGGCAAAAAAAAGAGAAGGGCTGCCTTGCTGTTGCTGAGGGCCATACAGTAGACACAAAAGCGCCTTCTTAGAGGCCTGCAGCAGAGGCAGCTTGTACAGGCAGGCCCGGTCCTCTCAAAGACTGGGAATCAGATTCTTTCCCCAGGGGGTTTCCAACTAGTTTGCACTTCAGAAAAATCCTTTCTTTCTCCTGCTGTTCACGCCCTGCAAAGAATTTTCTTCCAACCAAAGAAATTGTTTTCTAATCAAAGATCCTTGTCCTTAGTTGTTGGACATCAAAGAAAGTTTGGAGGAGGCTGGGGAATTATGTGAGCGCCTAGAATTTATTTTGAATGCAAACTTGCAACATTAGCAAGCCCCCAAAGACTATACTCCTCTCAGACTTGGGAGAGAGCCTAATATAACTAAGTCTGTATTCTTCCTTGGTTGGATGTCCACCAGTAAAAAACAAATGAATAGCTCTATCTGGACTTAATTCTTGTATGTTTGGTTCTTGAGGTTCTTACTGGAAGAAGGACCCTTACTCCACCTGCCCTTTTAAAACCTGATGTTGGGAAACATGAAGATCTATCGGTAAACTTGACACAACAACAACAACAAAAATCTTTTTTAACTTTCAACACTTCAACTCTTGGGAATTTGGGGTTTCTCCCAGGGCAGTTGATGATATCACCAATGTTGGGAGCCACATTCCCTGCATTCTCTTGCTGTCTCCGAGGTGTTGATGATGTCATTTTCTCTCACAAAGGAAAACCTCAGCACCCCGAGGGCCTGAACTCAGGTCTTGGCAGGTAAATGAAGGAGGAACTTACTTCTGGATTTAAACTGTTTGGCACAACCATATTAAGTACTAGCTTCACAGCTTCATCCTGGGGCCTGAATAGACCATTTATTATTTACGGAGAATTAACACTGTAACTTTAAGAAATTATTTTTTGGATCAGAGCAATGATTGATTTAATATTTTGGTTCTTGCAATCCGGACGATTATAGGCTGTTGTTCTAAGACATTATGGCTCCCTTTTCTTCTCCTTCTCCTCCTTCTTCTTTGAGAGTGAGTGCGTGAGTGGGAGATAGGGGCAGAGGGAGAGAGAGTCAGAAGCAGGCTCCACACTCAGAGAGAAGCCCAATGCAAGACTCTATCCCATGACCCTGGGATCATGACCTAACCTGAAATCAAGAGTTGGATGCTCAGCTGACTGAAGGGCTCCTTCTTAAATATCCTCTGAATCCATGAATTTTTCCAGGCTTTTCTGGAATCCATTTATAAATTATCTAACTTACCTTCCTAGAGCAGATGAACAACAACAAAAAAACAAGAATCAGAAAAAATAAAGTGATGGATAGGACAGATTTAGGCAGAATTGTGCCCTGGGCAAAGTACATTCTTTGTTATTTTAATCTTGGCTCTGTGGTTATGAACAGAAGAGTACTTGGTCTAGGAGACTTCTAATCCCTTCTGTCCCTTCATTGCAACCACAAAGTAGTGGTTGGAAATAGAATTCCAGGAACACCAAAAATGCTCACAGTTTCCAATAGTGGCAGCTTCAGTGGCCCCACAAGGATTCTTTGAGCACTCTTCCTCAGAAACTTCTCTTGGTATCCTTGTGGTTAGGAGCCTACATCATCAATCACAAAGGCTTGTCCTGAAGACAAACCTGGTAAAAATGTCAGTTGTCTATCTTTGCCGCCAAAAACAATCCTTTATGTTTTTACTCTGTTCTAAACAGATAGGCTCTGTAAGTATTTAGAGGAAGACAGTTTCTTTGAAGGAGTCATCAACTGCCCCATTCTCACGAAACTTTAAATACACTAGTTTGTATGAGGAAGGTAAGTCAGGAGGTATAAGTTAGGTGGGATTTGCCAAAGGTTTTTATTCCACTCAGCAGTGTTAAACTAAGGTGCCTGTGTTACTCCTATGCAGGTATTAGATTATAGTTTGGGGGGGGGAGTTACACTAAGAATATATTTTAAAATTCACTGAAATTTTAAAATATCACTTTGGTTTAATATAGTGAAACAGGGAATTGAACTGAAAGGGAAGAGCCTGACCTGAAACTCTTCATTATTATAATCTTATGTCTACTGAATTAATGTGTACTTGAACTAAATTAATATTATTATATGAAATGCCCTAGTTTTTGCAGAAAACGTATGGAACAGGATTTGGCATTTTGTTTCCATTTTTATTGTTTTGTTTTCTAAAGGGAAGTTTGAATTGGAGCCTGTCTGGCAGGATTCCATACTTCTACCAAACCACCTGTCCTGGCAGAGACAATGGAATCAAAAGTCAAGTTCTTTATGGCTGCACCTGCCTTGTAAGTGCTGCCAGAAGATCTGATTTTCTCCTGTAGCCAGATGCTACGCAGAAACCATAGTATTTGGTACCCAAAGAGTGGGTACATATACCCCAAAACTTGGGTGTCCCAATTTCAGGAGGACACTAATACTAGTTCTCCATTGACTTCTAAGGCAGTCTTATGTATTGCATTCAGTGATTATTTTACTGCTTATCAAATGGAGGAGATGTAACTTTCTGGTTCACTGGTTTTCAAGATTTTTGTCAGGATCTACCAATGGTGATGAATCATTTGGTAATTTATTATGTAGAAATTGCCTTGCACTATTATGCTTCTGCTAAGCATGAAGGAAAATATGAACTACTTAAAAAAGATCAGGAACATTATCTCCGAAGTCAGAACACCATGCAGTGTTTTCCAGGAGAAGAAGCTACCATTTGTCCCTGCTGCTTTTTCTGTCTCCCAGAAAAGTAAGTTACCCTATGGGTCACCAGTTGAAAGCTCTCTGATTAGGTCATTGTTTTGGAGGCTATCTAACTTCCTTGATGAGGATGTTTTCCTTTTGAATTATCAGAATGTATTTTGAGTTCCCTTAGGGTAAAGTTACCTCATTATGTTCTAACTTTATGTATAACTGGAGGCCTTCTGGCCTAAGAACATAATTTCTGTCACCCAATCAGATAATTGAAAATAACACACCCACCAAATAGTGCTCTCTGCACAGTATTCACATATAAAGATATGATATAATAAGGCATAAAGGGAGTTCTAAAATGAGTGGCAACATCCCACAGTAAAAAGAGCTCTCAGTAGTCTCATGTTTTAATCTCAGCTCTGATCTTTAAGGAAAATTGCTGAACTTCTTTGAGGCTGTATCCTCATGATTAAAACGGGGATAATAGTAATAGTCTGCCCACCTGAAATGACATGAGGATTGTCTTTGAAAATTGCAAATGTTAGGTATTATTATCAATAGTAATTAGACTTGAGCTCTTTCTTATTCACCTAATGACTGTTAAGAAATATTAAGTTTCAGGGTTATTGATTTAAGCTCAGTTAACCTATTTGAATTCAATTTGTCATTATCCTGAAATAAGTAAGCACACAACTATTTCTCTTTTTTAAGTGGCTAAAAAGACAGAGCTTTAGATTCAAAATTTCTGGGTCAAAGGGCTGATTAAATGTTACCAAAACGTAGTGGCAGGTAGCCTTAATGGCTTAAAGAATGACTAATGGTGTATAGGTTCTAGGGTGGGAACTTATGTCCTGTTATGGCCTTGCTTGTGAATCACTTGCCTTCCCTGGACCTTTGTACATGTGGCTGTTCTGTATTGGTGAGCCCATTAAGTTCTCAGCATGAGAGAGATCCTAGAACCATATTACATATCACTCTTACATTTTCCATTTTTGTAATTTTGGAGTATTCTTTTAATTGCCGCTGCCCTGAAATGATTGGTCAGAATGCTGAAGCTCTCAGCCTCCTGTGTAGCTTTACAATTGTTTTCTAAGGGATAGAAGGAAGGGAGTTCAGGACTGTGAAGGGAGCTAATTTACGCAGTTCATTATACTTGTACTGTGCTGGTCCCAACATGTTGTTCTTTGAAGCTTGGCAGATAAGGTTCTAAAGCCTGCTTGGAAATTACCCCAAAGGTCCCTGAGACTCCCAGCTCCCCATCTAAGAAGTATTAGATCAAAATGAGAATAAGCAGTTTCAATCATAGCACCTATCAAATATTTGTGGCCCAGAAATCATTTTTGGGTAAAGATGTTCTTTGAGGCATCTCAGAAACTAATATTCTGCACTGTGGAAAGATCTGTATTCCATGCTATAACTTCATGAATTTGAAGTCTCACACCAAAATGGGTAAATAATGGGATAAAGCTAATTACGGGTTTTTTCATCTTTTCTGCTTGCTTTTTCCTTGTTGTGATTAAACACGTGTAGTTTATACTCTTTTGGAAACCAACTGAATTACCATTATCTTTCAACACTTGCATGGTATTATAATCCATTTCAATCTTAGTGTGAATAGTAGGAGTCAGGAGACGAATGTGTATGGGGATGATGGAGAGGGCAAATGTTTTCTCTTGTGTTGGTTTTGAGTAGTGTCTTTCTCCTCTTAAGGTATTTCTCGGGGAGAGGCGGTTGGGTGGTTCAGTTGGTTAAGCATCTGACTTCAGCTCAAGTCACGACCTCACGGTTCATGGCTTCAACCCCTGAGTTGGGCTCTGCACTGACAGCTCAGAACCTGGAGCCTGCTTCAGATTCTGTGCTTCAGATTCTGTGTCTTCCTCGCTCTCTGCCCCTCTACCACTTGTGCGCCTGCAAACAGGTGGGTGCTCTCTTTCTCTCACTCTCTCTCAAAAATAAATAAATAAACATTAAAAAAGAAAAAGATACTTCTTGGGGAAAGCTGTTTTCTTCCCAAGGCCTAATAAAGATTAGTGTGAGATGTCTGTAAAGCATTTGAAGCTCTTTGAAATAAAGGCATGGATAAACACTCAGTTATCATTGTTATTGTCATTACAAAGGAAAGCCCAGCATGTGATGTTTTGGGTTACTTCCAGCGGCATTTTTTGATGTTCCTGATTCCTTTTTTTGACCTTTACCTCTTGATATCTTTATACATTTATTGAGGCTGTTGGACAAAGTCTTGAGATACTAAGTAATAGGGTGTTAACAATGAATGACTGCGAGCCTCCACTTCTATGGGTCGAATGTCTAAAAATGTGTTTAAAGTAAGTAGGTTTCTGTCTTTGGATACTTTGTTGTTCAAGTTTGGCAATCTTGGTGGCAAACTTAATTTAATATCTGGTCATTTCAATTTTTATTTCTAATTCTACCCCTTACCTTAGAACCAGAGTTTTACAGGAAAATTTTCATTAACTGCAATAAATACTAAATAAACTGGAATATTTTTCTGTATTGTGCTTATGAATTAGAGATAAAAGGAAGAAGTATATAGAAAGAATCTAAAAAACAAAAAATGTGAGAACTTCCAGAAATAATACAAGAATTTCCTTGGGGCACCATAAGTTCAGCCAATCTTCTATACTTCAGAATGTAAATTATTTCATGCTAAAAATGATCATGATGATATCTTTATAGTGTTAGAAGATACCACAGATACCAAATAAAGGCTGTATTATGTTCGGTATAATGTATTTGGGCAGGAAAGTATAACAGTACATTTTACAAAGGGTTTCTCTGGTACAGATTAAATTTTAAAAGACTTAGTTCTGGTCCTTAGCAAGCTAAAGGCACAAACTTTTATTTTGTGCCTTCTATATTCAAGGACTTTTGCTAACCAGAATATTCTCTTCTCTGATTGGCAGCTATATTTGAAAATTGAGTAGAATTAATGCTCAGGTTTTTTTTTAATGCTGCTGGTCTGTCCTTTTGAGTTTGTGGGGTTGCTATGTGTTTCATTAAGAAAAAGAAAAGATATCCTTAGTTGATGAGTTGTTTGTTTTGCTTTAGATTTTAAATGGTTATATACACACATATATTTTCCCCTCGATTTTTTTCAACTGAGTTTCTTTTTTTTCAATCCCCACCCCATTTTCTGCATCTATACAAACACAAGTGTAAATGTAGGGAAAAAATTGAAAATTTGCATCAGAACCAAAGGAAACTCAACAGATTCTGTAGGAAATTGGATATGAGAATGGTATACATTATGCCAACCACTAATCGAAAATTGGAATTGGGGCACTTGGGCGGCTCAGTAGGTTAAGTGTCTGACTTCGGCTCAGGTAATGATCTCATGGTTTGTGAGTTCCAGTGCCACATCAAGCCCCACATGGGGCTGTCAGGGCAGAAGCTGCTTCAGATCCTCTGTCCTCTTCTCTCTTTGTCCCTCCCACTCGTGTGTGTGTGTGTGTGCGTGCGCGCGCGCACGCACGCGCTCTCTCTCTCTCAAAACTAAATACAACTTAAAAAATAAAATTATTTGAAATTAACATCATGTTTAGCTTTATGCAAAAGCAACCACCCTGGAAATACTGATAATGGTAAATATGTGTTTGTGTATATATGCACATGAAGGATTGAAAATGAATGTTTAGATTAGAATGAATAATATGTATTAGATATACTTACATACTTAAAAATGACATATTTTATTTATTTATTTGTTATTTTATTTTTCTTTCATAGTTTATTGTCAAGTTGGTTTCCATATAACAATCAATGACATTTTTAAAATGTTATTTAGAGTCTTATCTTTTTTAAATATATTTTTTAATATTTATTTATTTTTGAGNCACCCCTATAAGTGACATATTGTATGTGCTCTATATAGAATATATGTTATTTTTATTGTATATAGAACATGTACATGGAATATAGAATATATGAATATATTCAAAATACTTATTTTTCATCCTTTATGGGAAGCTGCTTCCCCTATGGAAACCTTAGACCAGTCTCTGAAAATAGTTGCCTTTGGAGACCCTACAGCCAAATTACTTATGTGGCTTTTGAAATTTTGCCTTTTGAGAGGATGGTCACAGGCAAAATGGATAACCTCAGGACAGTGTCCCTCTGTGTTCTTTTCCCTGATACCCCTCTTTCACCCATAATTTCAGTTAAATTTACTTAGCAGAAAACAAATAAGTCTAACCTCAAACTGACGGTTTTTGCTTTGTTTCAGCCTTGTCTCAGATTCAGAATGTTGGAGTTGGCTTTCTTCTCTTTCTTATTGACTATCTGCTTAAGAATTTTTATCTACATAATGGTCCTATTTCTTTTCTCTCATTTTCATTTCAAAGTCATTAAAAAATCTGTGCCCACTGTAAAATCAAATGTCTCTTCTCACTATGAAAATTTGTTATCACTTTTGTATTCTCTGTATCATGTTGGCCTTATTTAGTTTGGGATTTTGATGACCAGGCCTGTTTCTCTCTCTGCCAGGTATTGCACCAGATTCACTGTATAGGTTCACTCACAATTCTGTTGAATAAATTGGTGTGTTGCTGCTGTTGTTCATCTGGAGACAGTTTTCTGCAGGATGCAATAACAGACAACTGCACATGAGATTACATACATGCTGACAGCTGTGTCTTCCCATCAGAAAAAAGATCTTTTTTTCCTCCCTATCAAATGAAAGCTTAGATTTTAGAGAAAATTACAAAATATAGCAAATGAAAGAGAAGAATTGAAATCACAGCATCTGTGGTTTTCTCTATCCTTAATGATAAAGCAGCTTCCTAGAGAATTTTATTATAATATGTTGAGAAATGTTTCTAGTCATCCCTTTGCAGTTTTTTTNATCAATGACATTTTTAAAATGTTATTTAGAGTCTTATCTTTTTTAAATATATTTTTTAATATTTATTTATTTTTGAGAGAGAGAGAGAGAGAGAGNNNNTTTTTTTAGAAAGTAGCTTCTAAGCAGTAGTTCCTGCATCATCTAGAAAACTTTTAGCTAGAGAAACCACATTTCTTTTCTTTCTCAAGCTGCAGAACCAGTCTAATCATTTTTGTTTGTTTGTTTGTTTTTTGAGTTTAATACTTGATATTTATGGTGAGGGACTAAGTTACATGATCTTCCTTCCAAAAGAATCTTTTCTCAGATTTTTGTGTTTCATAGCTTTCTGATTTCATTGCCATTATAGGTTTACTTGTCAGGGAACTGTGGGTATCTCTAGGAGTTCAAGTATACACAGTAATAAACTATTTTTCATAAAGAAGGAATAACTTAATGGTATTGCTATGGTAGTAAGTTTGGGTGCATCTTACCATGCATGGATCCAGAGCTCTGATCAGAAATAGTTGAGTCATGTGTATGTTGAAAGCTAGGGAACTTACCAACACGTTATATCACCTCATATTGACAATGCCATTTCCATAATATTTGGATAGGTAGGTCATGCTATGACAGACCATTTAGCTGCCTTAGAGCCATTACCTTATATTTTTGTTCAAAGGAATTTCAGATCCTGTTTAATATTTGCTAGTTTTGCTAAGTAGTGAAGGCATAGAGGTTGTAATAGTCATCCTGTGAAGAAGGAAATCAGTGTTTCTTATCTATTTTCCATATATTGTCAATCTGTCCAAGTAAAGCTATTATATGGAAAACTGATAAGGAACTTTGTTTTCTTCTTGATATACTTGCCTGTACAGCACCATGCTCACTTTGGAGAACCCTGTGGTAGAGTTTCAGCTTTCTAGATAAGGTGGAATATCTGTAAAATAGCCGAACCATTGTGCCTCCATAGATTTTCACAACCCTGAAGGTGAAAGGAATTGGGAGGATGAAAAAGGGTCATCCCCCCACCCCCAAGTCTCCTAAAATTCAAAGACACAGTTGGTGTTCCGGTAGAACCAGTGTATCTGGAGCAGTCCAGTTACTAGAGAGGTAACACTATAGCCTTCCTGGTATCCTCTAAAGTGTTCATCTAGTGGCCCTTGACCTTCCCTGGGAATCTTCTCTTCAAGTCCTTCTATCCTCTTGTTGGCCTGCTTTGAACTTCTTGTGTATTACTCTCTTTTACAGAGCAAAGGCTGTAAGCAGTGATTAGTAAGTAAGGATGAGGTGAACTGTCATCCACACAATAGGAGGACGATTGTTGAACTATCTTGTTTCTGCATATTAAAAACTACAATAGCATCATCCTCTGAGTTCTTGTTCATGTAACTTCTTCTGTTTCCCTAATGAGTTTCTAAATTATTTCTCTTCATTTGTGCAATATTCAGTGCATTGATATTTTTCATTTTGTCTGATATCAAGTCATTGGTAACTACCTACATAGAGAGGCTAGAAGCATGTTCTCTTCCTTCTTTGAGGCTATTTTTAGAAGAGTATGGGGCCATATTTTATGAGATTATCTGGAATTCCCTCATCCTGATAGGATTTACTTTTGTAATTTTACCCCTCAAGCTTACCACTTACCGAATCATATTCTTTCTACAATTTCTGTGCAAACAAGATTTTGATTTGTATTTTTTTGTATTCTAAAAATAAAATGGAACATCATCTAATCTTACCCTGGGAGAGAAAAGTATCCCCATTAGATAGAGGTCTAGAGAATATTGGAGTTGGTTTTTTGAAGCAACTCAACAATATCTAATTGTGTTTCTGTTCAAGCTTTGTGTAAATAAATGCACATGGGTTATGGCCTGTTGTAGAAAATACAGACATTACAATGAATCTCAAAAATTGGGTCAATTTCCTACTCTACACTGCAGTCGAAATAGTCTGTCAAGTTTGCCTCCACCTCAAGGTAGATAGTTTGAAGAATTATCTTCTCTAACATGATGGCCTATTCCCTACCACACAGGGTGGGTCACCAGCTGCTCCATAATAGCAACATTGCTCAGCAAGTTAGGACAGGAGAATAAAACAGCCATATCTAGTTGAGGCTGCAAAGGAAATTCGAGGAAACACAATGTAATAATGATGACTATATTTATATGTTGAATAGAAGAATATGAATTGCATGCACTGTCTTCAATTTTCTTGCGAGAGCATTTTGTGATAAGTTTTATAATGTCTATTCCCTCATCAGGCCATGTATGGAAATAAAAAAGCCATATAACCCTTCCTTAGATTTTGAAGATATGTATTCCCTTTGAGAGAGTTGTAGTAATGATGGTAGTTCTGGAGTGAATATGCAACTGCCTTGTGCATTGACTTTAGATTTATAAGGCTTAGTTGTAGGGACTGCCATTTATTCCACTTTCAAATGTATTCAGGCTCCAAAATTTACTTAATAAAGAAATAGTAGAAACTCCTACTGTCTTCCTTTGGCATCCATAAGTTAGCATACAGTTAAATAATAACTAGACTTGGTGTTCACTGGCTTTGAGTTCTCTTTAATATTTGCTGCTTCCAGAAATCTTTTCTGGCATTCTTGGTGTTAAGTCTATTTTTCAGTCATAAGCTAGCCAGTTTTCCATTATATCTCATAATTAATTCTTGTATGTATTTGTGTAAAAAGCATTTTGATAATAGTCAAACAGGTGCCATTTGGTCTCTTGGGACTCACCTCAACAGAGGTATCTTTGTAGTTCCCCTTAACTTTATTTACTATCATTTTTGAAGTCCCTTATTCTTTCTTAGTCTTGAGATGATGTTCTTTTTCAACTTGTATATTGCTCTCAGAAAAAAACGAGATATTTCCATACACCCTCTGTAGGCTGTCCCATAAGAAAGCTAGCTTTCCAGATCTAATGTCTTAGGGGCTTTTTTTTTGTTCCTGTGGTAGTGCAGATTTCTGCTTCACTTAAAGGGTCTTGTTTCCCGACTCTCATCAGCCTCTAGCTGCCAGCTGCGAAGACTCTTACCTACACCTCCTAAATGGCTTAGAGAGGAATCTGGTTCTTCTGGACTCAGTGCTGACCTTGACCCTTTCCCCAGTCCTGAGCACTCCTGGAAACCCTGCACCTCAGCACCTAATTCATGCCTGATATTCTAACTTTCTTGCCCTGGCCTCAGGAGAGAGAGTACATTCTGAACACTCCTCCTTTTGTGTCGGCATCTCTGTGAGGTGCTTTGGAAGGACTCCAGCCAGGCATGGAAGGGTTCTTTGATAATATCTGACGGGTGGGTAAGAATTTCGGGCACCTGGCCAAGATACACATAGCCTGTAATCGTTAACTCAGTCTGTAAACAGTTCAAACGGCACTGAGAGGCCGTCAGTTATTGCATTAGAAGAAGTCTTTCATCTCTCTTGCTTCGAAGCCAGGCGTCCAGCATTGGCCCCCACTGTCAATTGGAACCACAGTGCTCTATGCACAGCCACCAAGGTCTGAGACATGCAGGGACATACAATGGAGCCTGCTCCAACTGACTGACTTCCAAATGTTCAGCGTTGGAGCAATAATTAAATTGTTAATTTCCTTTTGTTCTGCACCTGGCTGATGCTGGAAGGAAAAAAGAAAAAAGAAAACCTTGACCAGGAATAAGTAGTGGGGAAGGAATTATCATCTGGGATTGGAAATTTCATTTTTCAGCTCAATTTTCCTACCTACATTCGTGTTCTGAAACCTTTACAACCTCACCATTTAATTTTTTATTTTTGCCCCTTTGCTCCAATTGAATCCCTTTGGTCCTCAGTATACCCCATATTTCCAATTAGCTTTACAGTTATTCAATATTACTAGACCCTAGGTACAAGGCACAGTGCTGGGCCCTGGAGAGGGCCCAAAGAGCATAAGATAACAGACATCCTGCCCTCAAGGTGCTTACTAATTGAGACCTTAAGATAATACTAGATATATAGTAGAGATAACTACCACCATGAGAGTTTATAACAAGTGCCAACTAAGGTATACAATGAATTTCTGTGGGAGTTTACAGTAAGGAGAAAGAGCAGCAACATGGACAGGAGTGATTAGGGAAACTTCTTTCCAATTCTATGACAGGTTTTTTTCAGTACTTATTAGTTTCTTTTCATTCATGTTTCTCATCAATTTTCTTTTGCCTTTTCCACTGAATTGCTCATTTTGCTAGCCACATTTTGAGCATTCCAGGCAAATAGTAAAAGGAATCATTAAGCCTCTTTGAGAATTTTTCTGATGAATAGAATTTTGCAGAAGCAGAGTTTATGAGACATGCCTTCCCTGGGGTATTCTGGTACCAAAAGATGGTGCAGAAAAATCAAGCATAATGTATTCTAAGCATCTTAATTGTGGAAGACCCTTTCCTCATGAGTATTTCTGAAGATGTTCACAGTAGTTTTTAGGCTATTGTTACTGAAGCAGTTTGTTCTCCATAGCACAGGAGCAAATTTTAGATTAGGCCATAGGTTTTAAGTGAACCAGAGAAATAAAATCCTACACTCACTATATTCAAGGTGAGCACCAAAGCCCCAAATTTTGCCTTTTACACCAGAATCCCAAGTATAAAGCAGCTGGACCGTTTTCTCTACAAAACAGCGTCTTAACACTTGCCTCATTTACTTCAATTGAAGGAAAATGATAGAGCCATAAAACGTTCTTCCAAAAAAAAAAAAAATCAGGGTGGTGGGGGAACTGCATTATACAGTCAACTCGACTGGGGCCCTCATGACTTAATTAGTTAGAAAGCTCTGCTGTTGTACCTTTTATTTTCTGTTTTGCTCAGCTTTCTGTATCACCTTTTCATTCCCTTTACATATTTGGGGGTTTGCTTCTGACTTACCATCCAAATTTTCTTTACTGTTTCTGAATGTAGATTTAGGGGGAGGGGAGCACAGATAAAATAAAAGGGAAGACATGGCTTGTGGATGTGCAGCTTAGTGCTCTATCCTGTGCTCTGTCTCTGATTTCCCAATCTCGGATGATGAGCATTTTCTGTTATCTAGGACGACTGACACTTTCCCCTACTTCCTAGAAAAAGCAGCTCAATCTTAAAAAAAGAAAAGAAAAGAAAAATAAATTAAATCCTTTAGAAGAAAAGCACTAGAGAAAACAAAACCAAGTTTCTTTGCCATTTTCTCAGCATTGTTATTTTTTCATGGTAAACAAGAGAGTGGTTATTGGAAAGGACGTATTAAATCACATTTATACAGAATTGCAGAAATACAAAATTTATAAGATACTTCTACAAGGAAGTTCTGTGGCTTGCTATCTGATCCACCCAGTTCAATGCCCTGATTAATTCTGAGGTCATTTACGGGTTTAATATCACAGGGAAATAATGGAGGAAGTCCCTGCTCTTCTACCTGAACATAGTCTGTTTTTTGGGAGATGATCATTCTTGAATTTTGACTTCCCATCTTCACTGTTTTCCTTATGTGTGTAGTAAGGAAGCTTCCTAGAATTATTTTGGTCCTTCTTGGTCCGTGCTTCACAGATTTTAATGTATATCAGAATCAGTTTTAGAAGGCTTGTTGGTGTGCTTGGGTGGCTCAGTCGGTTGAGCGTCTGACTCTTGATTTTGGCTCAGGTCATGATCCCAGGGTCATGGGATTGAGCCCTGGGTTAGAGTCCATGCTGAGTGTGGAGCCAGATTAAGATATTCTCTTCTTCTCATGCCCTCTGTCGAAATGAAATGAAATGAAATGAAATATAATAAAATAAGGCTTGTTAAAATACAGATTGTGGGGCCCTACTCCCAGAGTTTCTGATTGAATATGTCTGAAGTTGAAGCCTGAATATTTGCATTTCTAACAAATTCCCATGTGATATTGATGTTGCTGGGTCTTGAGGACCAAATTTTGAGATCCACTGCCCTAGGTTACTGCCTACTTTATAAACATGAGGACTTTAACAGCTATCAGCTCTCTTCACAGGGCACAGCATCCAGCTTGCATTGAAGGAGCTGTGACTTTAATATCCAAAAGTGAACTTTTTATTATGAGAGAATTTGTTCTACTTGCAGAGACTAAGTGGCATGAAGGCTAGATCATTGACCTACAGGCACCTGGCAAACGCTTCCTGACTTTCAAGCAGCAGGTAGCTGGTGGGAGCTTACTTTTAGAAAAACTACTAGCTGGGCTACAGAACTAGCAATGAATGAATGCTAGGAGAATGAAACCCAACACTTTTGATTAGTTTCTGTATCATCCTTAAAGAGGATATTCCAAGGTTGCCTTGCTTTTAGGAGTTCTCATTTTACTTCTCTCCACTGCCCTGAACTACAGAACCTTTTAGGTCATACATTAGGTGATTTTAGAAGGTAAGTGAGTGGACTCTCACTCTAGTGCGACAGGTTACACAGCATCAACCCTTCTGGATTTCTTGCAGTGGGACTAGTTCAAGCAAACCAACAACCACAAGCTCTACTTTTAAATGGATTGATTCACTTATGTAGCCATTTTAACTTTTCCTAAGTGTTTCATGCATTAAATTTAATAGTTACAATGTTATATCAGTAGTAGTGTATCTGAGGACATAAATAGTATTTGGCGAATTTGTGTCTCCAGTCCTGTCTTTTCACTCAAACTCTGATTCTTATTTCAAATCACCTATAGGATTTAAATGTTCATCTCTAATTCAGAATTAGAAAGAATGAAATCATTTTCCTCTGTGCAAAATTAACTTCTTTTTCCAATGTCCATCTTTGGACTGATGCAACTCCCCTTCTACCTGCCGCCAGTTCTCCAAGTTTAGAACCTTTAACTCCTTTAATCTTGTGGTTCAGTGTGTCAGCAAGTACTTTTCAATACTTCCTTCGTGATTTCTGTGATTCATCCTTTCACCTTTTAACTGTTGCCACCAAGGTTCAAGCTCTCATGTTATGCTAGATTCTGGAACAGCTCTCTAACTGGTTTTCCTACCACCAGTTTTCTTTTCATCCCACTATAGTTTTTACTCCAGTACTAATTTGTGCTTAAAATACTGTTTTGATCATGAGATCCCCTTGCTTAAGAATTTAGAGTGGTTCCTTTTTCTCATATGCCAGCAAGGTCTAGCTCTTATCTCGGCATTCAATGGGTTTCACAATTTGACCCTACCCCAGCTATCTAAACTATCTCTGCAGGTCTATTTTTCAGTTACGTAAGTCTTGTACTTTGAAGACTTGAGAGAGACTGGTCAAGAACCCTGCTTTTCCTCTCACTTGGCCCCATGTGTTTTCTCAAGGCAGTAGCTGGGAATTTCCCAAAATCCATTCAACAGATCCTGTGGATCAGATCCTGCTTATTTTATATATGTGGTTATTCTTCTCTTATTCAGATCCTGTCTTCCTTAGAGGCTAGCTTAATTCATCTCCTCCACAAAGCCCACAGGAACTATGGGCTATACCACACAATGTGACACTTGGTAATATATCATTTTATGTCACCATTTAGTGGTGTTTATGTGTAATCTCCCTAATAAGACTGTAACCCCTGGGCTGGATCGAACATAATTTTGATGTTCATCAAATACTTGCCAACTAAGAGGCCATATTTCAGGCCCATTCTGATGTGCCCATGGGGCAAAACTCCATGTGTATCCATGCAGCATTCTACTTAATAGCAACATCGTGTGACTGTCTATATCTTGACAAGGAACATTTGGGAGCTATTGATCTTCCCTGTAACAAAGGGTTTGGGAAGAAATTGTAGCAGCTGCTATTTTAGTGAGAAAGATGGCTCCAGAAATAGGCCTGATAGTGTCCAGGCTAAGAATCAAACTTAGTGTCAGACAGCAACTCTGCTGGTAGGTATTTGGCTAAGAAGGGAGTTCAGCCTCTGAAGCATTTCAGGTAGGTGTGGACTCCGCAATTAGATATGCTGCTACTTTCTGAAGTGAGCCTACCTAAAGGCAAAAGCATGGCCTTATGACTGTGATTACTCCTGCTCTGTGAGTACTCATTTATAGGCTACTTGGAGGTACCCACCCGAGCAAACACTATGAAGAAGCAAAAGAAAGTGCCTAGGACCTAAGTGTAGTCATTGTGTCAACAGCAATATCAGATAAGGTGATTTTTATAGAGTGGGGGGTGGGGTGGGGGGGAAGAGTCGACGCACCTGTGGTCGGTGATTCAGAAACTTGGTGCCACATTATATGGCACCATGAAGCCACCTTATGTTCCAGTCACCCCATGGTGGCTGATGTCATATAATTACCCATTTGCTAACTGGGCCAAGAGGAAATGGATTGGATGAAAGCCAGAGTAAGGTATAGTTACCTGTAGCTGAGCCACAGTCAAAACCTATGAAACCAGATGGTTTTGGGGGCTTTTTCCTATACCAGTGAAGTCATTGCCATTGTCAACCTAATAGTGGTTGGTTTTTATAGGTATCATGCATTTTTACTTGCCTATTCCTAAAACAGATATGTTCTCATCTGAATTTATTCAAATGGTCTCCGTGGCTCACAAATTGCTAAATTATGCTATCTCAATCAGGAAAGGGTCCAGACAATTCCTGTTGGCTGAACTAGGACTGAACTTAATCCTAGACTGACTCAGCTTCTCTGTTAAAGTTGTTTGAAATTCTGATATCCCACCAGAGACTGTTTCTGAAGAGTTCTCAGTGTGAAGTATGAATCACAAACAAATGGACTCTGGGGAGACCCAAAAGCACAAGCTTTCAATATGAATTCAGCATGCATGTACCGGTTGCCTGCTATTGTTAGGGCATTGTGCTGTGTGGGAGAGAAAGAAACCTCTGCCCTCAATTTAGTAGATAAGGATGTAAAGCAGAAGGTGAAAAGTGCCACACAACAGATCCAGAAGTTGATCAAGACACTTCAGATGAAAAAGAGATTCATATAAACATGCCCTTGAATCTCATGGTTCGTGAGTTTGAGCCCCACATTTGGCTTGCTGCTGTTAGCTCAGAGCCCGCTCTGGACCCTCTGTCTCCCTCTCTCTCTCCCCCTCATTCGCTCATGCTCTCTCTCAAACACAACACACACAACAAAACAAACAAACAGAAAAACATGCCCTTGAATGATAAGTAGCATTTTAAAAAGTGACATCATAGAGTAAAGGCATTCCAAGAGAACGTGAGAGAAGAGTAAGACAGTTTAGTTTGGATAAGCAGTAAGGTACATTTTGGAGAGAAGTGGGGATAAAGCTGAAAAGGCAGAAGGGAAGAGGAAGGAATTGATACTTTTTGAGTGCAAGAGATGCTGGTACTTAAATATGTTATTTAATCTCTAGGATGATCTTCTTGGGTAGGTAGTGGTATCTGAAATTTTTTACTCATAAAAACACCAAAACTCAAAAGGTTAGGCTCCCCACTCAAAGTCACACACATTTTTCTTTTCTTTTTTTTTTTTTAATTTTTTTTTAATGTTTTATTTATTTCTAGGAGAGAGAGAGAGAGAGAGACAGCGTGAGCAGGGAGGGTCAGAGAGAGAGGGAGTCACAGACTGAAACAGGCTCCAGGCTCTGAGCTGGCAGTCAGCACAGAGCCCGACGCGGGGCTCGAACCCACGAACCGCGAGATCATGACCTAAGCGAAAGTCGGACGCTTAACCGACTAAGCCACCCAGGCGCCCCAGTCACACACATGTTTCAAGTGACAGAGCTAAAATGTGAAACCAGGTGGTCTGATTCCAAAGCCAGTGCAGAGAGCACTGAAACCTTGATCTGATAGGCTAAGGAGTTTGGGATTTAATTCAGAAGACAGTGGAGAGTCACTGATGGTATATTTGAATAGAACAACAATATGATTGGTGCTGTACTTAGGAAGATTACTCTTGCAGAGATATATAGAGAGCTTTAGAGCCGTGAGAGACTGGAGACTAGTCAGAAGCCTATTGTAATGGTTCAGACTCCAGGGACGTAGAGAGGTAGGTCTCCAAAGAGGAGTTTAAGTGATTGGATGCAGGAAGGGGGTGGGGTATCATAATGACTCTGAGATGCTTGGCTTGGGTCTCTAACGACAGTACCATTAACAAAAACAGATGAGTTATGAGAGGTTATTGGTTTAAGGTGGAGAGCAGGAAGAAGATGATATGCAGGTTTGGTATATTGGAGTTTGAAGTACCAGAAATACTTCAAACAAGTAACATGTCACAGGCAAAGCACAGGATAATTGGACTTAGGAAACAAATTTTGGAATTAGCATTGAAGATATTAGAGTGAATAAGAACCCCAGAAGAAAGGTAATAGAAATCAGATAAAATATGCTTATATTTAAATGAGAGGAAGAAGAAAAGAGGAAGGCAGAGGCAACAAATAAGACAGTCAGAGAAGTGGAAAAACTAGAACGGCATTATGTCACGAAGAACAGTAGGGAGGGTGTCAAGAAGGGATATTCCACAAGTCAGAAGTTAAGTCAGCAATATTTGTCTTGCGTTAGCATCAATCCCTTTTCTTAGGGAACAACTGGCACCACTAGGTTCAGACACGTTCTTTTTCCTTTCTGTTTTCAATTTTGTTATGGAGGAAGTTAGTCAACCAGGAGAACTGTTTCCCTATTAAAGATGTGTTTGGTGATCACATTTTAAATTTAAACTGGTGAGAGCTCTCAGTTTTACTGCTGGCAAAATAGAGGTCTTGACGTTTATTTCTCAAGAACGCTCTTGTAATTTTGACGCTTTTATTCCTTAACTCTGTGACTCTTCCTATGGTCTGCCACATCTCTCGTTATACTTAGTACAGGAAATCCATGCCCAGATTTCAGGGTTCCTGGTTGCAAGCCCAATATGCATTGTGTTGCCTCTTCAACCTAATTTGCGAAATGGGTGGTACTAATAAAGGGAGAATAAAATAGCTAATGAAGGATTGTAAAGCACTTTGCTAATAGGAAGTGGAGCATCAAAGCCGATAATAGTCTTAATTCAGGGCAAATGATTCCATTAGCAGAGTAAAAATAAAAGGACAAAGGGTAGTGTTGCTTTGTACCTTGATAACAGCGTACTAATCAGAAGTGCTGCTATTGATCCTCATTGCCCTGTGAACTCTCAACTCAGGAATCTGGCTCCCCTCCCTGCTGACCCTCCAAGTACTTCCCTTACCCACTGAGTCTGGTGATGGCACCTCTCCGAGTGTCCTGAGAATTGAAAACAGGAACTTCTGTTCTGCACACCCAGCCTGATAACTGAGAAGACTCCTCTTCCATTTATCAGCACTTTGATTATCTTTTCATATCTCTGACCATCTGTGCTTAGCAAGAAAAATAAAGAGGTTTGAGCAGTTAGGAAGCAACAAAGAACTCATAGTTCACAAAGAGCAAGTCAGGGGATGTTTGGAATATTTGAACATATAACCACATTTGGCGTGAGGTGGCCCGCTTACGTCCTCAGGACCAGAGCAGGCCAGAGGGCTGAGCAGGCTGCAGGGAAGCTGAAACCCATGTGGCTCCTCAACTGAAGTCTTTAAACTTTGGGCTTCAGACTCTTCAACTTTAAAGAATTTAAGGATGGAGGAAAGAAATATAATTCATCTCTCATTCCATTTAAGGTAAGAAAACTGTTATTTAAATGTATTACTTCATTTAATGTTAATCTGACCCACTCAAAAAAAAGAGTACTATTGGGAGTAAATCAACTCTGAGTTTTTCCAGACCTTTTCCATGCAGATCACTTGCCCTGAGACCTCATAAAATCTTGGTAGGAACTGAAGTTCACCAGAGACACTCAGCCAGCACTGTGGCCTAAGGCCAGTGCGGGGGCCTAAGAGTTTCTTTGAATCAACACTATGGGGATAAAAATAAATAAATAAAATTGTTTTTAATAGTTTCTCAATTGTCCCTATTCTTAAGGAGCTTCCCATCAGATTTGGGAGATTAGACCGAAGGGCCCGAAGGACAAGAGAGCACTTCCAAAACAAAGCACAAGAAAAAGTTAGTTTGCGCATTCGTTCTGCATTCGCTCATTAACTGTGTGCTGGGCCCCCTGAATGTGTATGTCCTATGTAGTGTTGGACACATGGGCTTGCGCCACTTGTACGCGCACGCACGTATGCATGGCCGTAGATTTACTCTTCAGCTTTTGTCTCTTGAAAGCAGGAGCTTATTCTCTTTTTTGGCAGGGGAGGTGCTTTCTCTCCCTTAAGGCTTATGCTCAACTCAGCACATTGATACTGAGGAAGACAATAAAAGAGTAACTGAGGATAGGTTATTAAGCGGGAAGGTTTTTCCGAAAAGAAGTGAATTTTGTTCAGGGTTATGGAGGAGATTTGGGCATGATATAAAAGGGAAGGAAATGACCTTTCCCTTGGTAAGAGGTCAAAATACTGTAAAAGCTGTCTTTAAAACTTTAACTTATAGGGAGTGTAAAGAAGGTTTTTGAAGAGAAAGCAGAAATCTGAAAAGAAGCATGTCCTGATCAAATGACAAGGCAACCACCAATTTATTTGATCTCACATCTGTTTATTCAACCTGCATGCATTTTTTTCTTCATATCTACCGTGTGCCTGACATTGTGCTAAGTGATGAATAAGGCCTAGTCCCTGACTTGAAGTAGCTCAGGATCTACATTAGAGGGAGGAGGAAAGGACTAATATTTTATTGAAATCTAAGAATCAGGCACTCTACTGATATAACTGTAAGACGTTAAGTGTCATTTAACAATTTTGAATATATCTGGAGCCCCTGGGTGGCTCAGTCAGTTGAGTGTCTGACTTTGGCTCAGGTCATACATGATCTAACAGTTTGTGAGTTCAACCCCACGTCGGGCTCTCTGCAGACAGCACAGAGCCCGCTTCCGATCCTCTATATATCTCTGCCTCTCTCTCTCTCTCTCTCTCTCTCTCTCTCTCTCTCTCTCTCTCTCCCCTCCCAAGTAAACAAACACAGAAAAGAAGAAGAATTTTGAATATATCACCTTAGAGGAGCAATGGGAAAAGTGTTTAATTCTGGAGACTGAAGCCCGGTTTGAAGAGTAGAGAAGACCAGGCCGGAAGGTTGAAGGCAAAAAGAGGTGGAGAGCTGCAGGACTTAGACCTTGGAGTCTTTGGCCCCCAGAGGAAGGGGAGGTGCCACTTTTTTTTCCATGCAGAGCCAAGGAGATAGGGAAAGGCCCACGAGGAGAAAGTAAAAGGAGTTTATCAAAGAACCAAACTACTTTCCCAGCTGCTACATTTTTTTGTAAAAGATTTCTTAGGGCCGAGACTGTTTTTTTCTGATTTCATTCTCTTTAACTCCTAGAACCCTGCCATAAGAGGCTACTTACATATCTTACTCTTTAGTTCCTAGGAGACCAAGAGATGCTGCTATTAGGAATTAGTAGGGGCACCTGGGTGGCTCAGGTGGTTAAGCATCTGACTCAGGTCATGGTTTCATGGTTTGTGAGATTGAACCCCACATTGGCCTCTGCACTGACAGAGTGGAGCCTGCTTGGGATTCTCTCTCTGCCCTTCCCTCTCTCTGTTCTCTCTCTCTTTCTCTCTCTCAAAATAAATATTTTTTTTAAAAAGTGGTTACTAAAATTGGGGCACCTGGCTGGCTTAGTCAGAAGAACATGTGACTCCTTGATCTCAGGATCATGAGTTCAAGCCCCATGTTGGGCGTAGAGATTACTTAAAAATAAAATCTTTGGCGGGGGTGGAGGAGAAGGAATTACTAAAATATTCGGAGGATGGAAATACCAACTGGCACTGATGCTAAGATATCCAGGCACCATCCACGGAGACCCAGGGAAGTGCTGAGCCCCAAATGGCAATCCCTTCCAGGCTCTCACAACACCATCTTTCACTTTTTCTTTTATCTCCTGCCTGGAAGGCTACACCGTGGGTGGGAATAAAAATCTACTCTCCTGTTGCATCCAGGAAGCTGCCAGCAGTCTGTTTGCCTTGCTCTTTGCTGGCAAATCATTAAACAGTCCCCCAAAGCAGGCCTCTTCCCCAGGGCCACCCCATGGACAGGGATTCAGAGCTGTGGTCAAAGGGCTGTCAGCAGTCAGTCTGGAGCCTTTGGATTGTCTCCAACACAAGCCTCTTCTGACTGTTGCCTCTTCTGAACAGAAGCCTCCTTGGACTGGTCTCAACCCCCAGTGGCTTCTGAGGAGAGACTCCGGGCATCTGAGTTGGCTGGTGGCTTGAATAATTTTGTCCTTCCCCTCATAATGTAATTTCTAAGTACAACTAGGCCCATGCTCCATCCCCCGCTCCCCTTTCCAATGTAAATGCAGTCTTGTGTGTTAACTGCCCAGGAGCTGGGGACTAGGATCAGCCAAGCAAATGCCGTAACTTCTCATCACCACTCACAATGTGGCAGTTAAAACCTGAGCATACATTTCATTGAATTGGCCCATCCGGATACAATATCTGCCCTCAAAGGACTCATAAGCACCGCGGCCAGCCAGTCATAGTCGACTGGAACAGAGTGTGCAGAGTAACTTGAAATCCCTACAACCTCTGAGCAGGAGACTAACCTGAAAGACACGGAATGTGTGAAATAACCAGATTAATTTATCTATTTCGCATTCTTGCGTTAAAACTTACCAAATTTAGAAATACTTGAGTAGTTCTACTAGTAGTCCTGCTATGCCTTTGGCATATTTAAATAATCTGATTTCCTCGAGTTTCATTTCTTTGGTCTTTTTTTTAAAAGGGCTGTCTGGTTTTAGTCTTTGGTCTTTTCAGCATTAAAATCTTAACGTCAATAATTACTTAAAAACAACACCAACACTGCTTCCAGCAGATTTCTAAATTCGTACCATCATCTCTGGCATGAGTTTGGCTGCAACAAGAACAGCAAAATCGTAAAGCAGACTGTGTCAAGGCTGTTTGTAAGTAGCACATTGGGTTAAGTTGGAGCACTTGTGGGAGTGCAGTTAACTACCTTACTATAGTAAGAGTTGAGGCCATCCCTGGGAGGGGCACTGGCCAAAGCCTCCTGAGCCCCTTATCCTGGAAATTTAAGGGCAAGGATTGCCCTAGCAATACTGCCACTGGTGACAAGACCTCAGCTTTTCTGCAGATGACCTCTTTTAACAAGACTTAGGTAAATGAGGGGCCTCAAGTGTTGCTTCCTGTAGGATGGAGGTCAGTGAAGGCGGTAGGATCTCCCTGGGACAGTGGTCATGGGACAGTGGTCACTAACTGAGCAGCAGAACTCAACTGACATTTCAGGACATCTTAACATAGGAGTCTTGGAGATTTGATACTTGAGATCCTCACCTGGTGGAGGAAAGGAGTTCAAACTTTGCGACTGAGGTGTCTTCTAAGGTCTTGACCTTCGTGGGCCTGAGAACTTGGGTATCCTATTTCATAGTTTTCTTCTAAAGAGCACTGATGTAACTAACATATTTAGTGGGCTCCCTCTCCTTTGTTCCTAACTTCTTGAGTAGCTTCCTGGTGCCCCTATAACTAAAGGTCATTCTTGGCTGAGTCAGGACAAACCCGGTTTCTGTGTGGGAATATAATGGACAAAAGCTCTACCTCTTGGGTGGCTCAGATTTTTCTCCTTCTCTCTGTCTGATTATTGCCAAATAAGCTTCTCTGATAACAGTTTATTTCAAAAGCAACTTAAAGCTCTTTCTTCTTTCTTCTCCCTTTCTTCTTCCTGCCCATGACTCTGCTTATGACCCTGTGAACCACCCATACATAGATGCCAAGAAGAGTGTGGGGTCAGAAAAACCCCACCATGGGAGCCATTTTAAGGTCACGAGGTACATCTATATCATGGAGCTTGGATAGGATCTGAGATGAGGATAGGTGAATTTTTTAAATAATTTTTTAAACTTTATTTTTTGAGAGACAGAGACAGCATGAGTGGGGGGAGGGGCAGAGAAAGAGAGGGAGACACAGAATCTGAAGCAGGTGCCAGGCTCTGAATTGTCAGCACAGAGCCCAACATGGGGCTCGAACCCATGAACCTTGAGATCATGACCTGAGCTGAAGTCGGACGCTTAACTGACAGAGCCACCCAGGTGCCCTAGAGGATAGGTGAATTTTAGAACTGAATAATGAAGTCTTGAATGTGAAGCGAGACAGTGAAGGAAATTGTAGTCTGGCTGAATGACCATTTTTTGGGTCCAAGCTTCTGTGANGATCATGACCTGAGCTGAAGTCGGACGCTTAACTGACAGAGCCACCCAGGTGCCCCAGAGGATAGGTGAATTTTAGAACTGAATAATGAAGTCTTGAATGTGAAGCGAGACAGTGAAGGAAATTGTAGTCTGGCTGAATGACCATTTTTTGGGTCCAAGCTTCTGTGACCTCTAATTTCAGGACACACCTTTCTCATCCTAAGCAAACAAACATGGACTATTCACTTGGAAAGCATCTCTGAGCAGTGTCTGGATCTGGCTTTTTTTTTTTTTTTTTTTTTTTTTTTTTTTTTNCTGGATCTGGCTGTCTTTGTTGTGGCTGGGAGAAGAGATGAGATAGGCCCTAGAGGAGAGGAAGGAAGCTGAGGCTGCTGGGCAGAAAGAGCCTAGGCCTGGAGGGAAAATGAGCAGACAGACCTTGCTTCTGTCCTGTTGCTAAGAATGATTCAAGTTTGAACATTCTGGAAGTGGAGGTAATGAAGCCTTTCATCCATGCACCATAGTACTCAGCAATGTTTGTTGTACCGCACACAATACTTCCCATTGCATATATCTGGAGGTGATATGGTGGGATACACAGGGTACTGGGATCAAATTCTGGAGACCTCCAGGATTTAACTAGCTGTGTAACCATGGGCAGTCTGTGACTTGAGTCTCACGTTCCTCATCTGTAAAAGGAAGTATTGAAGGTCCCTTATAGGCATGAACCAGGCTCAGCTGTTAGCAAATCACATCTTTTTATAAACTGTATGGCAACTGGATTCAAATAAAATTTTATTCATTATTCCAGCAAAGACTAAGGGCCTCCGAAATGCAAAGCCCCAGACTGGACTTTTGATGAGCTCATTTTTCCCCTCAGCCTTTGTCCCCACTACTTCCTGTTGGAAGCTGGCACCTCATTTCAGTTCTTCTCTTGTCACACCGTTGCTTACCAGCACACCTGTCCACTGGGGAGGTCTTCTGGATCCAGTGAGAAACACTGGAGGCCTCTGTCACCCATCTTTTCTCTGTCAGTTCACTCTCATCAGGGGCCCAAGGTCGTGGTGCTCTAGCCCCACCAACATTATTTTCTTTTGTACCTTAAAAAATTACACAGTCAAGCAGGAGTATATTTTCCTTGTAAAAAAAAAAATTAACAGAATAAAGGGAAACTCCTTTTGACAATTTCCCAGCCTCCCAACTTAATTCAGTAGGAACCTCAGTCATCCCAGACAGTAATAGGCTAAGGTAAGAAAGAGAATGAGGTCTAGAGGTTTCCAAATCCAAGCTAAACAATCACCATTAGGATCTAACCTGTGGATATGAGATTGACCTCTTTCAATAAAGGACAAGGTGACCAAACTGGGCTTTAGAGGCTATTCTGGTGCTGTAGTCGGGAAGCAGTAGCTTGAAGCTGTTCTGTTTTTCCCAACTCCCGAGCTACAGGAGCTTGACTTTATGATGCTGGTGTGTCCTGCTGCTGGAGATAAGAGTCAGGTAGTTCTAAGTTCAGGTAATGGAAGTTGCATAGGAGAGAATGATTACAAAATCTGAAAAGAGGAAATGGGGGGAAAGGTGCCTTTGATGCCTGGCCAGTGTTCCTGATTACAAAGGCAAAATTGTAGCAGGCAGTAAAGTTACCTGTCCAAGGCCTGGGTGAAGGTCCGTATGTGGAATCAGAGAACTAAGAGATTATTGCAGCAGAGGTGGGGGGAGGAGGGTGGCTGGAAACAAGAGACAGTAAAGAATTGCTTGCAAAAGCACACACCCCAAGATGAGGAGATGCCGCGGATAAAGAAAGACCAGCATTAAGTTTGGGGCTCAGTTGAGCCCTGGAATGCCCTTTGTGAGGAGGTAATGAGATCACATGGCCTCCTTCATGGGAAGGAGGCGGGCTGAGAACTGGAAGAGCTTGTTCAGTGGGGTTTGGAGGGCTGAGCACAGGGGGAAGTGACCGTGGATAATGAGCTGTCCCAGCCTGAGCCTTGTAGAACACTGGCATTCAGAGGCACTGTTGACAGTCGCCAAGGGAGTAGCAGTCAGAAGAAGGTCTTTGTCCCTTCCAGCAATAAGGAGAGATTTTATTATTGCAAATACAATAATAACAACTGTTTAATGAGCACTTATTGAGTGTCGGGTTCTGTGCTAGGCAGTTATTATATCCATTATCTCCAGTCTACATGATAATCATCCCATTCTGTAGGTGAAGAATATGAGGCTCAGAAAGCCTAGGTAGCCTGTCCAGGGTTACACAGGCAGATGGTGGAGTCAGAATTTGAGCCTTAGGCCTATTTTGGAAGGGAAGGGAAAATCAGAACTAATGAAGAAGGAGGATAGAGACCTAGAGAACAGATTCATCCGAGAATATGAAGTACAATGCATACCACTAAAGGACGGTATTCACATCTTTACACAGGCATAGAAAATATTTGTGCAAAGCTGAGTTCTCAGCCTGAGAGCAAACTCAGGCTCCTCTTAATTTGCCCCTCAAGGCAGTGTCTGGGACAGGGACATTCCAGCTCCTGACTTTTCAAGAAGTCACAGATAGCCAATTCTTAAGCCCATCCAGTTTTCAGGGGCCCTTCCCCATTCACACCCTCCCTGAATCCCACCAGCCAATTCCCTTGGCTGTCTCCTGGTGTCACTGGGAGAGCAGGTGACATCTCCTTATTAGGAGACCTTGCATCCTAAGGAGGCAGGTACATTTGGATCTGTTTTCTTCTCAGGGGCCCTCTTCCCAGCTAGAATTCTCTGCGGGAGGGAGCAAAGACAGCTTGTGTTACACCCAAGGAAGACTAAAACTGCCTTGCTAGGTAATAAGCAGTGTCCTGGTTGAATGGCCTTTTTTTTTTTTTTTTTAATTCTTGGTTTTGTTTTTAATCTGAGCATACTTGAAAAAGTCTTACTGTAAAAGAGTCCAACCATACAAAAGTGTAGTGAGTATGGTTTTCATACCACAAATGTAACCGTACAAGAAATAGATTTTCTTGAGCGCTTCCTCTCACAGAGCAGCGAAAACAAATATCTAAGACACCCCTCTAATATTTGTCCATGCTGGTCACCACAAATACACCCAAGTGTTCCCTTGAAATCCATGTAGACACATCATCTTTGCCTGGGTCCAGCCTTCTGGGGTCTACTATTTCTGGGGCACAGTATGAAGATTCCCACATCTTGGCTTATCCCCAGCCTTCTCTCCCCATTCCCCAGGATTCCAGGGACTCTAACACCTCCCCTCCAATACACACTCCTTTCTGCCTTCAGGACACTCACATTTTGTTCAAGGAGTTCAGTCTTTCACAAAAGCCAGGAAGATAGGTCTTTAGCAACACTTGCTTTGGGCAAATTCCCCTGAGGCAGGGAAATAGAAGGAGAAACTCTCTTCTTGGATTGGCAGAAGAGAAAAGACACAAAATATAAATAGCTCTTGTTCTTTTCTGTTCTTCCACAACAGCAAAAAAGCAAAACTCAAATTAATATCTATGATTGAAATGTTCAAAGCAAAACACCAAAGTCTGTCTTCACAATCTCCTCTCTAAATCCTCTCCCAAAGCCATCATTACCAGAATTTTGGTGTGCATTGTGTTGCCTTTAGAGTTAACTGTCAGCTATCTGGTTGTAGACCATCAACATTTAATGAAAAAAAAATTGATCTGAGTACCTACTGTATGGCAGGCACTGAAGGGGAGGTGGAGATGAGTTATAGCCTGGAGAGAGAGGGAAGTAAGCAAACAACTGAAATACCACTGCATAAGTCTGTGATGGGGGAAGACAGGGTGCTAAGAGGGTCCAGAGAAGGGCCTCTGACCTATTCTGACAGAGCAGCAGATGCCAGAAGTGTTTAGAGACATGAAACACATTTCTGGACCATGGCTTACAAGGGGGGAGAAGAAGTATGGAAAGGGAATGGGAAGCCATGAGGCAAGGTGTGTAGGCATGAGCCCAGAGCAGGCAGAGCCTTTTAAGCCATGTTTATAAATACAGACTTTATTCCATGAGCTATGAGAAGCCTTTTAAGAGCTTAACGTGGAAGAATGACACACTCCAGTTAGCACTGTAGATCACTCTGGCTTCAGTGTGTAGAACTGAGAGGGGTGAAATGATCCCAGGTAAGAAGTTATTTCAGTAAATTGGAACAACAGTGATGGTGGCCTGTATTAGAGTAGCCAGAGTGGAAATGGAAGAAAGAGGACAAATAAGAGACATGTTTGGGAGATGGAATTGTTAGAAGCTGGTGATTGGTGGCTGCTGCTGGTGGGGGTAGGGCTGAAGGAGATAGAGGAGGCTAGGTGGACAACATCTGTTTAGGTGGATAGTGGTTCCAATCCCTAAAATCAGGAACACTGGAGAGACAGTTTTGAGGGATTAAATGATTATTTCAATTTTGAATATGCTGAGTTTAAAATTTCTCATTTAAAGCTCTTCATGCACCTGGGTGGCTCGACCGGTTGAGGTTCTGACTTTGGCTCAGGTCATGATCTCATGTGTTGTGGGCTCGAGCCCTGTATTGGGCTCTGTGCTGACAACTAAGGGCCTGGAGCCTGCCTTGGATACAGTGTCTCTCTGTCTCTCTGCTCCTCCCCTGTTCACACTCTGACTCTCTCTCTCTCTCTCTCTCTCAAAAATAAACATAAAAAAAAAAAAGAACCAATATAAAGCTCTTCATGCAGAAACCTCCAAGCCCTACATGTTGGACATAAAGGTCTGGAACTTATGAAAGGTCTGGGCTGTACATATGTAATCAATGACCTCTGTATGGAAACCAGAGCCCATTCATTGGTTGAAGTCACATAGGGATGCATGGAGGGTAAAAAGAGAGGAAGCCCTAGGACAGAATCCAGTATTTCAAGGACTTGTTTTGCAATGTAAAATTAGAATGGTAAATTTTCTTGTTCATGAGTTGGGGGAGGTATCATGTTTTCAAAGTTGAATGGGAACTATTCTTAGTTTATTATTATTATTTTACTTTATCCTACTTCTTTCCATTTCTTCTGATCTCAGCTGTGTAATTCTGGGCATGTTACTTAACCTTTTTTAAGTTTTTATTTAAATTATAGTTATTTAACATATAATGTAATATTAGTTTCAGATGTACAATATAGTGATTCAATACATCACCCGGTGCTCCTCACGACAAGTGTACTCCTTAATCCCCATCACCTATTTCACCCCACCCCCAATCACCTCCCCTCTGGCAACCATCAGTTTGTTCTCTATGGTTGAACTATAG
>NW_027532856.1:4596343-4643668 GCF_008692635.1 Crocuta crocuta
TATGTCTTATATATATATACACATACACTCACCTACATACCCCCCCACACACATACATACCACATCTTCTTTATCAATTCATTAATCAGTGGACACTTCGGCTGTTTCCATAATTTGAGTATTGTAGATAATACTGTTATAAGCATTAGGGTGCATGGATCCCTTTTTTGGGCAAATACCTATAGTGCAGTTGCTAGATTGTAGGGTAGTTCTATTTTTAACTTATTGAGGAACCCCAATACTGTTTTCCAGAGAGGCTGCATCAGTTTGTATTCCCACTAACAGCGTAAGAGGGTTCCCTTTTCTCTTCTTCCTTGCCAACAACTTTTGTTTCTTGTGTTGTTGATTTCAGCCATTCTGACAGGTATGAGGTGATTTCTCATTGTAGTTTTGATTTGCATTTCCCTGATGGTAAGTGATGATGAGCATCTTTTCATGTGTCTCTTGGCCATTTGTATGTCTTATTTGGGAAAATGTCTATTCATGTCTTCTGTTCATTTTTAAAAATTAGATTGTTCACTTTTTTTGGAGGGTGTTGAGTTGTATAAATTCTTTATATATTTTGGATACTAATCCTTTATTGGATATGTCATTTGCAAATATCTACTCCCATTCTGCTAGATTGCCATTTAGTTTCATGATTGTTTCCTTCACTGTGCAGAAGCTTCTTATTTTTATGTAGTCCCAATAGTTTATCTTTACTTTTGGTTCCCTTGCTTCAGGAGACCTATCTAAAAAGAAGTTGCTATAGCCAATGTCAAAGAAGTTGCTGCCTGTGCTCTCTTCTATGATTTTTATAATTTCAGGTCTCACATTTAGGTCTGTAATCCATTTTGAATTTATTTTTGTATATGGTGTAAGAAAGTGGTCCAGTTTCATTCTTTTGCATGCCGATGTCCAGTTTTTCCAGCACCATTTGTTGGAGAAACATTCTTTTTCCCACTGGATATTCTTTCCTGCTTTGTCGAAGATTAATTGACCATATAATTGTGGGTTTATTTCTGGGTTTTCTATTCTGTTCCATTGACCTATGTATTTTTATGTGTGACAGTACCATACTGTCTTGATGACTACAGCTTTGTAATATAGCTTGAAGCCTGTAATTGTGATGCCTTGAGCTTTGTTTTTCTTTTTCAAGGTTGCTTTGTGTATTCGAGGTCTTTTGTGGTTCCATACAAATTTTAGGATTGTTTGTTCTAGTTCTGTGAAACATGCTGTTGATATTTTGATAGAGATAGCATTAAATGTGTAGATTGCTTTGGGTAGTATAGACATTTTAACAATACTTATTCTTCCAATCCATGAACATGGAATGTCTTTCCATTTCTTCATGTTGTCTTCTTTGGTTCGGTTTATTCTTAGGTATCGTATTGTTTTTGGTGCAGTTGTAAATGGGACTGATTTTTTAATTTTTCGTTCTGCTGCTTCATTATTGGTGTAAAGAAGTACAATAGATTTCCATACATTAATTTTGTATCCTGTGACTTTACTGAATTTGTGTACCAGTTCCAGCACTTTTTTGGTGGAGTCTTTGGGTTTTCTACATGTAGTATCATGTCATATGCAAATAATGAAAGTTTTACTTCTTCCTTGCCAGTTATTTAACTGCTTAATGCCTCAGTTTCTTCATCTTTAAAATGGAGACTATAGTAGTTTCTACCTCATAGCGTTGTTACGAGGATAGAAAGAGTTAATACACAAAAGTGCTTAGACTGATCACTGTCCCACTGTATTTACTCGATAAATGTAAACTAGCATTATCATCATCCCCATTAGCATGGACAATGGAGGGTTGACTCTGGGTTCATTTGGAGTTACAGGACTTCAGAGGCTGGAGTCAGATAGAGCTGGGTTCTAATCTTGTGTGACCTTAACTTCCCTGTGCCTTAAGCTTCTTTCTCTTGTTTAAATGGAGATGATCACACTTACCTCATAGTGAGATAACATCTAGAGGGCCTGGCAGGCAAGAGGCATTTACTAATGGTTCATTTCCTCCCCCTCCCTCTTCTATAGTCCCTTCAGGATCAGGGAAGTCTGGTGACTCCACACCAAGATTTTTCTCCTCCATCACCTCAGAGGCATCCTACAATATAGCACTGCATTGTACACACTGGTTACCTCTGCGAGGGCCTGGAGGCAGAGTAGTTGTTAAATATTTGCAAATCTTTCTCTAAAGACAACTCTTTTTAAAAAAAATTTTTTTTAATGTTTTATTTATTTCTGAGAGAGAGATAGAGACAGCATGAGCAGGGAAAGGCCAGAGAGAGAGGGAGACACAGGATCTGAAAACAGGCTACAGGCCCTGAGTTAGCTGTCAGCACGGAGCCCAATGCGGGGCTCAAACCCACGAACCATGAGATCATGACCTGAGCTGAAGTCGAACACTTAACCGACTGAACCACCCAGGCGCCCCTCTAAAGACAACTCTTGGGGCTCCTGAGTGGCTCAGTCAGTTGAGCATCTGATTCTTCATTTAGGCTCAGGTCAGGATCCCAGGGCCATGGCATCGAGCCCCATGTTGGGGTACATGCTGAGCATGGAGCCTGCTTAAGGTTCTCTCTCCCTCCCCATCTGCCCCTCTTACTAGCTCGCAACTTAAAAAAATAATAATAAAAAGAAAAGTTAAAAAAAAGATAACTCTTCTCTGAAGTGACTTTTCCTCTCACTTGACACTCTGGTCAGTGAGAGGCAGGTTGGAATTATCTGGAGAAAGCTGGACTGTGGGTGGTGGTAGAGGATATAAGCAAAGCAGTAGACTCCCATAGCTACAATTTAAAGTTCCTGAAGATCTCACATCTTTTGTTCTGTTGAAACAGCGGACTTCTGACTCCTTACTACACCAGACAGTCTTCTCTCATCACCAGGGAGACCTTTCTCAAACACAAATCTGCAGTCTGCTTCTTGGTCTGGTGCTTGCTGACTTTTCTGGCCTCATCTCCTGCCTTCCCCTCCACACCAGACCTAAGTGCCTGCAGTCCCTCCTCACCCCTTGCCTTTGCCTCCATGCCTCTGCCAGGAATGTACCTCCCCCTTCCCACGGACCCAGTGGGTCAGCACTCTACCTACTCAGGACTCACTGAAGTCACTCTGCTCTTCCACATGGGATAGTTAGTTCCCTCTCCTTGAGCCCTCCCACAGCATCACAACATCACAATGCAATGTGTTTGCACACTCGTCTTCTGAGTTTTTTTAAGGCAAAGAGCTGATCTTATTTATTGTTGATTCTCCAACACGTTATACAGTGCCTGGCACCAAGTAGGCCCTCAGTGTTGGTAGAATGAAGAAATGAATGGATGCATGGTTGGGCAAAGTGGCAGACAGACAGACTAATGGAACTTGTTGAGACAGGAGCTGCAGCTTCACTGAAGTGAGAATAACCCCTAATCTGGGCTCTGACCTTTTTCTGAGTGAGGTTGGGATGCTCATAGCATTTCTCCCACATTAAACTTTGACCACTACCAGAGTAATTATTAAATTCTGGGAGCAAGAATGGAACTCCCTCCCATCTCAACTCCCCCTGCCCAAAGATTTGTATTCACAAGGACAGAATTCAAAGCAAGGTGGTGCTTGGTTTTGAGACCCTACTATGTCCAAAGGACTGCAGTGACACAGTGAGAAGAAATAACATGTAAGTGCTTTCAAAAAGTGACTGCGCTTTTATTTAGTTAGTTATTTTAAAAGATTTTATTTTTAAATAATCCCCACACCCAACGTGGGCTTCAAACTCACAACCCTGAGATCAAGAGTCACACCAACTGAGCTAGTCAGGCACCCCCTGCCCCCAAAAAGTGACTGTACTTTTAAATCCATCACCAGGACAAACATCTTCATAAATTCAAAATGCTCTCTGGTTCATCTGATGGTTCTTTCTGGAAGTCTTTTAGACTTCAGCAGCAGTGGAGACGAAGTATGGGCACCTCCCTTGTACAAAATCCCCTTGCTTGCAGGATACGCTGGGTTTCCGCCACATAGGAACTTCTGGCCCATGATTATCTAGGGCCAGATAAATCATATTTTGTTCTCATAGCACCCTGGAAAGATTAGATACAAGTGGGTATTTGAGTCATCTTGAGTAAGAAGCAAATATAACAGAAAGGCACTCTTGTCGTCTGATGGGGAACCCTCTGGTCTGTTAACACACTGTGGGCCCACTTCCCCCTGAGCCATTGCTCTGCACCAGCTGGGCTAGGGGCACAGGGTCTCAGACTGGCCCTCCCACACCTTCAGAACATGTGCTGGCTCATCTCCACTGCATCTTTCCTAGGGAAAGGATGAGCTCCTAGGAAGTGTGATGTTCAAGGCTCTTAGCCAAGCCTCATCCCCAGATAGTGTCTTTTCCCTGGCAGTGCCCTGCTTTCTCAGGATGGGAAGCAAGGGAAGATATTGAAAGGATTGGGGAAGCATGGAGTGAGTAGACCCAAGCCACAGGAAAGGTGGGGGTGTGAGGGGACATACAAAGGAGACAGGAGGCACCTGGCAGCACCCAGCATTGCCCTGGGAGAGCATGGAAGGAAGGCAAGATTCTGACGGCACTGATACGGGCTCTTAGCCTCGGGTTTTGGAGCAGGTGAAAGGAGGAGGAGGAGAGAGAGGCTGTGGCAGTTTGAGGGTTTGGAGCAGATTTGCAGCAGGCTCTTCATTGAGGTCCCCATTTTGGACACCCCTCATGCCTACCTGCAACCCACCTCCATGTATCCTTGGCCCTAATACCCCTGAAATGACAACTGATGGTTACTAGCTTCTTCTGAGGCAGTTTAGTAAGAAGGCCCATTAAGGAGGACACTTGGGATGAGCACTGGGTGTTATATGTAGGAGATGAATCACTGGATTCCACTCCTAAAATCATTATTACACTACATGCTAACTAACATGGATGTAAATTAAAATGAAGGAAAGAAGGGAGGGAGGGAGGGAGGAAGTTAAGAAAGAATGAGAAAGAAAGAGAAAGAGAGAAAAGAGAAAAGAAAAAAATAAGAAGAAAGCCCATGCTTTCATGGCACTGGGAGACCTGCCTGGTCCCTGACTGGAACAGTGGAGAAGGGCTTGGCTCCCACAGCTCCTGCTCCCTAGAGCCTCCCTAACCTCTCTCTCTCCCTCTCTCTGTAGTCCCACCCCCTGTACCTGTGCAATGCCAGCGATGATGACAATCTGGAGCCTGGATTCATCAGCATTGTCAAGCTGGAGAGTCCCCAACGGGCCCCCCGCCCATGCCTGTCACTGGCCAGCAAGGTAGGTTCACACTTGACCTCCCACACACTCTGAACTTCACCCAGCTCCAGGCTGTGGGAGGACCCTTTGTTCTCTGTACCCTTCTCACCTAGGAGAGATGTGTCCAATTTGCTCAGGTTTTCCTCACTCTTGACTGGTCTGAGAGGGGTGGAAATTCAGGCCTTCGTCCTTTCCCCACCAACCATCGTCTACCAGTAGAACCCCTCTGACTGTCATCTAGAGCAGGTGCCCCACCCCGTATCCTCCTTCTTCACCTGAAAATTCCTAACCCCCTTCCCCTAACCAGCATCAGAGCAAAGAGGGGATCAGTTGAAGGACTTTTCCATCTTCCAGAAATATTAACTGAGCATATGCAAGAATAGCAGACACAGAAGCCATTACCCTATCCTTAAAAAGTTCACATTCTTGGGGTGACTGGGTGGCTCAGTCAATTAAACATCAGGCTCTTGATTTGGGCTCAGATCGTGATCTCAGGGTTCATGAGATTAAGCCCCACATTGGGCTCTATACTGAGAGTGAGGAGCCTGCTTGGGATTCTCTCTCTCCCTCTCTCTCTGCCCTGCCCCTGCTCACGAGTGCACACATGCTCCCTCTCCTCTCTCTCAAATCAAATAAATAAACTTAAAAAAAAAAAAGAAAAAAAAAAAACCATTTCACATTCTTCCTCTAAGATTGCCAACAGGTGGCTCCACATTTCCACAGGGCATCATTGGCTGGAGCTGGTGGCTTTTGCCCTCTTTCCACCATCGTGGGCTTGCCATGGCCCTCACTGGCCCACTACCTCTAAGGTCCTGTGAACATTTGTATTTGTTTTCCTCTAACGTTAGTTACTCTTTTCTGTGTACTGACCATGTGCCACGTGGACAGATTCTTTATACATTATTTATTTTACATAACAATCAGGAAAGCTAGACATTTTATTCTCTATTTGACATGTGAGGCAAGTAAGGGTCAGAAAACTTAAGTAACTGGGGCACGTGGCTAGCTCAATTAGAGGAGCATGTGACTTTTTAAATTTTTTAAAAAATTATCTTTATTTAAAAAAAATTTTTAATGTTTTATTTATTACTGAGAAAGAGAGAGAGAGAGAGAGAGAGACAGTGTGAGCAGGGGAGGGTCAGAGAGAGAGGGAGACACAGAATCCGAAACAGGGTCCAAGATCTGAGCTGTCAGCACAGAGCCCAGCACGGGGCTCGAACCCACGAACATGAGATCATGACCCGAGCCGAAGTTGGACACTTAACAGACTGAGCCACCCAGGCGCCCCAATTTTTTTTTATTTTTGAGAAAGATAGAGTATGAGCTGGGGAGGGCAGAGAGAGAGGGAGACACAGAATTCCAGGCTCTGAGCTGTCAGCACAGCGCCTAACGCAGGGCTCGAACTCAAGAACTTTGAGATCATGACCTGAGCCGAAGTTGGACACTTAACCAACTGAGCCACCCAGGTACCCCAGAGGAGCATGTGACTCTTGATTGCAGGGTTGTGAGTTCGAGCCCCATGTTGGGTGTAGAGATTACTAGAAAGTAAATAAGTAAACTTAAAAAAAGAAGAAGAACAAGAAGAAAAACTTAACTTGCCAGGTGACCCAGCCAGGAAGGGGTGGAGCTGTGATTTGAACTGAGCTTTGTCAAGTTCTCAAACCTGGGCTTTTAATCTCTCTGCTCTGTTGCCTCCCATTTTGGCTGGGAACGCTGAATGCATGTGAAAAGATTCTCCTGGTGATATAAGCCAGAGCATAGTTAGTTTCTGTGTGGCATACTCAGGTGGATTTGGGGGAAGGGGTCCAGCTCCCCACTGTGGTGAAAGAGGATGGTGACACTCCCAACCAGTGTGCCTGCTCACTGTCCTCAGGCCCAAACTTCTGATTTCCACATCCTCCTGAGGGCTGTTTCCTGAGCCATGAGTCTCAAGGAAGCAGCCTGGGCTCTTACCTGGTCCCGTGGAGGGGGCAAGGATGTGGGCAGGATTCTGAATGTGGTGCCCATGGGTGGGTGGAGATATATTCTCCCAGCCTGGGCCATGCTGATGCAGCAGAGGGCTACAGAGGATGTGGGCAGCCGGGGCCAGGACACACCTGGAGGAGCTGGAGAGTGTGGTCTCTATGTAAAACTGAGCAGGTCCTTGATGGCCACAGAATTTTGTTAGGTTGAAGGTACACTGCTTTGGGCTGTTTCATTTCCCTTACTTTACAGAATTTGGGCAAATGTTATTCATTTGCTCATTTGGTAGATGAGTGCCTGGTGTTAGGTGATATGAACGTGAGTGCAGAGTGTATGTGTGAGTGAGTGAGTGAGTGAGCGAGCGAGTGAGTGTGTGAGATACAGAGATGGGAGAGGAGAGATGGAGGAGGAAGGGCTCAGAGATGCTCTGAGGTTCTCCTAAAGCAGTGTATGCATTTCACATACACGTGGACCCAGGGCAACCTGGCAGGAAATTGTCCATGTGGGAGGCTTTCTTCTCTCCCCCCGGGAGGATCACAGTCCTGTGGGAGGAGTAAGGCATGTGTACAGACACTAGGAAATAAGGAACATGTGGTCGGTGCTCTTTTTAACTTTATGGGGCCACCACCATAAAATGGGACCTTTATTTTCTACCCCACTGGTCGTTGTGAGGATGAAAATGATGTATGTCAACTATCAAATAGTGCTTGAGCTAAAGCATAGGAACAAAAAGCTGTTAAGGGTTTAGAAGAGGCACTTTGGCTGCTGCCCTGGGACCTGTTTTTCTTCTGCAGCCTTTGCGGTCACTGCACATGCTTCCTCCCCCTGCGCTGTCTCCTCAGCTTCTCCCCCATCTCAGTGGGACAGGACCAGCTCTAGCCCCACATTCTCCAACTGGTCAGGTTGAGGCTTCCCTCAGATTTCATCCTTTGACCTGACCAAGCAGCTCCTACCTAGGATTTGCTGGCTCAAAGGAGGTCTGTGAAGGTAGTAATGGAGTCTTTGAGCTACTTCCAATATTTCATAAGTGTGACAGGCTTAACTAAAATATTTATTGGTTGCTTTTGGTTACAATTTATCTCCTAGGGAAATGGGTTGTACATAATAAATGCAGTTAGTTTGGTAAAACGTTAAAAAAAGTATATGGCTTTAGTGATAAAATACATGGTTTTAGTGATAAAAGTTTGAAAACTGCTAACCTCAATCAGTCTACTCTGGAATACCTATTAGCAGTAGTGGTGTCATCACCGTCAACAGAGCTGGGGCTCTCGAGCTAGACAGCCCTGGGCCTGAAGCCTGGCATCCACACTGCTCCTCAGTGTGATCTGGACATTTTAGCTGACCTCTCTGGGCCTCTGTTTCCTCATCTGTAAAAGGGGAATAATAATGGGACTTACATCATAAAGTAGTTAGACAGTGCACATGGAAGCTGTTAGTCCCATGCCAGGCACATAGTAATCACTGAATGAATGATTATAATATCACTATTGTTATCACTGGCATCATCATCCCATGCTTTTAAAAAGATGGGTTTTTTTTTCTTTCATTGTTACCTCTCTTGATCTTCTCTGAAACCCTCACCATAATTTTTCTGGACTCTTCCATTCTTGTCACCACCACCAACCCCTTCCCCCATCTAGTCATCCAAATTGGTTTCCTCTTTCTCTTTTAGCAACTCCACAGCCATCCTTGTGATTACCCAGGCCCTTATCACCTCATGCCTGGACTACATCAGTGGTCTTCTAGCCAGAAGGAACTGGCTCTAGAGGCAAGTCTCTTATCATGGAGACCACTACCTGGTAACCAGGCATGTGGAAGGCTAAAGCCCTGGGTGGGAATCCTGCCTCCACCACCTGTCAGCTGTGTGACCCTAGACAAGTTGTCCAGTCTCTCTGAGCCTCAGTTTCCTCAATTCAAAACAAGATAATTGACTCTTATAGAATTTTTGTGAGGAGTGAATGAAATCACATACCCAAAGCATAGGGTAATAGCTGATATAACAATAACTAATACTTAGGGGACAACTACTATGTGCCGGGTACATAGTAATCTTTAGTAAAGCTTTACACGGATTAACTTTTAGAGTCCACAAAACAACCCTGTGAAGTAGGGTCTATTATAATCCCATTTACAGAAAGGAAAACTGAGGCACACAGCAGTTAAGTACCATGCCCAAAGTCTAACAGCTAATAGTTGGTGGCAAATTCAGGACTCAAACCTGAGTAGTCTGGGAAGAGTGGGTCTCAATAAAGGTTAATATCCCTTCTACTTCCTCCTACCCTTGCTTTCAAGCCCAGATGAATTGCCCTCTTCTAGTGAATCTTTCCTGACTGGCTCAGCCCAGCTAGCCTATTAGGGGAAGATGCCTCTCTTCTGGCATGCTGCCAGGGTCTCTGTCCATGCCAGGTTTCAGTGAGGTGCTTTGTGGGGAGGGGGAAACCAAAGCTCTTTCTTAACCACACCCCCATCCTCAAACTCAGCTCACTCTTATCTGTTCTGTGTATTGAAGATTTGCATCAGATTGTGTGTGTGCGTGCATGCACGTGTGTGTGTGTGTGTGTGTGTGGTGTGGGGGCTGGGCTTTCTGCAGTGAAAAAGGGTTTGGAAACTACTGGTCTGTTTCATTCATTTGTACTCTAGAATGTTATCAGCATTATGTTATGGATATGTCTTGTCTCTACAACTAGATAATGAGCTGTTCTAGAGGGCTTGGCCTTCCCTGGCTTGGTGCCCTAGCCACAGTAGGTACTTAGCCAATCTTTGATGAGAAGGAGATTACAGAGACTGTCACTGTGTCTAGAGAGGAAAACCTATAGCCCAGAGAAGTGCAGAGGGTAGTGTACGAGTCCTAGAGTGTACTGGCCCTGGTTGCTACAGGCCGTGGGCAGCCTTGCTTGCTTCCCCTAGACGGCTGGCTGACTCTTTGCAGCTTCCAAAGAGATCTCTGGGTAGTTTTTCTAAAGCCGAGTCTTCCCATGCAGAGGACCGTCCCACTGTCTTTGCCTTCCAGATTCCAGTCTCCCAAGAAGTGCTTTCTTTTCTCCCTCTTTCCCACTTTCTTGAGGTCATGTGGACCAGAGGGAAGCATAGACAGCCCCAGTGTGGGCTGCCATCTGGCCCCAACTCTTGCTTTTTGATTCCTAGAACTCTGAACACAGGTACCCACTGCTTGAAAGTCCTGTTTGTTTCCCCTGTTGGCCAGTACTCTCTCTTTGATCTCTTTTTACAACTTTGTAATTATGGGCTATAATGGGCTGGGGTGTTTGAACATCAGAGTAATTACTTTCTACTGTTCCTACCCCAATTCTTCAAAGAGAGAGGGGTGAGTAAGTAAGAACATCTCTGGAGAAGGAGGTCTGTGCCCTTCTCTCATGCTCTTTCAGGCCAGGCTGGGTCTAGGTTCTCCGGGGCAGGAGACACATAAGGCCTTGGCAACATGCAGGAGCCAGGAGTCTCAATCCATTGACTGCTGAGGTGACCTCCCCATGCCTTGGCCAAGTCCTAGACTATGACATTAGCAGTGGGAGCCCCTCTCCTTTTCCTCTGGTACTGCTCCCATACCCTGGCTTGGAGGGTTCAGAAGCTTCTCTTTGCCTGGGGTCACCGAGTTGGGCTGGACTGCTTGGGAGAAAGTGACCAGGAGGACAGTGAAGGCTGTGACCTCTCAATTTTTCAGCAGTTCCATTCTGGAGTCCTGTGAATTTCCAGTCAATTAGGCTGGCGAGCCTGGGCCTGGGCTGGGCCTGGGTGCTGGTAGAGGGCCCAGCCCACCTCCTCAGCAGCTCGGGGAGGGAGGGAGGGAGAGAGGGAGGAAGGAGGAAAGTTACCCTCCTGACCAAAACAGGGCCCCACTTGAGTGTCTCCACCACCTTCTTCCTGGGCTCCCCTGCCTATGGGCTGCCGGTTCTGAGGGGGCCCTCTGGCCCCTGCTGCCTCCTGGGGAGTAGGGTAGGGAGCAGAGATCGGGGAGCAAGCCGCTCCCCTGGCCTGCCTGGCAGGAGACCTGCCCGGACAGGCTCCCTCCGGGAAGGAAAGCAGAGATCAAAGCACTGAGAGTGTGAGTAAGCCCCAGTGCTGGCTCCCCTTCCTGCCACCACTGCTGGCAGAGGGATTAACTCCTTCAGTGCCTGCAGGAAGGCCCCAAAGACTCAGCAGGGCCCTCTGGGCACCAGGTCCCAGCCTGATAACAGGACAAGATGAGCCTGTGCTTTGGGGAGAAAGGCCAGAGAGCAGCTGTGCTAGGCAGGGAGGCTGACACCCAGGCAAGGCAGTATCTGTCTGTGGCTCCTTTGCCCTTGCGCCTCCACCCCACCCCTGGCTCTTATCTCAGTTCTCTTACCCCACACCCAGCTTCTAGATTCCTGCTTTCCTCTCTCTTTCTCTCTCTTTCTGGCTCTGCTATGCTCTGCCTGGTTGGCCAGACCCTGCTCTTGGAGCCTTGGCAAGCATGCATGTGCACAACTGCACAGTTGTGTCCCTGTGGTGATAGCCCCTCAGGTGCCTCCCCACCCAGGCTCCAGTGCTACCTTCAGGGAAGGGATGAGGGATAAAGCACTGGACAGAGACTCCATTAAGTCCTTGAACTGGAGCCAGAAAAGTGTGGCAGGGAGAGAGAAAGCAAGAGATGGGCTGAGCCTGGGCTCTGCCATGGAGACCTGGGGTGACAGCAGGGTCCTGGGCCCTTGAAACTCCACCTGACCTGAGGGAATGCCCTGCAGGCTCCTCTTGTCAGGCAGGGCTGGACCTCAGAAAGCCCAGCTCTGTTCTGGAGGAGTTCTCCACTGGTCTTTTCTCCCTCTTTCCTTCCCTGTACTGGGGACTGGTCATCCTCCCCCCACTCCCGCAGGGGGTTCTGGTCACTCCCTACTTTCTGCTCTCACACTTTCGTGGTTGTTTTTTTTTTTTTTAACATTTACTTATTACTATTTTTTTTAATGTATATTTATTTTTGAGAGAGAGAGACAGAGTGGGAGTGGGGCCGAGAGAGAGAGGGAGACACAGAATCCAAAGCAGGCTCCAGGCTCTGGGCTGTCAGCACAGAGCCCAATGCGGGGCTTGAACTCACAGACTGCTAGATCATAACCTGAGCTGAAGCTGGACGCTTAACTGACTGAGCCACCCAGGCGCCCCTAAGGTTTACTTATTATTGAGAGACAGAGAGAGACAGAGCATGAGCAGGGGAGGGGCAGAGAGCAGGGAGACAGAATCTGAAACAGGCTCCAGGCTCTGAGTTGTCAGCACAGAGCCCAATGGGGCTCTAACTCACAAACCACAGGTCATGACATGAGCCGAAGTCAGACACTTAAACCTACTGAGCCACCCAGGTGCCCCTGCTCTCACACTTCTTAGTGAAGGCAGACTTGTGGTACTTTGAGGGTCAGGCGATGTCTTATTTGTCCTTAGCTCTAGAGCGAGGTCCACTACCACACACCTACTAAACTCTTGTTAAGGGTTTATTCCATTACGAAAGGAAGGAAGGAATGTTGTCTTTGAAGGGAGTGGGTCCTGGGGGAGCTGAGAGCAGGACACGGATCCTAGTCCCACAGAGCCCTCACCCATGTTATATATTAATGTGCAGAGGTGCAAGTGCACGCAGCGTCCCAGGAAGGGACAGGCCAGGGCACGGATGGGCGGATGGGCCGTGTGCTTCTCTGACCGCAGCCGGATCTCTGCCATGTGTCTCTGCAGGCCCGGATGGCAGGGGAGCGAGGAGCCAGTGCGGTCCTCTTTGACATCACTGAGGACCGAGCGGCTGCTGAGCAGGTACCCAGGGACATTGGGGTGTCCGAAGAGGGAGCTGGATGGAGGGAGATAAAGTCATCTGGGGAAGGACAAGTCAGGACATAGCGGCCCTTGTGGGCACTTTCCCTCCTGCAGCTGCAGCAGCCCCTGGGGCTGACTTGGCCGGTGGTGTTGATCTGGGGTAAAGATGCCGAGAAGCTGATGGAGTTTGTGTACAAGAACCGAAAGGCCCATGTTAGGATTGAGCTGAAGGAGCCCCCAACCTGGGTAAGCACACTAGATTGCCAGACCCTGCCCTCGCACCCGTGCTCACTGCCACTGTGTCCCGTGGCAGCTCCCATCGAGAGCCCCCAGACTCCTGGAGCTAAAGAGAATTTAGAAACCCTATATAGTTCAACTTTATCCACCAGCTGTGTGCCTCTGGACAAGTTTCTTCCCCCTCTGGGCTGCATCTGCGGAATGAGTTGATTTGGCCAGCTGAGTTCTAAAGCTGTTTTCAGTTCTGCGGTTTCATGGCACAGAGTAGCAGAACCATAATGAAACCCTGGCCCCCTAGCCCCTGACACCCTGGCTGGTGTTTCTCCACCAGCTAGAAACCTCACCCAGCCGCTCACTGGGTGGCTTTCACTTTGCAGAGGGATCCTTTTCCTCTTCTTCCCAAGCACACAGGCCTTCAGATAGTACCTCTCACAGCTGACACCTGGAGGACCCTCTCCTATGACTGACCTTGGACAGACAGGGACCACCTAACCCCACCTGAGGCTCCTCCCCACCTCATCCCCTCTGCTGGAAGACTCATGGAGATCTCTAGCCCTCACCCTCCTGAGCACCTGAATTTCTCCCAAACTGGCCCTTCCAGAAACATGACTCTTTCCATCTCTGCTCACTCCTCCAGCCAGATTATGATGTGTGGATCCTCCTGACGGTGGTGGGCACCATCTTTGTAGTCATCCTGGCTTCAGTGCTGCGTATCCGATGCCGCCCCCCCCACAGCAGGCCGGTGAGCAGGGCGGGCTCCCTGGTGGAGCTGGCATGTTTATGTGTGTGGGAGGGCAATGAGCAGGAAGGGAAAAGTGAGGAAAGAAGATGCCTTTATGCTCTCGAAATAGTTTACATCTAAAGGCCCTGGCACCTGACTTGCTGATCCCCGGCAGCCTCTCCACAGAGGCTTGCCCATCATTTATTTATTCAGCAAACACAGAGAGCTCCTAGTAGGGGCCAGGCACTGTTCCAGGTACTGGGGATTGTGCAGTGAACAAACAGACAGAAGATCCCTCAGGGAGCTTTCATTCTAATGGGAAGAGACAGACAATAAACAAAATAAATAAGTAAAATATGTAGTGTTTTAGATGGTGTCATGTTCCAGGGAGAAAAATAAAATGGAAGAGGGAAAATGGAATGTGAAAGGACAGAGTTAATTTTTATTAAAAAAAATTTTTTTTGTAATGTTTATTTTTGAGAGAGAGAGAGTAGGAGCAGGGGTGGGGGAGGGGGAGAGAGAGGGAGAGACATAGAAATCGAAATGCTGTCAGCACAGAGCCTGACGCGGGGCTTGAACTCACGAACTGTGAGATCATGACCTGAGCTGAAGTTGGATGCTTAACCAACTGAGCCACCCAGGTGCCCTGGACAGAATTAATTTTTAAAAGCAAAGCCAGAGAAGCCCTCATTGAGAGGATGACATTTACAGGAAAGACCCTAAATGGGTGAGCAGGTGTTATGTACAGAAATCTGGGGAGAGTATGATTGAGACAAAGAACACGGTAAGGGCAAAGGCCTTGAGGCAAAAGCGTGCCCAATATGTCTGAGTTACAGCAAGGGGGCCATGTGGCTGGAGTAGAGTGAGTGAGAGGACAGAGCAGGAGGTGAGGGCAGAGGGTTCATGGGGGCCCAGCTTACTGGACTGTTTAGGCCATTGGTAGACTGTATTTTTTTTACTCTGGGTGAAATGGAAGCTATTGGACCATTTTGAGCAGCAGTAGTACGATTGTTGTAAGAGGGTAGGATGGCTATGTGGTGGGGTGGTTAATGGGATTAGGAATTCAGTTTGATGAGCCTATTAGAGATCCAACCAAAGATGTCAAGCGGCAGTTGGATGAAAAATTTCTCTCATGGGTCATCAAGGAAAAGAAAGCTTGATGATATGAATGGGGGATGGGGCGGGAGGGGCTTGGCCTGCTGGGCAGAGCCATGTATGAGCTTGAAGGGGACAAACTCATAGGGGAAGCCAATCAGCCATGTGATCTAACTGGGAGACTGGGAGCCAAGCACAAACCTGAGGGCCAGGGGTGAGGGAGGAGGAGCCCTTGCCCTATTCTGAGGCCCATCCCTCTTCTCAGGATCCCCTTCAACAGCGAACAGCCTGGGCCATCAGCCAGCTGGCCACCAGGAGGTACCGGGCCAGCTGCAGGAGGGCTCGGGCTGAGTGGCCAGACTCAAGTAGCAGCTGTAGCTCAGCCCCTGTGTGTGCCATTTGCCTGGAGGAGTTCTCTGAGGGCCAGGTAAGGTGGGGCTGGCGGGCGACCCCTGTAACCAGGCTGGGGAGGGTAGCTGGACTTTGGGAGGCTGGAGGAGGCACTCGGGCAGGTGTGGGTGCTCTGCCTCTTGCATGAGGCAGAGGTAGGGGACAGCCCTGAGGTCTGGTTATTTTCCTGGTTTTCCAGGGAAAGGCAACTATTGTTTGTTGAATACATACCACGTGTCAGGATCTGCAGTGGGTGCTTTAGATGCATTATCTCATTTTAGCCTCATGACAATGCAGGGTGGGGGTAGATTAGTTTTTCATACTCATTTTATTTATTATCATTATTTTTTAATGTTCTATTTATTTCTAAGAGAGAGAGAGAGAGAGCATGAGCAGGGGAGGGTCGGATCGAGAGGGAGGCACAGAATCCAGAACAGGCTCCAGGCTCTGAGCCAGCTGTCAGCACAGAGCCCAACACAGGGCCTGAACCCACAAACCGTGAGATCATGACCTGAGCCGAAGTCGGACGCTTAACCGACTGAACCACCCAGGCGCCCTACTTTTTCATACTCATTTTAGAGCAGAGAACTAGAGCATTTCTGTTAAGAAACTTGCCCAAGGTCATGCAGCTAAGTGGCAAAATCCAGGTTTACCAGACACCAAAGCCCTTACTCTTTCTATTCTACTATGGGCTATTTTATAAGCTGAGGGCAAAAGGGAGAGGCCAGCGGGAGTCGGGGAAATCCTGGTTACAGATAACTTTGGTTTGGACCCCCTTGTTTTCTCCAGGAGCTACGGGTCATTTCCTGCCTCCATGAGTTCCATCGAGTGTGTGTAGACCCCTGGCTACATCAGCATCGGACCTGCCCTCTCTGCATGTTCAACATCGTAGGTAGGAGGTGGGCCAAGTACTCCCCTATGTGCAGGCAGATGGGTCTAGAACAAGACTGTTCTCTGAGGGACGGTTTTGCTTTGAAGCGGAGGAGAAAGCAGGTCTGCTGTAATAGTTCTTTAAGCTGTGCACTGCTCAAGAGGGCTTGTGTGAAGCAGAGGGCCATTCATATCCTCCATATCTTCATTACTTTAAACATTGTGTCTTTATGACAACTTTGCTGATTCTAAACCTGGGTGGTTTGTATATTTATCATTCCGATTTTCTAGGAATAAAGTGTCTTATTCTAACACAGCCAGGGTATTATGAAAACCCTGTAAAAGATGAAAGTGAAGTGAGGAAAGAGAGCCTTTTTTCTAATTTACCCAAAGGTGCACTCTGGGCTGGTGGTGGCCCTGGGTCAAAGAGCCCCACGTGGGCTGATGGCAGGAGCAGGGATGGACATACGCACTGGAGCTCCCAGGGAGACAGACGGACTGGAAGGAGCCAGGGCGTCCCAGGGCACAGGCAGATTAGGAATGTCCTCGGTCCCTCAACTCTGACCGAACACACAGGTGTTCAGATAGGTACGCTACAGCCACGCTTTTCTGAATGCACCCTCTATAGGTTTGTATAGTCAAACACCCATGCTCTTGGTTCTTTTTTCCAGAGGGAGATTCGTTTTCCCAGTCCCTGGGACACTCTCGGTCTTACCAAGAACCAGGCCGGAGACTCCACCTCATCCGCCAGCATCCCGGCCATGCCCACTACCACCTACCTGCTGCCTACCTTTTGGGCCCTTCCCGGAGTGCAGTGGCTCGGCCCCCACGACCTGGTCCCTTCCCAACCTCCCAGGAGCCAGGCCCGGGCCCCCGGCACCACCGTCTCCCCAGAGCCGCACATCCCCGGGCTCCGGGCGAGCAGCAGCGCCTGGCGATGGCCCAGCACCCCTATGCTCAGGGCTGGGGAGTGAGCCGTCTCCGATGTACCTCGCAGCACCTCTCTGCTTGCCCAGCACCCCCACGCCGGGCCAGGCCTCACGACAGCAGCGGCTCTGGAGAAAGCTACCGCACAGAACGCAGTGGCTACATGGCCGACGGGCCTGCCAGCGACTCCAGTTCGGGGCCTTGTCATGGTTCTTCAAGTGACTCAGTGGTCAACTGCACAGACGTCAGTCTGCAGGGCATCCACGGCAGCAGTTCTACCTTCCGCAGCTCCCTGAGCAGTGACTTTGACCCCTTGGTATACTGCAGCCCTGAAGGGGAGCCCCAGGGGGCGGAGACTCAGCCTAGTGTGACCTCTCGGCCCCGTTCTTTGGACTCAGTGGTACCCACAGGAGAAAGCCAGGTTTCCAGCCATGTCCACTACCACCGCCACCGGCACCACCACTATAAAAAGCGCTTCCAGTGGCAGGGCCGGAAGCCTGGCCCAGAAACTGGGATGTCCCAGTCCAGGCCTGCCATTCCTCGGACACAGCCCCAGCCCCAGCTGCCTTCCCCTGATCCGCAAGCTGGCAGATCCAACCCAGCTGCTCCTTCAGGACAGCTCCCCAGTCCACAACGGCCCAAGGCCCTCATCGAGGCAGCCTCAGGCCCAGCCGACGCCTCCAGCCCCAGTCCCAGCAGCCTCTTCCACTTGCAGAAATCCAGCCTCCCTGTTCGACATCCACAGAGGAAAAGGCGGGGGTGCCTCTCAGAGCCCACCCCAGCGTCTCGGCCCCAGGACTTGTCTGCACACCCAGCTTGCCAGGTTTTTCCCCATTATGCTACCAGCTTGGCATACCCTTGGTCCCCAGAGGCCCATCCATTGATCTTTGGACCTCCAGGCCTGGACAGGAGGCTGCTACCAGAAACCCCAGGCCCTTGTTACACAAGTTCACAGCCAGTGTGGTTGTGTCTGACTCCACGCCAGTCCCTGGAACCACACCCACATGGGGAGGAGCCTTCCGAATGGAGTTCTGGCACCCTGGAGGGCAGGCCATGCCCTTACCCCCACTGCCAGGTGCCACCAGCCCAGCCTGGTGAGTTTTCAGGGGGAGAGGGTGTGGTGGAGAGAGGATATGGGGGTATTGCAGGTTGGGTAAAGTCAGCCAACTAGGGGTTGACAGAAGCTGAGAAGGGTACAGTGGAGTGACATTCAAAATAATGAACAACAGGCACAGCACAGGGTGCTGGCTGAAGCACTCTGCCAGCCAGGCATTACTCCTTTATTTGCCAGATCACAGGGTGGTCTCAGGGGCAATACAGCATGGATGAAACATCAGAAATCCGGCACTTGGGGTTGTTTGGGACAACAGCTCCAGTGTAATTGTTCCAATATTTTAATAATTAGTAAAGCTGTATCAGTGCATACAGTTCAATTATTAGCTTTAAATACAAAGAAGGCCAAGAAATGATCCTTCGTCTTGAGGAGAGCATGGAGGATTACTGATATCCATAATTCTAGGCAGTATGAGGTGTTGAGGAGAAATAATTGCAAATATCCGTAATCCTAGGCCATATGAGAAGAGCTATGTAAATGAAAAGGAAGGAAGGGAGGGAGGGAGGAAACGGAAAAGGAAAAAGAAAAAAAGATCACGGGTGGTTCTCAGTGACCCTGTGAGTTCTTAGGTTTTCTCCTTTCCCTCTGGGGGTAAACAAACAACTAAGGCTTGCCTTCTAAGCATCCTTGTTAATAAGACTGACCTCATTTTCCTGGGGCCTCACTACATCCCTGATACTGTATTACAACCAATGGTGATAATGTAAATCCTTAACTTTAACTTGGGTTTTTTTTGCTCAAATTCTCCTCTTCCTCCTCAAGAGCCCCCTACATTTCCCCCATTTTCTCCCATAGTGTGGATGACACAGTTATTTGCCTACAGCTATCACTAGGCACCCCAAAACGGAATCAGAAGGTCCTGAAACATAAGACTTCACAGTCCAGGAACCCTACAGTTAAGACCTAGAGCTATTATCATTCATTCATTCATTCACTTCTTCCCTCCTTTTTGCTTCCTGCATTGTATGCTTGCTGTATGCTAGGTTCTAGGCTAGGCTCTGAGGACATGGAACTTGTCAACCAGGAGATCCAGGTCTGTGGGGTCACAGGCATGTAAACGGTTACAGTAGAGAAAATAATTGCTTCCAGAGAGCTAGGTAAAGCAAACTTTGGCTATGTGTTTGATGACTCCATTTGGACCCTGTCGTGTGCTGCTGGTCCCAGACCACCACCTCCCCTCTCTCCCATACTCAGGACCAGTTTCAATGCCTCCCTCTTCCCTGTTCCTCAAATCCAATCAGTGCCAGGTTCTGTTAAATGTATCCTTTTTTTACCTTCTTCAGAACTGATGGCCTCTGCCCACATCTTAGATGCAGCCTAAAGATGGAAGCAGGAGCCTCCTAGCTCTTCCATCCCCTCTTAGAGGGCCATGAAGGCCGGGCACTGTACATACAGTGTTGTGTCCTGTGGAGTCGTGCAGCAGTTACCCGCTCACATACTGCTGCCAGGCTTATTATCCTCAAATAAACTGTCCAGAAATTTCCAAATGCTCTCTTTTGTCCACAGTGAAAACAAACCCCAACCTGGTTTGGCCTTAAAGGCTCTACCACCAGCTAGCCCCATCTTCCTTCCCAGCCTTACTTTTCACTCTTCACCTTCCTGTTCTTCCCTGTTCCATGCTTTCACCAAATCAAGTAAATACTTCTTGCAGTCCCTATAGCCCAGAATACTCTGTTGCCTTATGATTCCCATAAATGGAATTCTTACCTATTTCTGCAGGACCAGCTCATTTATCTTCACCTTCAGGAAGCCCTTCCTGATTGCTCCACTGGAACATGTTCTGCCCCCTTCCCAGGAAAGGTCTTAGGACCCAGTCCTGTCCCACTGACAGGATTTCCCCTTGCACACACACCTTCTCTTCTACAAGACTGTCAGGTCCAGCTTATTCTTTTTGGTCTTTTATTTGGTGCATGGTAACAGGCTAGATTCATGAGTGCTTAATAAGTATTAATTGGGTTAATGAATGAATAGTAAGTGTCTGTAACACACCAGTTGCTATATATGTTTCTCTTTCTCTTTTTTTCCCTCTCCCCTGTTTCCCAACAGGAGCTCTTCCCCACTTTTGATCTAATTGCCCCTCTGGACACATTTCCCGCTCCCCACCCTGTGCGGTTCGCTGCCAGCCATATTGTCTTGCATGTGGAACAAGCAAGAGGGTGGTCTGATCCTCAGTGACCTCTTTCTTCCTCTCTAAACGCAGGCTCGGAGGAGGAGCTTGAGGAGCTGTGTGAACAGGCTGTGTGAGATGCGCAGACTTCGCTTCAACCAACAGTGTGCTGTGGCTGCCTCGGGGCCCTATCTGGCACAGAGTCCTGCTCCTGAGGGAAGAAAGGACCTTGAAAAACACCCCTCTTTTTTTCGCCATACTTCCTGGAACTTCTGGAAGAGGGGTGGTGATGGCGGGTGGCAGGAGGTGTTCCCCGTTCCCAGCTCCGGACCCTGCATGCAGAACGCACCTGCAGGGCAGCAAGTCTGTGTCCAGCCTGGCAACCAGCTACTGCCTGTGTGGGCTGGCTCCTGAAGGGAGAGCAGGAAGCTAGGTATGGGTAGTTAGGTGTTACAAAGGTGCTGCTCCTTTCCCCGACCCTGCAGGTCTTCCGCATCCCAAGGCTCATGTGCATACCTGCCAATGGGTCCTTCTTACCTCCTTTCTTGGGTGAGTCCTGCACACCAGCTTTGACTCCTCGGTAAAGCTGCTGCATCAGCAGCAACCTGGCTTTTATCATTTTCCTTCTTTGCAAAAGGATCAAGAACATAGGTGAGCCCTGAGCCCTAAAAAGGGGAGCTCTGTAGCTTCTCCAGGCAGTGCCTGCCCTGGTGCGTAAGGGAGAATGTTCTTCCCTTCTTGTTCTTAATTGTCAGATCCACTGTATTAAGTCAGAGAGGAGGCTGTGGGAAGCCAGGGTGTGGAGTAGTGTCCCAGAAGTGGTCCGGCACCATGAAGAACCTGGGATGGAGCCTCTGACTTTCGAACTCCCTTGTCTCTCCAGCAACTCCCAGTTCCTCTGGATGTTGGGGGTGGTGGTAGTGGGGAAGAAATAATTCTTTCCTAGAGATTGCCTATCTCAAAGTCCCCAAGTAGATGGAAGGAAGAGGATTTCTGCTGAAGTTCATCTAGAAAAGGGAGGATGGAATGAAGGTAGAAAAGGCATAATTACAGCTGAACAAGAACAATGAATCTGGGGGTCTTCTCTCAGAGCTGGCATGGGGAACAGGGGAAAACAAAGGAAAAGCAAAGTGGGACATTTGGGTTTAGATGGCCCCAAGGCCCAGCTTCCCATTATGAGCCATACAGGCCAGGGGTGCCCAGGAAGGTGTGCATGCAGGACATCTTGCCTGGGTAGCTGGTACCGAGTGGCAAGAGCTGAGGGGCCTCCTGAGGGTGACATTCACCCCAGGGCAGCTTGACCATTGCTGGCTCCTCAGGCATTATCCCATTTGGAATGTGAATGTGGGAGCAAAGTGGGCACAGGACCCTACCTGGGTAGGGATCTTCTTCCCTCAAAGTCAGTGGGGAACTAGCACCTACCTAAGCACCCACATGGGTATTTATATCTGAACCAGACAGAAAGACGCTTGAATCAGGCACTATGTTGAGAAATGTATTTATTTGCTAATATATTTATCCATAAATGCGGTCTGGTCTTGTGGTTTTGTTCTCTCATGACTATCACTCAGGGTAACAACTTCATCTTCTCCATTGACAGAAATGAATTATTTCTGGTATCAGAGGCGAGGCTCTGATTTACGAAAGGACAGGACAGAGTGGTAGACTAGGTAATAAGAACTGGTTAAGCCCCTGAAAATATGGTTTAGTGAGATAAGGGAAGGGGGAAGCATGACTAGATTCTCACTGTGGTCCAGTTGTTAATCAGACTTTATTGTACCTTTTACTTCACACACTCTTATGATGCTTCAGTGACTTTGTGACCTCTGTGCCTCACTTTTTTCCACCCATAAAAAGGCCTACTTCACAGAATCACGGCAGGGCTCCTGTGAGATAAGCGTGAAAGCATGTTTGGAAAATATCCAGTGACGGGGAACATTCTAACCCCAGTCACAGAACCCATCTGAACACCACATGGCATGGGTGCAAGAAGCATGCCCCGCCTTGAAGAAGCTGTGTTTCAGTTGGAAGGCCTGGCTGGAAGGAGAGAACAGTAGGGCCTGAAACTACTTCTATCCCAGAGCTCCAATTCTGACAAACACAAATGACTGTGCTCTGCCTACTCATGGGACTACTGGGAAGATCATGAGCTGGTGCTGTGTTGGTATGAATTCCACAGAGCCTGGCGCAGCCTCTGCTCTCATCCTCACCAAGCACATTTCCCCAGTCTGCTTCTCCAGGAAAGGTTTCAGAGGGGGTGGTCACTGTCTGTTGCCCAGTTTTGAACAGGAGAGAAAAGAAGCACCTAGCTTGCTATAGGGTGANAGAGATGCACGAAACTTAAATTTTCAGCTGGAACAGGGAAAGTACGGAAAGAGTTTTAAAAATAATAGACCTGGTACCCTCCATCGGCTCCCGAGCCAGCGTTTCCGTGGACGGCGAAGGGAAACCCTATACTCTCAAGAAAGGGGCTGTCCCTGATTTCTTTTCCTCTCTACAGAGATAATCCAGAGGGAGACAGTGGACTCTCTGGCCCTGCGCTTTTAAACCGCGAAGACAAAAAAGAATCTCGGCTGGCACCTGGATCCTCCTGAGGGNGCGAAGCACCGGAAGTGGAATGCTTTCTGGGTAAATCGCTGTTTACTTCCTGCGGCTGAGGAGGCTGTGGCCCAATTCTTTGCTGTCCATTTGTCGGAGAGACGATGGCCCTGGAGACGGTGCCGAAGGACCTCCGGCATCTGCGGGCTTGTTTGCTGTGTTCCCTGGTCAAGGTGTCCTTCGGGGAGCCGGTTGTAGGGGCGATGGGGAGTCAAGGTGGGGGGAAATGTGGAACGGGACTGGGGGATGGCGAAGAGAAAAGTAAAGTCCAGGATCCAAGGGGTTGGCAGGGGATGTGGCAAGCTGCTGGAGGCCATTGTTTAAGTCGGAAGGAGTGCGAATCCTCAGCACAGGTCTGATCCGTAACAGACGTTCAGTGAACTTCTGTTGAAGCCGAAGGCCACTGGGGGTGTCAGAGGAAGGTGGGGATCTGCAGCTGAGGGAGTAGTCAGAGGATGCCTAACCCTGAGGAGACTAGGGGAAGGAGTAGGTAAAACTCAGCTGGTAATAAGAGAGGGAGGACTGTGAGGGTGGAACTCTGGGAATGGGGCTGTGGGAGTGGTGGGTGGAGAATCTGGTGAGACAGAGCCAACGCAGGGAAGCCTCTACTTGACCAGGTAGACGTATGGAGAAAGCTACTTTTTTTTTTTTTTTGGCCTTGTTTATGCTCACTCCTCCCCGCTCTTTTCCCCCTCCTAGACTATAGACCAGTTTGAATATGATGGATGTGACAATTGTGATGCATACCTTCAGATGAAGGGTAACCGGGAGATGGTATATGACTGCACCAGCTCTTCCTTTGACGGGTAAGTCCCATTAGAGTCCTTCTGTACTCCCACCCCCACCGCACCCCACGCCACCAAGTGAATGTGAGGCAGACTTTTGAGACCATAATCCTAGTTGTTCTCAAAGTTGTTTTGAGATACAGTAAGTCCTGTTCCGTCCAGTACAATTGCTACTAGCCATGTGTGGCATTGAGCACTTGAAATGTGGGCTGGTCCAAACTGAGGTTTGCTCAAACTATATAAATACGCTAGGTTGACAAGACTTAGAACGAGAAAAAAGAATGTAAAATACTTTAATTTTTTAAATATTAATTACATGCCAAAGTGATAATTCTTTGGATACACTGGACTAAATGAAATATGTTATTGAAGTTAATGTCACCATTTTGTCTTTACTCATAAACATGGCTACTAGAAAATTTTAAATGACTTGTGTGGTTTTCATTATATTTCTGCTCTACAGTTCTTCGTTATAGACTGTCAGCTTATTGTTGGTAGGGACTATGTTTATCTTGTGCACCATGATTTGGCACAGGGCCTGGAAGGTGGCAGATGGCTAATAAATGTTTGTTGAATGCGTGAAGATCCTTTCTGAAGATGAAGGTAAGGTGCAGTAATGGTAAATTATTGCCCGAAAGCTGTTGCTTTTAGATATGTCTAAGAGAACTTGTAAGAAAAATTTTCCTTTAGTGAGATTGTCCAATGGGGAGAAAGGGAAATGAGAGTAATATAAGTAGCTAGGTCTCCATTTTTTTCCCCAAGGCAGGAGCCAAACGGCAGTATTCTTTGGGGGTTAAAGAGATACCATAAAGTGTCTCTTGGCATCTAGGCCAATTAAGGATTTACACACAAACTGGGCTCAAACCCAGTACTTGCTGAATCTTCAAGATGGGACCAACTCCATCCCTTTGATTTCCTTTAAGAAACTATGAAGGATTGGGCAAAAAAAAATGTTGTTATGGAATCTTACTTTCTGCACATGCAGGTGCACAGTCAGAATCTCAGTCCCTTCGATTATTTGTTCACACTAACAAAATTGCTAATGAATGAATAAAGGGACTCCCATCTATGGGTAAAGTGCTGTGTTGGCTGCTGTGAGGGATGTTAAGTTACACAGTGATGTGTTTACTAGTAAGAGAGAGGCAGTATAAAGTTTGGCATATTGGAGTATTAAAAAAAATTGTTATAAAATGTGTGTGTGACAGAAAATTTACCCTTTTTAAGTGTAGAATTTGGTGGCATTACGTGTATTCACACTGTTGTGCAGCCATGACTACCATCCACCTCCAGAACTTTTTCATCTCCTCATTTCCCCCTCCCCACAGTCCCTGGCAACTACCATTCTACTTTCTTTCTCTATGAACTTGAAGTGTGCTATAGGTGCTTCATATAAGTGGAGTCATACAATATTTTTCCTTTTATAACTGGCTCATTTCACTTGGCCTGGTGTCTTTAAGGTTTATCTGTATTGTAGCATGCATCAGAAGTTTTCTTAAAGCTGAGTAATACCATTTTTGTATATACCACATTTTATCTATTTGTTAATAGACATTTGGGTTGCTTCTGTCTTTTGGCTGTTATGAATAATGCTGCTGTGAAAGTGGCTTTACGAGTATCTGAACAAGTCCCTGCTTTCACTTCTTTGGGGTATATATCCAGAAGTGGAATTGCTGAGTTGTTTTCTGTTTAGTATTTCGAGGAACCGTCAGGCTGTTTTTCATAGTGGCAGCACCGTTCCCAACACTTGTTATTTTTTGTTTTATGTTTTGGTTTTGATAGAAGCTACTCTGTTGGGCGTGGAGTGGTATCTCTGTGGGTTTGATTGTCTTTCCCTAATGATTAGTGATGTTAAATGTCTTTTTATGTACTTACTGGCCATTTGTATATCTTCTTCAAAAAAATGTCCAAGTCCTTTGCCCACTTTTGAACCAGGTTACTTGGCATTTTATTGTTGAGTTGTAGGAGTTATTTGTGTATTCCAGTGCATACTAGGTTTTGGAGAATGGGTAAATAATAAGGCTAATGGAGATCAGAGGAGGGCCAGATGAACTCAGCCAAAGGCAGAGGAGGTAGCATGGGAATCAGGCTCTTAAAGAAGTACAGGATTTTTGAGGAGGTTGAGGTGAGGGGGCATTTTAGAAAAAAGCATTCTAAACAAGGGAATGACTTTAGCAAAATCATGGGGTAGGAAAACCAGGGTATGTTTGGAGAATGGTGGTAATTCTGTTTAGATTAATTCATAAGGTTGGGTAACAGGCATCAGAAGGCTAGATAGAAAGATTGATTGTGAAGGACAGAGGAGAATATAGTTTTGGTCAGGAGAATGGCCTGCATATGTGCCTACCCCAGACCAGTCTGTCAGGTCAGGGCAAGTGTTACCCTACTTAACCACCCTGGAGGATGGGCTCAGTTCCACTCACGGCGTATGGCTAGAATGTAGAATTTGGATGGGGAAGAACCACCCCCCCCCCATAAGAATCCTATATTGTTGCCAAGAGAGGAGGGAGTGGTTATTGAGGAGGTAATCAGCAAATGTCAGTGTATAGAACAGATCTGTCACAGTAGGCAATCACTAAGCATTTGATTGATTCAACGAACGGCAGAAATGACCTCTGTAAGCTTCTGAAAGTACCTGGTGTTTACATGTCAAGCTCAAAAGGTAGGCTTCTGGATCTTCAGTAGCCTTTCTGTTGCTTGTGCTCTAGGACCAGAGGTATCCTAGGAAGAACTATTAGGATAATAAGGAGAGTTAATGTTTATTTAGTACCTACTCTGTGCTAGGTGTTTTGCATTTCTTTGAGTTTCATATGTGTGTTAGGCTGTACAGCTCATTAGAGGTAGATCTTGCCCACGTCTAACTTATTTCTGGCAAGAGGGGTCATTGTTTTTATTCACCCTCCCCCTGTTCACTAAGGCCCAGCCCCCTAGTGGTCCTGTTGGTTGTAATCAGAAAAGCTGGTTTCCCAGGGAGTCTGGGCTAAGGACATTTTTGAGCCTGGTGAAGCTAGTCTTTTGGGGATGATGACTGGCTTGTGATTGGCGGCCAGTACTAACTTTGGATCTGCTTCACAGCATTAGAAGTCCCTTTCCCCTTCTTTCTAGTAGAGACTCAATACTTGGCTTTTTCCTGTGTTTCTTCTCCCAGAACTGTTTTTGCTGGCTGGAAGCAGAGTAACGCGGGCAGTCTCCTCTATCGCTCTTCTCTAGTGGGTGAGGCTTAGCCTGACTTCTCTTTCTTTCCCTTTCCCAGAATCATTGCGATGATGAGTCCAGAGGACAGCTGGGTGTCCAAGTGGCAGCGAGTCAGTAAGTGTCTCCCTTCTTCTCCTGGCCTGGTTGCGTTGTTTCTGTTCCTTGGGTTCAGTGGGGGAGTCTTAAATCACTGGATATGTGTCCTCAGAGAGAAAGATGAGAGTGTCCTGTCCCGTCATTTAACATGGTAACCAAAAGACGTGATTGCTCTTCTCTCAGAGCTGCAGCGTTCTTTCATTTTTAGCTTAAACTTCCATTTGGTCTTTAGACTTGACTTAACTCTCACTGCCATCTCTTTTCTTCTCTCTTAGGTAACTTTAAGCCGGGTGTGTATGCAGTGTCAGTCACTGGTCGCCTACCCCAAGGTAATAATAATCATGATAGCAACCAATATTCATTTACTGTGCCAAGCTCTGAGGCAGTCCTTTTTGTGATGGCACACTCGTCCTCACACTCTGTGAGGGAACTGAGGCACAGAGAGGTGTTAAGTAACTTGTCTGTGGTCACCCTGCTAGTTAAGTAAGGAGGTAGATTTTGAACCCAGGCATTTTGGCTCCAGAACCCTTAGTTTCAGTGACTACTAAGTGTCTTCTGTTTTCCTCCCACTTTTACCAAGTCATGGCCACACACTTGCCCGGCTCTCCAGCGGTAACAAGCCTACCCAGCAGGGTTGGTGATGAGCTGTCTAGGAACTCCACTTTGCTTAGGAACACTTTTCTTCCCACAAAGTGGTAGTGGAGGGACTTTTCTTATCTTCTGGAATCTTCTTCCCTCACAGAGCTGTTTCTTTTCCTGCCACAGGAATTGTGCGAGAGCTGAAAAGCCGAGGAGTGGCCTACAAATCCAGAGACACAGCTATAAAGACCTAGCAAGATGCGTGGCCGCCAGCATCTTGGCCTCTGCCCCACCTCCTGCCTCTGCTTATTTTTTGTTGTGGAACTAAATGGACAGAACTTCAGATCCTCCCCACCATCCAGTTCTGAGACTCAGCAGACTGTTGAGAGCATAGCGTGTCCCTGGGCCATTTTACCTTTGGACTACTGGTGGGGGTGGTTTGAGTTGGTGGATTAGCAGAGACTGAATTGAATGGGAGGTAGGATACTGGTCTTCCTACTCACAGCCCAGGTCTGTGCCTTTACCCATGGGCAAGACTCTGGGTCAGATGCCAATAAACACGAACCTCTAGGAAAGTTCTTAAGCCCATGACAGATGCCTTACCTCCTCCTTCCTTTTACCTGGCCTCAGTAAGAACCCCTTAACCCTGTAAGCACCTTCACAGAGCAGCAGAAGCCCTTCTGCTCTCCACTAGCCATCATTCAGGCCCCAGAGTTGCAGCTTTTCTAGTGTGCTTCCTTGGGTCCTGTTGGAAGGTCTGCTGTCCTGAGTCTAGGCAGCCCCATCATGTGGACTTTTGCTCTCTAGACCTGGCACAGCAGGTGTCCCTTGAAAGAAATCCTGAGGTTTCATAAGTATTCTTTGCCCATTGACCGTGTTTAATACCTCCCCCCCACACACATACACACACTTTTTGTTTTCTTTTTGCTGCTCTTTCTATACCTTAAGCCAGTCAGTGGTGACCGTGGCCCCCTCTCCCCCACCTACTCACATCTGCTGCTTCCTCTTACCCGAGACCCTCAGGTGGCTGCTGGGTCTTGGTCTGGTTAGTTTATGCCTCTGTAGCAGTTGGGCCCGTCCCTCTCTCCTCTGGCCTAGTGGGGGTTTTTGTTATTGGTCAAGACAAGTTATTTGTTTTAATGAAAATTTACCATAAATTCTTATTTACTTAAATTTCCACGAAGATTCCTATCAATATCCCCATTTTGATTGCCTAAGTTTCCTGTTTTCCATCTGTAAAACAATGATAACACTCTGCCCATTTACCTCAGTATTGTGGTGATTAAAGAAATGAAGCAATGTGAAAATTCTAGAACCTTGGTTTTATAAAAGGTAAAATTCACTTACTCTTTTTATTAGTTATTCTTTAATGTATATAGTATGCGCACCGTCACCCAAAATAGTGTGAGAAATGCCCAGAATCACCACTGCAAGCAGAGGTGCCTACGCTAGGGCTTTGTGTATCTTAGCCACCTGGTGTTGCTAGTGAGTCAGCGTCTCCTGTCACCTGTGGCCTGGAATGTGTGGGAAGGAGGGAGAGGTGCTGACTCTCCAGTGACCCCTTCCCACCCTTGTCCTTGGTCCTCGTCCTCTCATGAGCCCGTGGGAAGGAAGCTGGTTGTGGCCCAGCTTGCTCATGTCGCTCACAGATCCTCAAACCAGAGCCATTTTGCTGAGGCTTTCAAGCGCTGAAGGAATGGCCTGTTAACCCCAATTTCAACTGAATTTTTGAAGGATTTCTCCAGCTCAGCAAGCTGAAAGAGCTCAAGGGGTGACAGTTTCTGTTCAGTTTCAATGTGAAAGGATCCTTGGGAAGTAGCCCCACCAGGCCAGCCTTACGTTCTGGAGGGAAGAAGTGGGTTTCAGCAAGAGTGCCTAGGCCATGCAGCCAACACCCAACTTTCACTGGCTTTTCTCAAAAAGTCCCTTGGAAATCCCCGGCTGCTGTCCTGCATGTCTGACCCGGACGTGGCTGCTTGGTGAGAATGGAAACAGTTGTGGGGAGGGGAGGCAGCAGGAGCCGTGCACAAATAACCACACTCCGGCTGCCTCAGCCCCACTCTGAGCTGAGGCCGTAACTGTTAGCCTTGCAGGAAGCGAAAGACACAGGCCCCGATGGCTGTGGGGGAAGGGTGGCCAGTTGCTGGGACCGGATTTCACAGACTTGGTGTCAAGTGGGCCCTGCCTAGAAGCTGCTTCTGAATTCGCTTTCTTGCTTTCTCTGGTCCTCGAGCCCGCTTACAATGCCACTCAGCAGCCCTGACAAGCAATAAAGGTGCGAGAGTCCCATCCCCTGCCGGGAGCCCAAAGAAACTGAAAGAGGGATCTCTGGTTCTTCAAGGCTCCCTGAGAGAGACAGCACTGCCGTGTGAGAGAGAAGCTCTCAGGTGCTGGTGCCACTGCCCTTGTTGCACGTGCATTAGTGCAGTAACCTGCTCCTCGTGCCTGTCAACGGTTCAGCCCCATTCTGACTCCTGAGGTCTACTCACAGCCTTGGTCTCAGTCTCTCGCTCAGTAATTTGGCTTCTCTCTTCAGAAAGCAAGGCTCCTCCTCCCTAGTTAAACAAACACCCGTGCAGGTCAGAAAAGAGTAGTGACCAGTCTGCCTTCCCCCTTGTCTGCTCATTCCTCATTCTCTACTTCCTACCCACTATTGCCTGTGGGGTAGGCTGGCTAAGCGGCAACGCATTGCTGAATGCAGCCTCCGGTCCTAGGCAGTGATTGGTGGCTGGTAGCACAAAGGTCAGAACATTCTGGTCTGAAGCCTTCCCCAAGAGTAATGGGGATGACCTGGGGAGGGTTAAGCTCAGGTTAGGCTCTTTAGGTTTGGCCTCATTTCCTCTGGACATGGCCACTACCTTCCAACTCCAAGCCTGTCTATAATCTGCCGTTCACTTTTTTTTTTTTTAATGTTTTATTTCTATTTGAGAGAGAGAGAGATCATGAGCAGGGAAGGGGCACAGAGAGAGGGAGACACAGAATCCAAAGCAGACTCCAGGCTGCTCTGAACTGTCAGCACAGAGCCCGGATGCAGGGCTCAAATCCATGAGCAGTGAGACCATGACCTGAGCCGAAGTCGGATCTCAACCGAGTCACCCAGGTGCCCCACATGCATCTGGCTGGCTCAGTCGAGAGAGCGTGTGACTCTGGATCTCGGGGTTGTGAGTTTGAGCCCCACATTAGTGTAGACAGTACTTAAGTAAACTTAAAAAAACAAAAAACAAAACAAACACAAATTAACCGAAGAGAGGGAGGCAGTCCAGGGAAATGGTCCAGGGAGGTGATCCTTGGGATTTACTCATGGATCCCTATGCAGGACGTTGGGAAACTGGTCCAGCCCTTCTCCAATTCCCTCCTGACTGCATCTTCTTTTCCTCTCCAGCAGGTCTTAGGTATCTGTTGACCTGTGCCTCAGAATTCCCAACCTCTTCTGCTTTTTAACTACCCACCCCCTTCATCTGTAGCCCAATCATGGCACCTTCACATTCCACTGGACACTGAGACTCAAGATGAAAATCTACATACATATCCAATTGGGGGCGTTGTTCCTGCCTCCCAGTCACTTCACTGCCCTAAAACAGAGTTTCCTCTCTATAAAATGCAGCCGACAGAACTCTGGTTCAGGTGGTAGGAGAGTGGTTACCTGTGAAAAGTGGAAGTGGAAGAGGCCACATGGGATCCTACGGTGTTGGTTACAGTGTTTCTTGATCCAGATGCTAGTTACATAGATCCACTCACTTTCTGAAAATGTATTGAGTTATGTACTCACGGTTTGTTCACTTTTCTGTTTGTAGCTAACTTCAAATAAAAAGTTCCCTTAAAGACAACAGTCCTTTCTTAGGATAGTTGTGAGAAATACATTAATTTATGTAAAACCAATTTGAGAGCTGTAAACTATAAAGTGATTCTAAGGAATCATCTTTATCCAAAGTTGTCTATCTCTAGAGAAGTTCAAGGTTAAGTGTGGCAAGACTGTCATCCCTGTAATATCGTTGGACAATGAGTGTCCCAATACATCTATCATACATAAACATATCACAGCTGAAACATTTTCCTTTAAGCACATGGCTTTTTATTTAATCTCTCTGTTCTCTTGTTTTTTATAAGTTTGGGTGTGTTAAATATATACTTCCTTGCTATTTGGATACAAGATTCTGGATGTGATTTAAGCTCTACTTGGCTCAAAGTCATTGTTATAAACCCATTTCTGTATCATGTGGTGTAATGGTTCTGGGACTGATTATTTTTCTACCTCTTGGATTCATGTCAGCCTGTCGGCTGTCACTTCTACTGCCCATGTATAGCTGTCCCAGTCTTGTCTGAACTAAGAGGACAGCCACACTTGGTAAAAATTGCTACTGGGTGAGCCAGTAAGGCTTAGACTGAGGGAGAAAGCACATGGCCGCCTGCCTGGGTCTTTGGGCCTCCGAGGCCTTCACCAGAGCGTTGGGGCTGAAGAGTGACTGCAGATCATACGGAGAATGTGAAGGCTGGGAGAGTCGTGGCTTAGGCCAGCATACCTCTCCCCAACACACACTTTATGGCTGAGAAGACTGAGCACCAGAGGCAGTGGTCAGCCTGACCCCAAAGGGGTCACTGCTACTTTATATCCTACACTGCCTGGCTTGGTGCCTTCTGCCTACAAATGCTTCTGTTTCTCTTTGCTTTAAGATCCCAGAGAGCAGGAACTGAGTGCAGAGAAAACTGCCCTATGCTGCTGGCACCTAGATGCCAGGTCGTCTGAGAAATGTGACAGCCTCTCTCCTCCAGACCTGTGGCACTCCTATTCTCATACTCTCCCTGGCGTGGAGGGCCGGTGGCATGGGGTCATGGACAGAGCACTTAATGCCCCAGCTTTCCTTGGGGGTCCATCCTACGGATGAAGGCCTGGGCCTGTACGAAGTCAGGGGCCTGGCAGGCCCATTCTGAGAACTTCTACGTGCTGCTTCCTGCCTGTGCACTCTCTTTCCTCCACACTGAGCTCTTGTGCTACAGACAGAGCTTACGGGAAGGTAAGCAACACCAGGGTGGAGGGACCCCAGCTTCTCTCCAAAATGGATTCCTCGTTCGTTCTTCCCCAAACCCAGCAACTGCCACTCTTTCAACCCCTCCCCCCATCCCGGAAAATACCTGGAAGGAAGTGAGTGCTCTGGGGCCACTAGCAGAGGAAGGGGTTTAACGGTCACCCTCTCCCTGGGGGCTTGAGTAGCAGAGGGCAGAGGGGGAAATGCAAATTCGTGCTTGGGAGAAAGAAGGACTCCGCAGAGAGGAAGAGGGTGGTGGCCATCCCCCAGCTCTCCTCCTGGGCGGTGGTCCCGACTGGGGCTGGGGAGGCCTGAGGCAAGGGAGTGATCACAGGTCCCGGGAGAAGCCAGAAGCCGGCAGCTGCCCGCACCCTGTGCTGGCAGCTGAGACACTGGCACTTTCTCTGGGCAGCTGAATAGACTCACTTCCTCAGCCCTGCAGCCCAGGGGAGCAGGGAGATGGGGGCAGGGTGTGGAGCTCAGTGGGGCCAGGCAAGGAAGAGGGGGTGGAGGAGGTTAAGGTGGGCACGGCACATCCCTGGTGAATGAGCCTGGGGAAAGCGTGTCTCTTCTGCTTCTGCAACAGGAGGGACTAGGCTTAGATTAGAAGGATGCCTCTGACCTCCACACCTCTCCTCCCCTGCTGGAGACACTGGAGGCCAGACCTGAGAACCACAAGGCGTCCTTTCAAAGGGATCTTTCAGAGCAATTGGGAGGCAAGAGACTGAGTGAGAAGCAGTTCTTGGGCTTCTGATAACCCACTGTATCAGTATGGCAATTACCAGGTTCAAAAGTGATCACTTTCATTATTGCCTCTGATCCTCAGTACCATCTGTGAGGCATTATTCCCCTTTCACAGATGAGAAAACTGAGTTTCGGTTCTAGCACTTGCCCAAGGTCAGTAGCCAGAAAAGGCTACACTGGTGTGTCAGCCCAGCTGTCCTATAAGCTGTCTCTATTTCTGCTATGGCAGATGGGGACCTAGGGCCCATAACTAGGGCAGGGGTGAGGGGGCCCTCCTTGTCTCCCTTTTGCCCCCTTGAGCCCCAGCCTGCAGAAGGGGCTTTCAGGGTGTGCGGGTCTGCTGACCTCAGTACGGGATGGGGATGAGGGCCTCTCAACACCTCCTCGTGCTCACTCACGCTTGGACCCTTCCTGGTGGGCCTGGGCCCCCTGCCCCAGTCCCCAGCTCCCATTTTGCCCCAGGCCTCTCACCCCGCCCCTCCAGCCACAGCCCCATGACGTGGCTGCCCGCGCCCCATTGGTCAGCCTGGGAGCATTTGCCCTTATTTGGCCAGGCCCGCTCTAGGCCGGGCCTCCACCCCCAGCCTGGCCCCCGCAGGCTCTTCTCTCTCACTTCATCTTTTTGAGGTTTGGCTCTGGGGCCCTGGCAGGCGTCGCTTCAAACGCACTTTCTGGTTGAGTCATTTTTTAACGGCTCCAGTGCTGTGAGCTGCTGCTGCGGCTGCTGAAGGCCGCAGTCTTCGTGGCCAATTCTCCCTCGTCTGCCTGCCTCACAGGCTCCCAGGGAAGGGGCTGGGGGCTCCATTTGCTGTTGGAGAGATTCTGTAGACCACCTGGTCACCCATTTGGAGCCCTCTGCCTCCCCCTTCACCCCCCAAAAGCCTGGGGAGCAGGGAAGTCTGCCCGAGTTCCTCCCACTGCTTTTTCCAATCCCCTTTTCCGGCTGGGTATGCAAGCAGATGTAGGCCACATCTCCCCTCTCTGCTGGGTAACCCCTCTGGGGTCTGGTTCTTTTCGGAGGCACTTTGAATTGAAATCCTTTAGGGGGAGAGAAATGGGATGCAGACTGTTGGTTGGCTTTCAGGAAGGTGAAACTTAACCTCGCTGAGTTTCCGGTTCTTCATCTCTAGGCTGGGGATACCGTCATTTACATCACTGGCTCGGCGTGATGATCAAATGAGATTCAGATTGAATGTGTTCTAAAGTTCTCTAGAGGCCTTGGCTGCTGCCCTTCCCCCAGCTCCGTGTGTGTATTGTGGGAGTGAATGAAGAAACAGCCCAGAGCAGTTCACAGGGCAGACTTCACCTTCTACCTTTCCAGCTGTCCCTGGGATATGAGGAATCCTGGGGAGGGGGAGGGAGGGGCAGAAAGCTGGCAGGAGGAGATAAATAGACCAAGGAGCATCCCCCCCCAGCAGCCCATTGTCCCTTGTTCCCAGCCAAGATAAGGGGAGGATTCTGCTCTAGATCCTTTCCTAGCCACCTGCCTTCTCTGGATAATGGGAGTTCTTGCTCCTGAGCCAGCTGGGGAAACCCATTAGCTCCCCAGTGGCTGGGCAGGTCTTGGAACAAAGACCTTGCTGCTGCCTCCTCCAGGGTCCCTAGGCCCCCATGCTCTTGGGAACTTTCCAGACTACAAATAGGTCCTTGGTCAACCTCCTCCTAGTTTTATAGATGAAAAAACAAAGGGCTGGGGGTTGCAGGTCAGATTCTGTGGCTGGTCCAAAGTTCTACTATAAATAGCCACAAGGTGGGGGCTGGGCCCCTAGACTCCTGCCTACTGGTTTTGCCTTCTGTTTAGTGGTCCTGGTGTTGGGGGAAGGAGTTAGGCTGATGAGAGATCATGGGTTCCAGGCACGAACACCCTACCTCGTCCCAGCTCTTGGGACACACACACACACAATGAACACAGAGTTTATTCGTAGCGGTTAAAACTGGAGCAGATGCAGCAAGTTAAGCCAAGCACCTGTGTTGGAAAGAGCCAGGAGGGTGGGTGCTTTCTCTGCCTGTGTCCCTGGGAGACCCCAGTGGCATCTGGTTTCATGGCCCCTCCCACAGCAGTTATCAGGGTGGTTTTCTTCCTCACACTCACCCCCCATTTCCTACCCAGACCATCCTGCCTCTTCCCAGGTGCTATGGACAAAACTCTGAACTTGGCCTCAACTTGCTTTGTGATCTCAGGCTGCCTCCTGCCTCTCTCTGGGCTTGCAGATCAGCTCCCTGACTCAGGCCAGGTTACTACTCCCTGACCTTGCTGCTTAAAAGGTCTTGAATACGATGGTCTGGAGAGCTGAGCCAGAACCCTGTCCCAGAGCAGAGCTGGCCTCCCATGGTGCACTGCAGCTGCTTCTCACCCCAGTAGAGCAAGAGAGCATGAAGTTGACCCTGCAGGACGTCTGGGCAGTGGGGAAAACGTGCCTCCTCTCCTTGTCTGGAGGCCTCTCTGCACTAACTCCCCACGGCTTTGAGATGAGTCAGGGGACCTTCTGAGGTGCCGAGCTGACCTCTGCAAGGGACAGGAGCTGTCTTAGGTTCTTGAGGCACTTCCTTTTCTCAGAACCTGCTTCCTTTAGCAGCCATTCCAGGGAGGGTGGTGAAAGGACCCCACATCTGGGACTGTTGCCTCCAATTTTCTTTAGTCCCATTTTGTACTGCTAGGGGCTCAGTTTCCATCCTTTGTAGCCAGACGTGCCGCCCCCCCNCTGCTCTGCCTGCTGACTTCCTGTTTGTGAGTGGTTAGGTCCTGTGGCTTCTGTCTTGTTGTCTCCTCACAAGGCAGGTTATCTGGGCTGCCATCTCGGCCTGCCTGCCTGGCCAAGGCCCCAGACCTGAGCAGCTGCAGAGAACACTTGGTTTTCTTCTCCGCCTTCATGTGCCGGCAATGCCCTCGTCATCTCTCCCCCTGCCGGGCCTGCTTCCTCTGCAAGTGTTAGGCCTCCAAAAGACTGTTTCCCCCCAGTTTCTCCCCCTTGCCCGGTCAGCTTCTGCCCTATCCCCTCTCTTTCCAAAGCCCTTCCATCTATCGTGCCTTCTCCAGGAAGCCTTATCCGATGGGCTCCCCGTCACTTTGAAGTCGGCACTGCAGCATCAGCCAGTGCAGCCCTGTGGACCCCTCAGCCCCAGCCAGGGCGAATTTGCCCTCATTGCTGTAATTTTGAAAGATGTAGGTACGTGCGGAGGTGTGTGTACGTGTTCTGCTTCACCTCTCAGAGTCCGTGCTTGCCCACGTAGGAGCGCTGAAGCTCTGTGCCTGCTTCGGTACAAATCGCTCTCACGCCGCCACATAAAACCCTCATACCCTTCGTGTATATCTGTGTCTTGTCTATCCTACTGAGTCCTGAAGACGGGTCCCGTCTCCTTTCCTCCTGAGGCCCACCTTTACCGACTCACAGCCTCAGCTTGGCACACAAAGATGGCCATACCCTAGGTCAGCGAGGTCGGTGTAGGAGTGAGGGGTCAAGAGCCCAGAGCTCGCCAGGATCCCAGACCCCAGTGGCCTCAGCCCTGTCACCTGGTGAAAGGCAGTCCCCACTTTTTTTCTGATGCCAGCTGCCCTGCCTCTACTCCTTCTTATCCTGGTCCCTACTTCCTCCTCCCCTTTCGCTCCCCTGAGCAGGAATAGGAGCCCTGGTCTAAGACTGTCGGAACTGGGAAGGACTGTGGAGGACACTTCCGAGCAGAGTCCAAGTGCGAGGCTGCCCAGTGAGTGTCGAGAGGAGCCCTGACCTACTGCCGAGGGGCGGAGTTCGAAGAATCAGCTTCAGCTCCTCTCTCCTCCACAGAGACAGCCATCCTTTCTCAACCACCCTTTTCTCAGCCACTGGCCACCATCTCTCAGCCCTGAGGGGCTGAGGCAACAGGCCGCTTTGGGGGCAGGAGCGGGAGTCCCACCTCTCGCACAGAGGTGCCTGTGTTCTGAAGCCGTCCCCAGCTCCCTCCGGTCACCCTGCCAAGTGCTGGCAGATTCCCAAGTGAGCCCTCCTGGGTGTTTCCGGGGAGGAGATCGGTGTGTCCCGGATGTGCCGCGGCTCTTTCTCCAGGTGTGTCTGTAGGCCTGAGCTGGGCTGTTACCCACGCATGCCTGTGTGGCTCTGGGCCTACTGCGTTTCTCAGGAAAGGAGACTGAATCTTCTGGGCTCTGTGGGCCCTGCGTCCGGGTGCGTGTGTCTGTTGCAGAGGCACCCAGTGCTCTTCCCTCAGGTGCCTGTTGGTCAGTCATGCAGGACCAACGTGAGTTGTACCAGCCTGGAGCAGGCTTCCGGCCTTGTTCCACTCACCTGGGTGGCTCCTGTTGTCTGTGTGTCCTTATTGCAGACCTGGCCCCTTCCTGGTCCTTGATTTTGACTTGGGCCCTGTCCTGCTTCTCCTGATTTGAGGCCCACCGGAGCTGGGAGCCATTGCTGGGCTGGGGGAGAAGTTCAGGGTACAGCGACACTGAGCCCCACCTCCGTTCCATCTCTCTTCAACCCTAGCCTCAGGATGGGAACCAGCAAAAGCCGCAGCCCCTCCAGAAGCCTCCTGACTCCAGAAGCTCTGGGGTGGAGAGGCTGGGCCTCAGTCTCTCTCCTACAAAAAAAATAAAATAAAATAAAATCAGTGGTGGTCTTTGGCCGTGGGCATTGAGGACATATGAAAGAAAAGCAGCCTCTGTTGTCACAGGGAACAGGCATCAGGGACACCTTCACCCTGTGCAGGACAGGAAAGGGGCTGCACTGGAGACTGTTGAGGGACGTGTGGGTCCCTGGCAAAAAGCCTCAGGTCTGACTTGCTGCAGGTCACATGTGGAAGGAGTCTATGACAGATCTGGGCCCTGCAGCCTCGGCCCTGGCTTCCAGCCTATGACTCTTGTCTGCTGGGACAAAATACCTCTGAGGTGATAGCTCTGGGGGCACACTAGGCAGAGGGTGGTGGTGGGAAGGCAAGATGCTCTAGGAGGAGGGGCCCTGCAGGGTGGGGGTCTAGGAACTCAGGTTACTGCACAACTTTGATATTCTTATCCTCTTATCGTCAAGGGCAGCCACTTCCCCTCCACCCAGGGTCTGAAGCAGCGGTGGTCTGTTAAAGGAGCACCGTCCCATTTCTGGCTCGCTTGCCCTTCTCACCACTGTCTCTGCAGATCCCAGTGGATGGTGGGCCCTGTTCTCCTTTTCTCCATCCCATCTAGATGAGAAGCAATCTATCTTCCCACTGGTCCCTACTCTATGTCAATCCCCTTGAATCTAAGAGTTCCCTGAAGTTTGCGTGGGTCTGACCCTGAATGGGGGACCCGGAGAAGAGGCCCACAGCCTTCTGGGAAGGAGTCACTGGGTGATTCTTGTCCACGCCTACCACCCTCCCATTCCCCTAATCTATTCCTCCTGATTCCAGAAACAAGCCCCCTGAGAGGCTTGGAGAACCCTGGCGAAAATGCGTGGCCTAGACCTAGCCCACCCCAGCCCCCACCCAGCCTCCCACCTTGTTCCCCTCCCCCAGCAGGGGCCCTGGGATGGGCAGTTTCCTGCCTTCCCCATGGGGAAAGCGGGGGTGGCACGCAGGTGGGCGGGCCCCGTGCCCACATCCGGTGGCTGCCAGAACCTCCCCATGGAGCCTCTCTTCCTCCGCTCCTCCAAGCCCAATGACACCTATGTCCTGCCCTAGACCCTGGTCTCACCACTGCTCTGCCCTGCCCTCCTATCTCTACAGGCCCCCAAGGGAGCATAAACATCCAGTCTGGTGCCAACAGGCCCACCTGGCCCGAGTGTGACTTCTGTGTTGTGCTGAGGGCACAGGCCTAGGCTTCCAGGGGCTGGGCCTGGGGGAGGGGTAGCTTTGTGGGGTGCTGAGGCCTCTGACTCCATGAAGGGTATTGTGATGTGCTGGCTTGGGCCTCCCTTCACGCATCTATACCTTTGTGGCCTCTCTAGGCAGCACATATAGAGGAGCCATGGCGTGGCCTGAATGTCAGTGCTGTCGCAAAGGGAAGGGAGTTTTCTGGGCTAGAATCATGGGGGTGGAGTTCAGAGAAAAGGTCCTTTTTTCTTGTGCTGAATTCAGGAACCTGTGTTTTTGGCAATCACCGAACGCCCTGACAGGGAGCCCTTATCTCCTAGGGTTACCCCCAGTACCCTGAGTCAGTCCCAGGCTCTTGAACCATCCCCTAGACTTGGTGCCATGGGGGAAGGGCAGGCCCAGGGTCCCGGAAGCCACCTGCCCAGGGTGTGTGAGATGGTCTCTTCAGCCCCCCTCCCACCAATACCCAGCCTTGTCTCTGGTTTCCTGTCAGTCGGTCCTCCCCAGGGAGGGGAGGGGCGCGCTAATCTCCGCTGCGGTGTGGGGGCGGGCTTCAAGACCGTTGGGCGCCCTGAGATCTGGCCCACGTGGCCTTGGGGTTATAAGCCCTGCCCGCCCTGAAGGGAACCCCACTTGGGAGCCTGGAGCACAGGGCTTGCTCCCCTGGGCCTTGCAGCGTCAGGTAAGGATCTGAACCTTCACTTCAGCCCCAACCAGGGCTCCTCAACTCTTGGCTTCAAGGACTGATGAGGGGTTTGGGTTGCAGGCTCTTACTTTGGGGAGGGACTTTGAGAAGTTGGGTGCCAGGGCTTACTAGTGAAGCTCTAGGCAAAGAGGCAAAGAGGCGCAATAACCTGCAGACCTATCGGCCTTCATGGTGGGACAGCTACTCAAAATCCTGGGCCTTGACTTCCCTCTAGACAAGGAAGGTAAAATGGCTCCTGGCCCGAGATGAAGAAAGGAGGGGTCCAGGGCTTCAGCGGACAAGGGCCAGAGAGTAGGGTGGGGATAGCAGGGGGTGATGGGGGCTGAAAAGTTGGACTCAGCGTCATCCAGAGGCACTAAGCGTCTCCCTTCACCCAACATGGCCACCATCTCTGCTGTGATAGCCTTGGGCTTCTGCCTGGGGATCTGCTGGATGGTGAAGGAGTCAGGGCCTTGGGCTGGTGAGGAGGCTGGGGACAGAGGCCTTGGTGGGAGGAGGCTGTGGCTGCCTCAGTTGGACTCTGGAGGGTGGGTAGTGTGGCTGGAAGAGGTCACCCAGGGGGTCAGAACTGGGGGGGGTTCAGAACCAGAGTAGCTATGGCCTCTACCTGAGTGTTTCCAAAAGTGGGGGGATGGGGTGGAGCTCTAGGGGGAAGGGAAGAGGGAACCAAAGAGGAAGTGGGGGGAGGGAGGTAGAGGAGGCAAGGTCTGGCGCCATGCTGAGTCACCACCCACAAGGGCCAGAGCAGGCCTTCTGGGGGCCATAGGGCAGGGTGGTAGGGTCATAGGAAGCCACAGGGAGGGCTGGGGGGCTCTCGAAGCAGGAGTCAGGAGGAGGAGCGGGCGGCCTGAAGAGTACTCGCAGACGGACAGACAGACAGTGCAGTCACCCATAAAGTAGAAAGCACTACTAACAGCACTGGAGGGTGTAGTGTTTCCTACTTTATGGATGAGTGTACTGTGGGCTTCGGAGACCACGCCGCCGCCGCCCGCCACCGACTTCCTCCACGCTCAGGACCGTGTGTGACAGGTGAGCCCTCAGGCACCCTCCCCACCCAGCCCAGGTCCCTGGAAAGGCCTCTGCTGCNAGCCCCAAGTGGACAGATGCCAGGATGAGGAAGAGGCTGAACAGGAGATTAGATGGAGGGGAATGGGGTGGTGGTGCCGGGGATCCCAACACTAATAAAGAATGGACTCTACTTCTGTTTTGTCTGAGACTCTATTGCTGGCGCGAGGGGTGGGGAGGTTGCTGAGTGGGCTTAACAGGCACATGGATGGGGTGGGGACATGGAGGGGTTGGAAAGGAGAATCACTCACTCCCTTGAGAGAAATGGGCTTGCTCCTGCCTGTNTTGGGGTGGGGTGGTGAGACCTTCCTATAAACCCAGGACATGAAGGGGCAGGGTTATTAGGGGCCCTCCTACCTTCTTCCTTTGCTCTGGCCCTACCCTGCCCTCTACTTACTTTCTACACCCCTAAGCTGAAGGCGGCCAATCTCCAGTTCCAATCCAGGAAAGTCCAGTGGGTCCTTGGCGGTATAGGAATTGGGTATAAACACACTGTGGCACACACACAAAGCATCTTAAACATAAATAAGGGCACAGATACTAATATACAAAGCATACACAATCATGCATGTGCATTTCCACGTAAGGACCACACACATGGTGACATACACATGTGACATGGTTGGCATGTCAACTAATGACACACAGGTATACTCACACTCAGGACACATACATACTCATAGTGTCCATACATGCAATGATACAAACACGTACGATGTGTGCTACACATAGACGACCACACAAATACATAGTGACATTCACATAATAAACACATTGGTTCCATACACATTCACTTATACTGACATATTCATACATGATTTTATTTTTATTTTTTTAATGTTTTTACTTATTTTTTGAGTGACAGAGAATCAGGTCATGAGTGGGGGAGGGGCAGAGAGAGAGGGAGACACAGAATCCGGAGCAGGCTCCAAGCTCTGTGCTGACGCCCGGACACGGGGCTTGAACCCACAAACCGTGAGATCATGACCTGAGCCGGTTGGACACCCAACCAACTGAGCCACCCAGGCGCCCCAATACATGATTTTAAAAGTACAATAGATACGTAGATCTAAATAAAATCGTGTCATCGTCATTACATGACTATATAACCGTGTCATTATATATTGTATAATGTCATATAATGCACATATACATGTGACATATGTGCTGTAATTTCTATACTCGAAGTCATATCCCAAATTTACATAATAGCATGCAGATAGACATGTATGCAATGGCACGCACATAGAAACATGCATACGTATATACCCAATGAGACTCATACACACATACATGTTTCTGTGTACACATATAAATTAATACAATGGCCCCCTCCCACACATACAGACATAAATATATGCCTATTCCATACACATGCATGCAAATAATGGCATGTATATGTCCCCTGACATAGACATCGGCGACATACATGTAGTGGTGCACATACTGATCTACATACTACTTTCGGGAAGTGAGGATGTCACCTCAACCCCATGAACTCCCCGGCTGTTCTATCCGCTCTGGCCTGGGTGGAGCCCACACGCAGGGGCTCTGTGGTTCGGTGCTGCTGCTGCTATTCCCCAAGGGTGCCACACGAGGGCCCCCCATCTCAGCAGAGACTGACTTGTGTGAGGATGGACTGAGTCCCAGATTCAGAGGGCACAGGAGCTTCCTCTCTGAGGCCCCTTCCAACACCCCTGTCTCTGGGGACCCCATCTAGGCCCCTGCCCCCACATACAAGTTGACTTGTGGGTAGGAGAGTTCCCATGTCCTTGTCCCCAAAAGCCATTTTCCCATAGCACAAAGGCCTAAGGCTAGACAGAAGATGAACTTCCTTGCCGTTTGGGGCAAAGCCAGCCCAACAGCCCATGTTGTCTCCTCTGCTGGCGCAAGAGGGCCAGATTGCCCCCAAAATGAAGTCTGCCAGGAGGAAGCTGAAGCAATTCTCAGTCAGTTTCTACCGTCTCTGCTTCTATCTTCCTGTTTTCATTCCTTTGATTTCTCTGTTTCAGTCTCTCTCTCTCTCTCTCTCTCTCTCTCTCTCTCTCTCTCTCTGTTTCCTCTCAAATCCCATCTTTTCTGTCCCTGCCCCTCTTCATGGCTGGCTCTGCCTATTTGTCATACCACCTCCTGTCTCTGTCTCTACTGGTCTTGGGCCGGCACCGATGTGGGGAGGACCATCCACAGTCCTCTCGCCTCAGTACAAGGAAGGCGTAGGGGCGAGTGGGGAAGAAGGGTGGGAGGCCACATGTACGGGGTACTGGGCTGGGATCCCGTGAGGAGCCCGCTCTACCCTCTGTCCCGACCCCGCCTGCTGGTCCAGCCCACCAGTCCAGCGCCATCACCATGGAAACCAGCAGCCGACTTCCTATTGGTGGGCGGGAGAAGACGGGGAGGGGGAGGGGAAGGCTGGCTCTCCCCTGTTCATCCCCCCCCCATTCTGAGGCTCAGCCCTCCTCTGCGCCCACCATCTCGGGGCTCCGGGATTGTCGGGGACCCCAGAGCTGAGGCCAGCAGGGACAGAGACTATGAGGCAAGCAGCCCACCGACCCAGACCTCCTTAGGACCAGCCGACCGCCCAGCAAGCAGGAGAGCGGCAGCAGAGAGAGGGACAGGAGATAAAGGACCACAGCGGACGGTCGAGGATCACCCCCAGCAGCTCCCGCACACCCTAGCCAGGCTGAGGGTCGTGATGGCTAGCCAGACTCGCAGACGCTGACGGACATACAATGACACCGAAACACACAGCTACACAGCACTGAGCTGCTCAGATACAACCAGTGACAGCATCACACCCTGCCACAGCCCTGCAATACAGACACCCACACACACACACAGAAACAACTGGTAACTCCGAAACAGGCACAGACAGTGACACACGGAGCCACTACCCACCCCCCCATGAGTGGGGGCACCTGTCCTCCAAACACACACACAAGACAGCACTGACCCGAACAGACAGACCTGGAGACACACGCAAACCCCCAGCCAGGCGCTGCTGTTGGTGGCCTCTGCACATCCTCCCTGCCCCCACGGGGACACCCTCGCTCCTCCACATACCCGCGCGCACACACAGCCACGAGCAAACATAGCTTGCATACCCTTAGCTTCAGCTCTGGCAGCTCTGACTCCTGCAGCCTCCTTTGTGGGTGAGGAAGAGCAGCCAACCGTGGATGGAGCCTCGGTGAAGCCAAGAGCTCAGAGAGGAAAGGGTCTGGCCTGGCATGACCCTCGCCAGCCCCTCCACTTGGCTGGGTGATGTCCCCCGGCCCGGGTCCTGGGGGCCCCTGGCAGTACCATGGAGCAACTGACACCTCTCCCACAGCTGGGGGACCCCAGAGCCATGGAGCCGTGGGCCCTGCCCGCCTGGCAGAACTGGACTCCAGGGCAGGGGAGCGAACCTGGAGGCGCAGCCCCAGGCATTGCTGATGCTCTGGCAGCCGGGCAGGTTGGAGAGCTGAGGCCTGAGCAGAGCTCCGAGCCTACGCCTGAGGGAGCCCAGAGCTCTGGGGCTATGGGCGGCACTGACCCTGAAGGAACCAAAACTGGGCTGCCCGGCCTGGGGCACCAAGCAGCAAGCTCCAGACCCAGCTGCCCGAGGCTGGAGGACGAAGAGGTGGAGGCTCTTCCTAAGGTAAGGGAGCTGGGGAGGGCTGGGGTCTACCAGGCGGGGCGCCTACTGACGCCCTCCAGCTTGGGCACGTTTGCAATCCCGCTGCCCACCCCTCCTCTTCTGGCCTGTCTCTGTCTGTGGGTCCTTCTCTGTGACTGTGTGTCATCCCTTCTCTGGGCAGGAATGTCAGTGGCTCCATTTTTTGCCATATGTCTATCCTTCTGACTCTCTGCCTGTCTGTCTACATCTGGCCCTGGCCCTGCCCCTGCCCCTTCCCTCCGTGAGTCTCTCTTTGAGAGTCTGTCTGTCTGTGTCTCCTCCTCCGCGAGTCTCTGTCCTTGGGGGCTGGACGATGCTGGGGGCGGTGGGGTGGTGGGGGTGTATGGTGGAATCAGAGTCCAGAGGAAGTAGATTCAGGGGAGGGGGCTCAGTGCTGGGCTGAGCCAGGGAGGACAGGACTGGGGTAGGTGTGAGCAGCCTCCCCTAGAAGATGGAGGGACCGGGGCTTTGGGGGAAAGAAGGGGCCTGGAGGGGAGGGGCTGGGAGCTTGAGCCGGCATTTCCCAGGGATAGATGGGCAGAGATGGAAAGAACTGGGGACTAGCAGAGAGGGTCTCAGGGCTGGGGGAGGCCAGCGGGGGCCCCTTCTGGGCCTCCTATGCACCCCTCTGAAGGCCTAGGACATGGGGGAGAACCTTCTCGTCTCCATGTCTCCTTAGACCGTTGGGGGGCAGGATGCCTCCAAAGGAGGGCTTTGACTAGGTTCCTGAGGCGCCGTGTCCTGTCCTTTCCCATGCCAGGGCAAGCTGGGCGTGGGCTCTGGGGACAGGCCCAATCTGGAGCTGCTGAGGGCCCTGGGGGAGCTGCGGCAGCGCTGTGCCATCCTTAAGGAGGAAAATCAGATGCTGGTGAGGCTTGAAAAGAGGGTCCCCAGTCTGGGTTGGGACTGGGGGAAGGCAGGCTCAGACACCCTAGCCCTCTGCCTCCGCACCTTCCTCATCCCATAAAGCATCCCTCCAAGTGTGGGCTGTGTGGGGTGACATGATCCCAAGACGCAGAGAGGGTGAACCCCTTCTTAGAGTTCCCAAGGACTCCACTGTGAGCCCAGGGCTCTCGTCCAAGTCCTGGACAGTTAGGATCGGGTCTGTCGGGCGCTCCCCGCATGGCCCGATTCTGGCTGACCCCTTGTCAGAGGAAGAGCAGCTTCCCTGAGACAGAGGAGAAGGTACGGAGGCTGAAGCGGAAGAATGCCGAGTTGGCGGTCATCGCCAAGCGTCTGGAGGAGAGGGCCCGGAAGCTGCAGGAGACTAACCTGAAGGTGGTGAGGATGGGAGGCTGCCGGATGGAGGCTGGGTGCCCAGGGAGCCAGGCTGGGCCTGAGGGGGTGGGGCCCGGGAGTCATGGACTCCTGGCACCCAGGAAAGCAGGAATCCAGGGGCCAAGGTGTAGGAAGGGCAAATGGTGGCTGGGCTAGGAGGCTAAAGGCTTCTGGGGCCACGGGAGGGCGGGGAGTTCCTGAACAGGCAGGGAGCGGGTTTCTGGATTACCACGTGCTGGGGCTGGCGGCAGCCTCCCGCTGAGCTCATCTCTGGGTGCAGGGCTGTGGGGGCGGGGATGGAGACCCACGACAGTGGCAGCCCTCAATTAGCAGCAGCCTCTGGGCCTAAACTAGGATGTGGAACTAACCTTTCCAGCTCTGTCTGAGGACTGCTGGGATGGGGGGGAGTGGGGCTAGTGGTCCCCTAGTGCCCCAGATAGAGGGTAGAAGCAGGAGGCCATACTTCTAGGTTTTCATCCTAATCCCTCCGTTGGGAGGAGCTGAGGAGTGGGAGAAGTGCCCCAGCCCTCAGATGACCGATGGCCTTCCTCCTCCTCTGGCCAGGTGAGTGCCCCTGTGCCCCGTTCCGGGGCCAGCTTGGAGTTGTGCCGGAAGGCCCTGGCCCATCAGCGAGCCCGGGACCTCAGTGAGACAGCCAGCGCCCTGCTGGCTAAGGACAAGCAGATTGCTGCCTTGCAGCAGGAGTGCAGGGAGCTGCAGGCCAGGCTCACCCTGGTTGGCAAGGTGCGAGGAGGCCCTGGTCACCCCTTCCGGTTCAGCCCTCCAGCAGGGCCACCTGCCTGGCTTGTGGGATGCGGCCGAGATGTTGATGAGATGCAAATGAAGCGGGAAGGTAGAAGCTGCTAGGGAGTAGGTTCCCCTGGCAACGGCCCAGGTGGGAGCGGGGAGAAGGAGCCCGAACTGAAGGGGGTGGAGCTAGGAGTCCCAGACCTGGGAATCTCTGTGCTCCAGGCTTCGCGCCGTTTGCCAGCGGGTCTGGCTGTATGACCCCTCACACTTGCGTGGAGCGATGTTCACAAGGCATTTTAGCACAGTGCCGGGCACACCGTGAGCGCCCAGTAAATGAGTTACTGTGACTGTCTGCACACGGGCTCGCGGAAGCATGTGGCTGTGCACGCGTGCACCCATGACCAGGCATGTATGCATGGGAGGATATGCACGTTCCCGCGCCTCGGGGCCGCCCCGGCACCGTGGAACGCGGCCTCCGCTGGGGATTGTGTGGGGCGGGCAAGGGCTAGGCCTGACTCCTCTCCCTGTCCCCCAACCAGGAGGGCCCCCAGTGGCTCCACGTGAGGGACTTCGACCGGCTGCTGCGCGAGTCCCAGCGGGAGGTGTTGCGGCTACAGAGGCAGATCGCCCTGCGCAACCAGCAGGAGCCGCCCCCGCCGCCCCGGCCCTCGGGCCCGGCCCCCCCAGCCAGAG
>NW_027532856.1:4643723-4678184 GCF_008692635.1 Crocuta crocuta
CAGGGCAGGGGCGCCCGCCCCCGGGGCCCCGGGAGAGGTGAGCTCTGGCGCCGGGACAGGTGTGTGGGCGTCCATGATGGGCTGGGGGACGCTCTGGGAGCTCTCCCTGCACAGCGCTCCGAGCCCCGAGGACCCGGTGGTGGCGTGCGCATCCAAGGGCTGGGGAGCGTTCCCGACCCCAGGCGGCAGGGTCGCCCGTACCTGCGCTGAGCTGGACCCGGGNCCTCACTGGGTGCTGGGCGTGGGCGGCCTCTGTCGCTAGGGCTTGGGACCACACTCCGGACCCCCAGAACTTCTAGGTCTGGCTCCTCTCCATCCTCTACTTGATCGGCACCTAGGTTCACCGCCTTCTGGGAACAGGGCTGGGAGAAGGTGGATTCCATAGCGACGTAGGCCTGGGTGCGGGGGGAGGGGGGTGCTTCTTGCTCAGGTTTCCCCCCGCTCTGCTTGGCCCAGGGAGGGAGATGCAGCTCCCTTGGAGAGCTGTCCTCCCTGAGGGTTTGCACAGATAAATCTGAAGTGCCACAGGGTGGGTGGGCTCGGGGGAAGCTAGGAGGAGGATCTGGCCAGGCTTGCACTGCTCTAGGCAAAGCCCAGGTTTGGATGATCCAGAATTCCTAGCCCTGGGAGCACCGTGTCCCCGTCCCCGGGGCGGGGGTGCCCAAGCAGCCTCCTAGTTCTCTGCCAGTCACTGAAGGACACCCAGGACAGTTATTGAGTGCAGAGCAGGGCTGCTTTGGAAGCTAAAAAGGGAAAGCTTTGGCCTGGATAAGGGACCCATCTCCCCGGGCACACATGGGTCTCAGGATCTCAAAGCAGTATGTCTGGAGGACACAGGGGCACAGCCTCTGCACTCCCGCATCAGCCGGAGGCGGGGCAGGCGGCACCCCCTTCCCCACCACCCCCATTCCCCGGCAGGGATCTTTGCTGACTGTGAGGTGCAGTGGGAGCCTGCACACGCACAGACAGGCTGGACAGGGGGGCAGGCTGCCCAGAGGCCCTGTTCTCAGGTGCCAGCCTCCCCACTGCCCCCTGCGTTCTCAGGCCAGGCCCCAAGAGGATGTGGAAACCCCACCCGGGGGCCTAGGGGAGCCAGAGAAACAGCAGAGGGTGCAGCAGCTGGTAAGTCCCAGGTCAAGGGCTGGAGGCAACCAGTTGTGGGCAGGTCTGCCTTCCCACATGAGGAGCCCTTGCTTCTGACCCCACAGGAGTCAGAGCTCAGCAAGAAGCGAAAGAAATGCGAGAGCCTGGAGCAGGAAGCCCGGAAAAAGCAGAGGCGATGTGAGGAGCTGGTGAGCTCCAAGGGCTTTCCTGAGGCCAGCCGGGTGGTGGGCGCCCTCAGCTCTGCTTTCACCTCCTGTCCTGTCTGTGGTGGGGGAGGCCTTGTCAGGGAGGGCAGGATCCTCTTTGTGGGTGCCGGCCCCCCACCCCAGAGCTCCCCTGGTTTCTCAGGAACTGCAGCTGAGAGAAGCCCAGAACGAGAATGCCCGCCTCGTGGAGGAGAATTCTCGGCTCAGTGGGAGAGCCACGGAAAAAGAGCAGGTAGCGGTTCTGTGCACGTGCTTTGGGGCTGGGCTTCTGCCGGGGCCCTGGTCCCTGGGCAAGGGGCTGTCTGCTGCACCCCCTGAACTGGGCCAGAGTATGAAGGGTGCTATTCCCCCCGGTGAGGGAGCTGCTGGGACAAGGCTCATGCACCAGCTGCCTGCTGCTCGCCCCCCTCCAGGTGGAGTGGGAGAATGCGGAGCTGAGGGGCCAGCTCCTGGGGGTGACGCAGGAGAGGGACTCGGCCCTTCGCAAGAGCCAAGGCCTGCAGAGCAAGCTGGAGAGCCTGGAGCAGGTGCTGAAGGTGAGGAGATTGCATGGGTGGGGGGAGGGTCTTGGGCCCCGGTGCGAGGACAAAGGGAGGCAGGAGAACGTGCCCCATGTGGGGCACCGGGGTCTGAGGCCCAGTCCTGGCACCACCAGCCTTGCCTTTCTCTGACTTCAGTTTCCTTCATAACACAGGGAACGCATGGTGTCCAAGGCTCCCACATCTTAGATCTACAGGGATGGTGGAGCCGGGCTGTGGCCTTGACCCAAGGTCTTGTGTTTCAGCACATGCGGGAGGTGGCCCAGCGGAGGCAGCAGCTCGAGGTGGAGCATGAGCAGGCTCGGCTCAGCCTGCGGGAGAAGCAGGAGGAAGTCCGGAGGCTGCAGCAGGTGCGGGCAGCGGGGAGGGAGGGGTGGTAGGCTGCTGGACCCCTCAGTCAGGTGCTCATCCAGTGAGCTTTTACTGAGCACCCGCTGAGTGCCAGGCTCTGTGTGAGGCACTGGGGGACAGTGGTGGGGAAAGATCAGGGCCCAGGCCAATCAGCAAATAAGTGGATCCATGAGTGAGGTGACCCCTGTCGCTGATGGGCCCAGGTGTAGGGGGGGAAGTGATGTGACAGAGTGACCAGGGTGGGGCCAGGGGCCACTTTAGAGAGGGGGGCAGGGAAGGCCTAATCCGTTAAGGGTGAGAAGGAGCCAGCTGAAGAGCACTCCAGGTAGAACTGAAGTGCAAATGCCCTGTGGCAGGATAGAGTGTGGGGGTCCAGACCAGTTGGCTAGATTATAATAGGTGAGACAGAGCAGCAGGAATAGGCAAGAGCCAGATCTCATGGGGCCTTAAAGAAGAATGGATATTTTGTTCTCCGAGGGGTTGGAAGCTGTTGGAAGGTCCCAAGCAGGGGAGTAGCATGATCTGATTCATCATTTCAGAAGATCACATGAGCAGCACTGCGGAGGGTGGGTTGGGGGTGTGGGTGAAGAGGCAGGTGGTCAGGTGTCAGGGCTGCTGTGGTTCAGGCGGGAGAGGAGGGCCATCTGGACAAGGGTGCAGGTGATGCAGGTGGACCCAAGGGGAAGGAGCTGAAGTATTTTGGAGAGAGAAGTGGCAAAACTCCATAGGATTCTGGTTGAGCCCCAGCTTCTCGTAGCCATTTGCTGCATAAACCTTGATGGAGTGTCGGGCTCTTCACCCTCTAGGAGGTGATGGATGAAGGGGCAGCAGCTGTGAGAGTTAGGGAGTCCTGAGTCCTGAGTCCTGTTCTGGCTAAGTTTGGGTTATGTGTTAAATATACAAGTGGACGTTCCCATAGGCAGTTGGATCTACGGCTTTGGAGTCATGGGGAAGTTGGCCATGGAATTAGGTTTCAGAGTCATCAGTGGTCCAGTTGTGACTAGATGGGCCCCCTTGGGAGACAGTGAAGAGTGTAAAGTACCCTGTGCCCAGCCCTGTGCCCTGCAGCATCCCAACATTCAAAAGGGGCAAATGACAGGGCACAGGTGAGGGAGGCTGAGAAGGAGCATCCCAAGAGGTAGGAGGGAAACCCAGAGGGTGGATGTCCCAGAAAGAGAGAAACCGTATCAGACCTGCCTCTCCTTGATGCTGTTACCCTCTGGCCTAAGGTATGGTTCTGGGTGGGAATCTGGGAGTGAGGAACCTCAGCCTCCCCCTTCCCAGCTCGCCTTTCCTTTTCTTCCCTCCCTTTGCCCTTGCTGCTCCCCCCACCCATCTCCTCCCCTCCCCTCCCCTGTTCCTCACTTTTCCTCTCCAACCTTTGCCTCCTCCTACCTGCAGGCCCAGGCAGAAGCCAAGAGGGAACATGAAGGGGCCGTGCAGCTGCTGGAGGTAGGGTCCTTGGAAGTGGCCGCCAGCAACACCAGTTTGGGGGGAAGGCAGGGAAGTTCAGAGAGAGCTGTAATGGACTGCATGGGGGTGGGAGGGGGTGGGGTTAAGGAAGGGCCCTTAAGTGCTCCAGAGCCTAGGGAATCCCTTCCACTGTCGGCCTACTTCTCAGGCGGGGGTGCAGCTGGGCAGGGGCTCCTGGGTCTGGTGGCAGCAGCCCCCACTGCCCCCACCCCCAGGGGCTGTCTTCACCCTGAAATATCCTTCCATTTAGGAACTGCTCAGTCAGTCCAGGGAGCCGACCAGGTAGTGTCCACTTGGGCCCTTGCTCCCTCTCTCCCTCTCTGTGCAGTGACCCGCGGGGTGAAGGGTTCTAACCTGTCCTCTGTGCTTTCCTTTCCTGCCACAGTCGACCCTGGATTCCATGCAGGTACAGCCTCCTGACCCCCCACCTCACTGGGTTGTCCTCTCCCATGTGCCTGTGTGGGCTGGCGGAGCTGGGTCTTCTTCCTCAGGGTCCGGTGGTCCCAGCTTTCATGTGGAACAGAGGAGGGTGTGTCTGGTAGTGGACCCGAGAACCTGTAGAAGGCCTGGGACTCCTGCGGGACATGGGGGCCACCTCCTCCACCCAGAGCTGCCACAATGCCTGGCAGATGTGGGGCTGACCTTCATCTAAAACCTAGCCACTTGGACCATGAGGAAGTTCCTCACGAGTCTAACCCATGATCCTCTTGATCATGGGCCAGGGGAGAGCCCCAAATGTTGGGACTTTTCTTTTCTTTTTTTTCAATTTTTAAAATGTTTTATTTATTTCTGAGAGAGAGACAGAGACAGAGACAGAGACAGAGACAGCGTGAGCAGAGGAGGGTCAGAGAGAGAGGGAAACACAGAATCTGAAACAGGCTCTAGGCTCTGAGCTAGCTGTCAGCATAGAGCCCAACGCGGGGCTCGAACCCATGAACCGCGAGGTCATGACCTGAGCTGAAGCTGGACGCTTAACTGACGGAGCCACCCAGGCGCCCCAGGACTTTTCTGATACCTGAGAAAATTTCTTGAGAATTGGCTCCTTCCTGCTGTAAAGATGTCCCTAGCTCCTGTGCAGGGTCTCTGCGAAGGTGGGGATTTGGGTCACTGACTGAGAGCATGACAAGCAGCAGAGCCAAAGAAACTCCCAAGGAGATACTGGCAGTGGGGCTGGGAGTGGGAGCCATTCCCAGAGGCAGCATGGAGGAGGGAGCGCCACTGACTGGGGTGTGAGGGTGTGCTGTGTGGGGGGTGGGGTTCGCCCTTCCCAGGGAGGCTTGGGAGTGAAGGCCGCCCACAGCCCTGGTGCTTCACACCCTACTCAGACGCTGGTAAGGCAGTGGGCAGCCAGGTGAGGGCTGGTGCCCGGGGCTAGGGCTGGGCAGGTGGAAGCTGAGGCCTGGTGTGGGGGCTCCGGATGGGACTGGGCAGCTTTGCTGGGCCTGGTGGCTTATGGGAGGTCTTGGCCCAGGTCCGGGTTCGAGAGCTGGAGGAGCAGTGCCGCAGCCAAACAGAGCGCTTCAGCCTCCTGGCACAGGAGCTCCAGGCCTTCCGCCTGCACCCTGGCCCCTTGGACCTACTCACATCCGCCCTGGGCTACAGTACCCTTGGGGACCACCCACCACCCCCCTGCTGCTGCTCTACCCCCCAGCCCTGCCGTGGCTCTGGCCCCAAAGGTAAGTGGACCCCAGTGACATTTGTCTGGAGTGCTTTTGTATAGAGCAGAGAGTTCAGGGTCAGAGAAAGCTCGCAACTCACCCAAAGTCACACAGCAAGTTGATGGGGGAGAAATGAGCTCACAGGAGTGGCTCCCCTGGAGTCTGGCCAGACATCGCAGCCACTGCCCTCTCCTCCAGCAAGACCTCTGAGGTCACAGCTGGGAGTTGGGCACTAGGAATCAGCGGCCGGCAGTAAGGGCTTGTAAAGAGCTGGGTTGGGCATCAGTCAGATCTGGGGTCCCCAGCCCCTCTCACTTAACAGCCCATGTGATTTTGAGTATGCTGCTAAACCTCTCTGAGCTCTGGTTTCCTAAGCTGTAAGACGGAAATAATTCAGTGCACTTCAGCGGCCTGCTCTGAGGATCATGTGAAATAATATATGTAAATCACTTCCACCTCTACTTAGTAAGTTCTTCTCAAATATTTCCCTCCTGTAAGGAGATGTGGCTATGGAAGTCCTGACCCCCATATCCAAGCAGCCCTCCCTGCTCCCTAGTCTCTCCTCAGGTCACAGACCTCATGTGCCATCTTCTCTTTAGACCTTGACCTCCCTCCGGGCTCCCCTGGGCGCTGCACCCCAAAGTCTTCTGAGCTTGCCCCTGCAACTGTTGTCGGGGTCCCTCGAAGGACGGCCAAGAAGGCAGAGTCCCTCTCCAACTCCTCTCGCTCTGAATCCATCCACAACAGCCCCAAGTCATGCCCCACACCTGAGGTCAGTGCTGGGGAGGGGCCCGGGGATAGGGGGTGGCCCTATCCTCCTCTGTGGTTCCCAGGGGTTGGGTGGCTGCCGGGCTGTGTGGGGTCCCAAGTTGCAAAGTGGAGCCAGGCCCTAGGAGAGAAGGGCCTGCGGATCCCTCTTTATGGGCTAGGAGCTCTGGTGGAGGCCGCCCTGCTCTCCAGGGCTCACCTGCAGGCCTTACTCTGGGGCCGCCCAGCCCCGCCCCTCTGGGGCTCACAGAGGCCCTGGAGTCCTGAGCCTGATGGAGGGAGACACTTCGGCGCCAGGATCCGTATAATGAGACTGTTCATGTGAGTGTAGCAGAAGCAGGTGGTAGTGTGGGAAAGAACACGGGTTCGGGGATTCAGATCCCAGCTCTGTCTTAGGCAAGTCTCTGATTCTTTCTGGTTTCCTCATCTGGGTTTTGGAATTAATAAAATCCACCTTGTAATGTTGTCATGAGGGTTACATGAAAAGGTAAAAGGAAGAGCGCTACCTCAGGGCACACAGTAGATGCTTAACATGTGGCCGCTCTTATTATTACCAACTGCTTGATCACCTTGTCCCTCTCTCTACTTCTTCCTAAACCTCAGAAATCCAAGGGGGCAGGGGCACCTGGGTGGCTCAGTTGGTTAAGTGTCCGACTTCGGCTCAGGTCATGATCTCACAGCTCGTGGGTTCGAGCACCGCATCAGGCTCTGTGCTGACAGCTAGCTCAGAGCCTGGATCCTGCTTCAGATTCTGTATCTCCCTCTCTCTGACCCTCCCCTGCTCTCGCTGTCTCTGTCTCTCTCTCTCAGAAAAAAAAAAAAAAAGAATCTGAGGGGGCAGGGCCAGAGCAGCCCTGGGGCTCCGGGGTTGTGAAAAGCAGGGGAACCCAGCCCGGCCTCTACTGCCCCCTTGTGGGATGAAACGGTGTGGGCTTTGGCTGTGCCGTTGAGGGGCTGTGCTGTCTCCTCCCACACACTCCTCCCCCACCGTGCCCTCCTTACAGGGGCATCTCAGGACCTTCTGCCTCCTGGCTTCTGGCTCTTCACAGTCAGAGTGCTTTGCCATGTTTTTCCCTTAAGGAGACAAACTGTCATTGGACACCCCCTGCACACCGGAGTGGTTGCTATCAGTGGGGAAAGTGGTCTTATTTACTGGGACGGTACAATAGAGGCCAGGGCTCAGGAGGGATCAAGGTTATTCTCACTTGGCTTTGCCAGGGCAGCTGGGCTCTGCCAGGACCTGCTGGCCTGGGTGCTGACTTAGAAAACACGGAGGCTCATTGCTGCTGGCGTTGTCCAGCCCGTGCTCTTTCCCTTCTCAGAGCCGTAGGTCCTCTGGCTCATCCTGGAAACCTGCCTGCTTTGCCACTGGCCCTGGGGCCTGGAGAGGACTGGCCCTTTCTGTTTGCCTGCAGGTGGACACAGCCAGCGAGGTGGAAGAGCTGGAGGCAGACAGTGTCTCCCTGCTCCCGGCAGCACCGGAGGGCAGCCGGGGAGGAGCCAGGATCCAGGTGTTCTTAGCGCGCTATAGGTGGGCTCCTCCCCTCTGCTCCCCACTCATTTCCCTAGCATTTGGGGTGTATGGGAGGAAGGGGCTGGTGAAGAGAGAGGCCTCTGGAGGTGGCAGGGGTGGCTCAGGGATCCCCGATGGACATGTCCCCTTTGCCCAGTTGAGCCAGGTGGGCACAGTGAGTGCTTACTTGGCTACCGGTGGACAACCAAGTCTCCATAAAGGCCTAGTACAGTGGGAGGGAGGAGACGGGATGCGGGGGTAGGGTGTGGGTCACTGTCATCCTCCCTCTCCGCACCTCCTTCAACAGCTACAACCCCTTCGAGGGCCCCAATGAGAACCCAGAGGCGGAGCTCCCACTCACTGCTGGCGAGTACATCTACATCTATGGCAACATGGACGAGGATGGCTTTTTTGAAGGTAGGAAGGTGGCAGAGTTATTCTGTCCATCCCCCTGCTTTTGAGTCCCTCTTCCCAGAGACCTCCACCCACCCCTCCCATCCCCTACCATCTCCCCGGCCTGCTCAGCCATATAGTGACCTGGCAGCCCACGCAGAAAGGGCCCAGGAAAGGGGCCGCTGGTCTGACTGCAGATCTGCCCGGAGCAGGGCAGGGCAGGGCCTACCACAGTCCAGGTGATGCATGGGGTCACAGGGAATTTGGCTGAATCTGCTTTTGTGCTTCCAGACAGGGCACGGCAGTGCTGAACACTAGTGACCTCGAAGTTGGGCATGTTGCACGGATCTGAAGCTGGATGCCAGCTGGGTGTGGGGCAGGGGGAACCAGGGTGCAGAGGCCAGGAGAGGGTGTCAGTGAGTAGTCAGGAGGTGTCAGGGCCCAGGCAGGGCATGGGCTTCAGGGCAGTGCTAGAGGGTCTGCGGGGGCCCTAGGCACCTGAGCAGAAGCCCGTTACTGAGACTGGGCGACAGGGCTGGGCCTGCCGAAGAAATGGTCTCTGGGGACTCCTCAGGTTGGCCCTGGCCAAACAGCAGGGAGAACAGGCCCATGCCGAGACTGGGTTGCAGTGTAGGCAGGGCAGGGTGAGGGCCATGAACTGGGGTGGGGGTGTAGGAAAGAGGTTAGATCTGAATCTGTAACTCCCAAAGCTTCGGGTTTGTAAGGCCAGGTCTTCAGAGCCCACCCCGGGCCCTGCACCTGTTCTTTGAGTAACTGCTGTGAACAATGGTGAACCGCTTAGCTCCCCAGAGGGAGGGGTAAGGAAAGTGGGATTAAATATTTCCCAGAAAACGACTCTCTAAATGAAAACAAAAACCTAGGAGCCAACCACTTTCCTTGGAGGGGGGCAGCAAGAACACAAATATTCACTAAGCAGAAATTATTAGAATTTGAACTATACGATCTGGGGTAGATTTAAAGGCGTGGAGACAACGGGCCTGGGATGCTATGTTCCTCGTCACATTTAGCTAAGTGACTGCTTCCTCTACGTCTGGTCCTGCCTGGACTGCTGTCGGTGGTTCAAGCTTCGGAAACGTGTGCCTGACTCTGGCTAGGGCTCCAGCGCCAGCCTTTCAGGGTGATAGAGGTGCTTAGTGCAGAGGCTCCTACCTTTAATGTCACATTCCTCAGTGTTAGTGCTGATGTTAATATTCTCGGGCTCCCGTAATAAATTACCGACAGAAATGTATTCTCTAACACCTCCTGGAGGCCAGAAGTTTGAAATCAAGGTGTCGGCAGGGCCACACTCCCTCTGGAGGCCGAAGGGGAGATTCTGTTTCCTGTCCCTTTCAGCTTCTGGTGGCTCCAGGTGTTTCTTGGCCTGTGACCACGTCACTCCCGTCTCTGCCTCCATAGTTACATTGCCGCCTCCTCCTCTTATCTCAGTGTCTCTCCCTATGTGACTCTTTTAAGAACACTTTTCATTTGGTTTAGGACCCATCTAGATCATCTGGAATGATCTCATCTCAAGCCCCTTAACTTCATTACATCTGCAAAGATACTTTTTCCAAATAAGGCCACATTCACAGGATCCGGGGATTAGGATGTGGACAGACTTTTGAGAGGTGACCGTTTGATCCACTACAGGGCTTATTTTCTCAAATGTACTGAAAATCACTATTGTTTCTCCAAGTTTCTGTGCTTTTCCCCTCTCCTAGAAGCAGTAGAGAGTGAGGGTATTGGGGAAACTGGGAGGCCCCCCCGCAGCTCAGACTTGTCTTCCTTTTCAGCACCCTCTTTCCTAAACCCTGGACTCTGCTTCCCCTTCCTCCTAATGAAGCACAGCAGCCACGGGCTCAGCTGTTCTCCGGGAATCCGTTCCCTTCCCCCAAATTAGCTGGGACATGGCATGCTGGGTCCCCAATTTCTTCCCTCCTTGACATCCCTCTATTGTCAGGTGTTCAAGAGAACTGGAGCTTACCTTTGGACACTGCCTGGACTGACTACCAGTCATGTTCCTGGGCCCAGGCTCGCTGGGGGTCCTCATCCCTTCTAGAACCCACACGGGAATCTTTTCTCCGGCACTCATGCCTTTTGTTGCTAAAGATTCCTTCCCTTCCCCTGATCAGGTGGTGCTTTCCTCTCCCTTTGAGGATGTCTGTTTTCCACAGAGGGAAGCTCAAGGGTGCCCCTGGCCCGACTACTCATGCCCTCGGAGTATAAGTTTTCAAACATACAGTAAAATGAAAGAGTAATACAGTGGACACCTATATACTCACCACCTACATTCAACAGTTGTTAACATTCCTCCATATTTGCTTTTTCCATCTGTAGGTTAAAAATGAAAAGTGATGTAAAAGCAAGTTGTAGACATCATGACATTTCGCCTAGCCCCCTTTCAGCACGCATCTCAGAACGTGGTTCTCGGAGAGCCTGGTGGCGCTGGCACCTGGGAGCCTGTTAGAAATGCAGACTCGCAGCCCCACCCAGACCTAACTAAATTAGAACTTGCATTTTAACAAATCTCCAGGCGATTCATATGCACACTAACATTTAAGAAGCGCTGTCCTATATCACCAGGGTGCTGTTATTACACCTACGGATATTAGCAATGACTCCCCTACTGCAGATGTTGTGCGTTCTTGCCTTTTAAAAGTGCTCGCAGATAAATGTTGATTTGGATCAAATGCTTAAGATCACCAGCTAACCGTTGCTAAAATGCATTTATTGGACTGGTTTTTCTCTGCCTCCTCTCTGTCTTCCCCTTCCCTGCCCTCCCTCTGCCAGGGGAGCTCATGGATGGCCGAAGGGGCCTGGTCCCTTCCAATTTTGTAGAGCGTGTGTCCGACGATGACCTCCTGACCTCCCTCCCTCCGGAGCTGGCCGATTTGTCCCACAGCTCAGGCCCCGAACTCAGTTTCCTGAGTGCAGGTGGGGGTGGCAGCAGTAGCGGGGGCCAGAGCAGCGGGGGACGCAGCCAGCCCAGACCTGAGGACGAGGCTTCGGGGGAAGAGCTCAGCCCGAGCCCCCAGCCCGAGGGCCTGGGCGGGCCCCCTGCTGTGCCTTACCCACGGGGTCTGGTGGTCCTCAGGCAGCTGGCCCACAGTGTGGTGCTGGCCTGGGAGCCGCCTCCTGAGCGAGTGGAGCTACGCGGCTACCATATCTGCGTGAACGGGGAGCTGCGCCAGGCCCTGGGGCCGGGGGTGCCCCCCAAGGCTGTGCTCGAGAACCTGGACCTGCGGGCCGGGCCCCTCCGTGTTTCTGTGCAGGCCCTGACCAGCCAGGGCAGCTCGGACCCTCTGCGCTGTTGCTTGGTGGTGGGTACCCGGGCTGGGGTGGTACCTAGCCAGCTGCGGGTCCATCGACTGACAGCCACGTCTGCTGAGATCACCTGGGTGCCCGGCAATAGCAACTTGGCCCATGCCGTCTACCTCAATGGGGAAGAGTGCCCCCCTGCCCGCCCCAGCACCTACTGGGCCACCTTCTGCCACCTGCGGCCTGGTACTCTCTATCAGGCCCGAGTGGAGGCTCAGCTCCCACCTCGAGAGTCCTGGGAACCAGGCTGGGAGAGGCCGGAGCAGCGGGCTGCCACCCTGCAGTTCACCACACTCCCAGCAGGTAGGCAGCCTCGCTTGGGCTCTGATGCTCTGTAATACTCGGGAGGCCAGGCCGGGGACATGCATTTTCAGGGAAATGGCAAATGAGGCTGGTATCTCTGGAGGTGAGTGTCCTGCATTCCTGGGTCTGGTGCCCTCCTCCCCTCAGGCCCACCCGATGCCCCCCTGGATGTGCAGATTGAGCCGGGACCCTCCCCTGGAATCCTGATCATCAGCTGGCTCCCAGTAACAATTGATGCTGCTGGCACCTCCAATGGCGTCCGGGTCACGGGCTATGCCATCTATGCCGATGGGCAAAAGGTAGGGCCTGGGGACTCTGCCTGCCTGTACCCTGGGAATAGGGTATGGGTGTCTCCTTGCCATGCTCAGAGACCTCATCTCCCCAGCTTGGCACAGAGATGCCCAGCCGCTGGCATTTGGACATCGTGTAGCAGGCAGATCGGTTGAGGGCATGGGCTTTGAGAGCGGAGGACTGTGCTTCAAACAGCATGCCACCGCTGCAGCCCTGCGGCCGGGAGGATTAAGTGAGATGAGGCACGCCAAGGCGTTAGCGCCCTGCCTGGCATAATGCTAACCGCCACTGCTAACCACCACCGCGTCCTCGCACTCGGCCATCTCCGCCTCTACCTTCTGCCCGCAGATCATGGAGGTGGCGTCGCCCACAGCGGGCAGTGTGCTGGTGGAGCTGTCCCAGCTGCAGCTGATGCAAGTGTGCCGTGAGGTGGCTGTGCGCACCATGTCGCCCCACGGCGAGTCAGCCGACTCCATTCCGGCTCCTGTCCCCCCAGCCCTAGTGGCAGCCTGCCTACCAGCCACGGTCTCTTGCCCCTCACCACGGCCAGGCTCCGAAGCCAGAACACCTCTTGCTCCAGCCTCCCCGGGGCCTGGAGACCCCAGCTCCCCCCTCCGGCGCCCTGACCCGCACGGAACTCAAGAGGCCCCCGGGGCCCCCCCGGCAAGCCCTCCCAGAGATGCAGCGAGAGGAGCCCCCCAGGAGCCCCCAGCAGCTTGCTCCCAGGTACCCTGCTGGGGAGAGGGGGAACAGGTGGAGGCTGGGACAAAGGCCCAGGGCTTGGACCCTTCCTCAGCACCCACCATTCCAGGAGGAGGCCGGGGCAGCTGTGCCGGGCACCTCAGAGGACGGGAGGGCCAACGAGCCGGCTGCGGGAGACAGAGCTCCCGGCCCCGCGGCTTCGCCTCTGGCCCAGGAAGAGGTCCTCCTGGCACCCTGCTCCGGCCAGGGAGCACTCGCCCCGCGAGGACCCTGTGCTGAGGCCGGCCGCGGAGGAGACGCCGGGTCTGGGCTGAGGCCCAGGGCTGAGGTACGGAGCCGCCTCCGAGAACGAGGGCCTGCCTCCCTGCCTCTGCCCGCCCAAACCTGGGTGTCCTCTCCCTTTATTTTCCACTCTGGTGTGCGCCCCACGTCTGCTTCTTTGTCACCCGTCTTCCCAGCTTTCTCTTTCCCTTTTGGCTACTACCCCTCTTCCCTCAGTCCTCGCCCTTGAGCACACCCCCCATTTGGGACATGACTCTCTCCCTCTGCCAAGGGACCCCTGTCATTCCAGCTAGGGCTGACCCTTCCGGAGCCCCCTGTGCCTCCTCAGACCCTTCCCTCTCTCTTCCTTTGCCTCACCTCTCGTAGAGGGAGGACACAGCAGAGCTCGGGGTCCACCTGGTGAGCTCCCTTGCGGACCATGGCCGCAATTCGGATCTCTCAGACATCCAAGAAGAGGAGGAGGAGGAGGAGGAAGAGGATCTGGGTTCCAGGACTTGCTCTTTCCAGAAGCAGGTTATTGGCAACAGCATCAGGGAGAATGGGGCCAAGGTAACGGGGCGAGGACGGGCTGGCGGGCCCTAGACCTCAGGTTCCGGGGGCCTCTATCCTTCGTGTCAGCAGCTGCTCCGGCCACCACGGAGTGCCAGCAACATCCTAGGTGTGTGGCCTGGGCCCTGTCCTGAGCAGTAGATAGGAGGTCGCTCAGGAGTCTGCCTTCCTGGGAGGAAAGGAGAAGATGAGCGGCCCTCTTCTGTCCCTTCTCCTGCTCCAGCCTGCTGCAGGCAGCGCCCTGGCCTGAGGTCCCTGCTGGGAGCCTCTGTGGAGGGGGGGGAGGTGTGGTCTGCTCTCTGCTGCTCCTGTCCCTTGGGCCCCAACGTCCGTGCAGCCTGTTCCCAGGGTGTGTTCCCTAACTCCTCCTCTGGCCGTGCTCTGGACTTGCTGTGTGACTTTGGGCCAGCCCCCTCTCTGGTCTTTCCTCTTGTAGGAAGCTGAGGGAGGGCTGTGGGATTGCGTGGAACCCCTCCCCTCATTTGAGGACAATGGTCACAGCTGTCTCCTCTTCCCACGGACCTCTCTTCCCCACTGCCCTTCCCCCCAGCCCCAGCCTGACCCCTTCTGTGAGACCGACAGCGACGAGGAGATCTTGGAGCAGATCCTGGAGCTGCCCCTCCAGCAGTTCTGCAGCAAGAAGCTTTTTAGCATCCCCGAGGAGGAGGAAGAGGAGGAGGAGGAAGATGAGGGAGAGGAGGAGGAAGACGAGGAGAGGCCAGGGGCAGGCTGTTCCTCCCGAGACCCCGGCCCACCCGAGTCTGCACTGCTGGGGCTGGGCTCTGACAGCGGTCAGCCTCGAGGGCCTGGCCCGTGTCCCTTGTCCCCAGAGCCCTGCAGGGCTGGGGACCGCCTGGAGGACATACCTGGACTAGTTAGTGGAAACAGCCGGAGGAAAGGAAGTGGCTCCCCTGAGAAGCCCCCAAACCGCAGGCGGTCCCCAGATCCCCGTGAACACTGCAGCCGACTTCTCAGCAACGGCGGGCCCCAGGCCTCTGGACGACCGGGCCCCACACGGGAAAGGGGCAGCCCCTCTGTGGGCGAGGGGACCAAGGGTGTGCCAGAGGCTGGTGGGAGAGGGCGGCCGGCCCCTTCCCGGAGATGCTCCCGTGGCCGGGCCCCAGAATCTAGCCTGGCCAGCTGCCTCTCCCCCAAGTGCTTGGAGATCAGCATCGAATATGATTCTGAGGACGAGCAGGAGGCGGGCGGCGGGGGCATCAGCATCACCAGCTCCTGCTACCTCGGAGATGGGGAGGCCTGGGGCATGGCCCCCATAGGAAGGTCCAGGGGGCCTCTGAAGGCCAATTCAGGCCCCAACCCCTACCCACGCCTTTCGGCCTGGGAGAAGGGGGAGCCAGAGCGGAGAGGCCGCAGTGCGACTGGCAGAGCCAAGGAGCCACCCTCCCGGGTCCGTGCCCACTCCCCACCCTGGCAGCCCCCTGCCTGCTGCCGCCTGGTGGCTCTGCTTGCTGCCCACCAGCCACTGCCATTCCACGCTGCCGCCTCCATCCACAGAGGTGGGGCTGGGCCTCTGGGCTTCCTCACCCGCCTCCTCCCACCCACATTCCACTGCTTTGCTGCTTCTGCCTTCGGAACTGGGATGCACAATATTCTGTTATCGCTAGCCTCCAATTGCCGCCAGCCAGCCCCTGCCTTTGCACAGGGTGGCCTTCTGCTTAGCTAGTTACGTCTTCGGGACACTGACGGTGATGTCCAGCATCACCTGACCCTGACGCCAAGAAGAGGCCCTCCTCTCCCACGCTCCTCCTCAGCCAGCACTGAGACCCTCCCCTCTACTGCACTCACCAACGAGGGTGGCCGGAGCCGGGGTCTCCCCTTCTGCCCTTCCTCCCCGCCGTGGGGGTGTCTGATGTCTCCAAGAGATTGGGCCAAGGCTCCAGGAAAGGAATGTTGTGTCCCGGCTCTGCTGTGCTGCTTATGCTGATGGGGCAGAGCTGGGGAGCGCGTGCGGGGTCCTGCCCTGCTTACTCGCCCACCAGCGGATGGTGGGTCACTTCTGCTCTCTGCTGCCCTTTCTTTGCAGGCCACAGAGACTGGGGAGCCCAGAGGGCAGGACAGCTCTGGGAGGAGGGGCCCCCCGCGGAGAGGGGCCCAGGCCCCCAGGGCAGGCGGCACTGAGCTGGGTGAGCACCTGAGGGGGGCTGGGCTAGGCCGAAGGGGCTTTTCCTAACCTAACCCTTTGGCAAGGGCTTACTGTCATCGCTGTCTCCACAGCCTCTCTGAGGAGCCCCCCAGAAGAGGCGCTGGTTTACCAGGACCTACCTGTCAGGGTCTTTGTGGCTCTGTTTGACTATGACCCGGTGTCAATGTCACCCAACCCTGATGCTGGGGAAGAGGAGCTCCCCTTCCGGGAAGGCCAGATCCTGAAGGTGACTGACTGACTGTCCGGGTCCCCTACCCTTTCCCCTCTCCTGTACTGGGGGTGTCCAGCCTGCGTGGTGGGGCGGAGAGTCCATAGCTTCCAGAGCCAGAGGACGTGGAGCTGAGTCCTGACTTAGCCACTTGTACCTGTGTAACCTTGAGTGGGTGCACTAGCCGCTGTGGACCTCAGTTTCCTCGTTGGTAAAATGGGCTGATGTTCATGTCTACCTCACAGAGCAGGTCAGGGCACGTGGCATACTTCAATGGCCCGGCATACAGCACAGTATAATAACAGCTACTGTTAACATTACAGTTTTTACGGAGTCTCCAAGTATTTATTCAAGGCTTTTTGCAGTTGCTCAGAGATTACAGAGATATAGTCTGGGCTGGCCGGGAGGGTCTGGAGGGTGGATGTGCCGGCAGTGAGTGAATATATATGAAAAGGGTTATCTTCTCTCATCCCTCTGGTCCTTATTCTTGGCTGTTTCTCCCTATTTACTGTTTCATGACCCACAGAAGGTAGCACATTCTTCTGCAATTCTGAGTGTGGTGCTGTGGGGCTCAGGGCCTGGGAGCCAGGCAGCAAGTTGTACTGGCCTCTTGAGATGACTGATCTTTGCCTTCAGGTGTTTGGGGACAAGGATGCCGATGGCTTCTACCGCGGTGAAGGGGGCGGGAGGATAGGCTACGTCCCCTGCAACATGGTGGCCGAGGTGGCTGTGGACAGTCCCATAGAGAGACAGCAGCTGCTCCGGCAGGGTTATTTGTCCCCAGATGTTCTCACCGAAGGCTTAGGTATGTCCGACTGCTGTCCCTTACCCACCTCCCACCACCCCAGCTCCAACTCAGCCCCTCCTGAGCAATCTGTATATCCGGGGTGGCCAGGGAGCATCATTTTTCCAGAGTCCAGCAGAGCCTGCAGCCTTGCAGAGACTAAGGCCAGTGTGGTCACCGCAGTTAGCTTGCCACGTGGAATGGGGGTCTGCTGCAGAGGGGCTGGGCCATCAAGTTTGGATCCTGGAGGTCAAGGATGGGAGAGGAAAGCCCTTTAGAAACTTGAGCACAAGAATCCTGGCACAGTCCAAAGAAGAGATCCAGAGTCACTATTCTGACCCCCTCCCCTGCCTCAGTTTCTCTCTTACATATACTTGCCTTTCTGGATCAGGGAATGGTCCCTTTGTGTACTCTACAGCCCGCACTGCTGGGCCTCCCCCCAAGCCCCGCCGCTCCAAGAAAGGTGGGTGAGACCCCCCCTTCTCCCTTGGGGCCTGTGAGGATGAGTGGGGGTGGGGAGCACTGCTTGGCTCTCTGGGGAGACACGAGTGGGGTTTTGAGCAGGTAAAGGGGATTAGGGCAGACCTTCAGCCACATCCATTGCCTCCACTGGGGAGCGTCCCTTTAACGGGGACGGGGAGTGGTTTGCTGGGGCCTCTGCTCCAAAAAGCACCTGGCTGTAAATTCTGTGCAGCCTGGAGCAAGTCATTTACCTTTTCTGGGTCTTGGTTTACCGCCACATCCGAAGGGCTGGGCTCTGCTCTCTGAACATCTTTCTCCTGCATCCCTTGCGTGAGACCGAGCATCCTGCCTGCCCTGCCCCACCCCCAGCCCAGGATGAGGAGGGAAGTGAGGGGCGGGGCTCACCTGCACATTCTCTCCACAGCTGAAGTGGAAGGCTCTGCCCGCCCTTGTGCAGGTGAGGGGCCATTCCTGTGCAGGGGAGGATGGGAAAGAGGTGGGGCTGGGTGGCCCCTCTGGGTTCTCCCCAGAGGCTGCAGCTAGTGGACAGGTGGCGAATAGGGGGTCAGCAGTGTGGAGGATGGTATGGCGTGGGGGCTCCAGAGAGTCCCCAGTCCTCTCCCACTTCCCCTGCAGGCCGCCCCCAGCAGGTCTCCTCTGCCGGCCTGAAGTCCCCCCGTTCCATGGTGGCTGCATTTGACTACAACCCTCAGGAGAGCTCCCCCAACATGGACGTGGAGGTGAGACCTCCATAGAGAGCCCAGCCAAGGGGGTGGTGGCAGGGCCTCCCCAGGGCTGACGTCTGCCTCTTGGGCTCTCCACAGGCAGAGCTGCCCTTCCGGGCAGGCGACATCATTACTGTGTTCGGTGACATGGACGATGATGGTTTCTACTATGTGAGAACATTGGGGTGGGGGTGTGCTCTGCCCCCCTCACCAGCCCTTTCAGGGAGGGCTCTACCAGAGCCAGGGACGGGGGTGAGCAAGGGTTCCTGAAGGAAGCCTGGAGGAATGGACCAGGCACTTTGACATGGACCAGGTTGTGGCAGTGATGTTGACCTCTGGCTGTTCCCCCCAGGGGCTCCAGGGCTGAGGGGCTGGGGCTGAGGCCTCTTTGCTAGTCTCAGCCTCATCAGCGTCTCCTCCCCAGGGGGAGCTCAATGGACAGAGGGGCTTGGTTCCATCCAACTTCCTGGAGGGCCCTGGACCTGAGGCGAGCGGCTCAGACAGGGAGCCCGGGGCACCCCAGGCCGAGAGTCAGGTCAGTGAGGAGCTGGGCTCCCAGCGCAGCAGCTGGGGCTGTACCTTGCCCGAGTGGTGGTGGGGACAGTGTCGCAAGGGGGGGGCGGCTGGCTGTGATCTAGGGAGCACCGTGCAGCATGAAGCTTCGAGGGAGAGCCCTGCCAGGGCCAGCTCCCTCCCAGTATGTGCACCCCTCTGCAGAGGAGTGATGGCTGTGACCCTGAGCCCCGGCCCATCTGACCCAGCTGCCCAGCCCCCCCCCTCCCCGCCCCCGGGCTGATGTCGGTGAAGTGCCTTGTGGAAAAGCACCCTTGTACCCCTCACACCACTAACTAGTCATAGCCCGGGTTTCAGGGAACCTCCCACCCTCTCCTTGTCTCCCAGGTGCCTTTTAAAGCCAGTTGCCCAGCAAGGCCCAGCAAGCTTCCTGGGTCCTTGTTCTTAGAGCTTGCCTCTCCTCGGGGTGGGTGGAATACAGCTGACTTCCAGCCTTGTGGCACAGGGAGAGGGGGAGGGGCCTGGCCTCTGGGAAACCCTGGGCGTCCGTCTGCGATATTTCCAAAGGCAAAGGCTATGCAAAACGGGACCAGTTCCTGTGAGCTGAGTGACCTGGTGACTGGGCAGGGAATATGTGAGTCAGTCCATAACCCAACTCCTCTCTTTGTTCCCTGTTCTTCAGAGAACGAGGAGGAGACGAGTCCAGTGCTAGATGGAGATAGATATATATAGAGAGAGCAACATGTAAGTGGGGGACTGGCCCCCTCTGTTCATGTGACTCCCCACTCCTTACGTCACCATGATCAGATAGCGCTCCTTTGTCTTGAATACTGGAGCTGACCTGGCTCCTCTGCTTTCTCCCAGGGACTGGGGGAGGGAGATCTTGCCGTGAGCCAGATCTGGGTATAGGATCATCCCCTCCCTTTGGTTTTACTTTGGGCAGTGCCAGCTGTTATAGGAGTACATGTCATGTTAGTATATAACGCCCCATAGTACCTGACTCCTCATATTCTATAGCCCATGCGGCTTATAGAATGTTGTGTGACATCCGTATGGTGACTCATCAGACTGTTATGATACCGTCTGACTATGGTATTATAATATAGTGATTATTATTGGTGACAGAATATACTGCCTCCAGTAATAATAGTCTCCCCGCCCTTGTCCTCTGGATCATGACCTGTTGGGGGATTGGATGCATGATTTTACTTCCAATTCTTAATTTTCTCTGCTGGAGGGAATAAAAGGGGGGCTTAAACAATTGAAATCTAGAGATAACCCCAAACCATTCATCTCTGGGGCTCATGGACCCCCTTCATTTGTTTCCCCAGCAACCCCTCCCTCCTGGGATGCTGTGGAAGGGGCCCTGGGAAGTGGTTAGCGGTAGATGCTTTGGCCTCTAGGTGCCAGCAAACCTCTTTGAGGGCAGGCCCTGCCGCGTCGGTCCCCAGGGCCTTGGGTAGGGGGGTCCTAGGCCCGGCATGCGGCTCCCTTGCCTCTGGTCTGGGCTTCATGGCTGGCTCTGGCCAGGAGGCTGCAGGGCTGTGGTGGTGAGTCGGGGGCGGGCACTGAGGAAGGGAGTGGAGGGCAGGGGCGGGGAACTCGTTGGCGGCCAGATCTGACTGGGCTGTGCCAGGCACAGGAGATCATGGTAGGAATGTGGGAATGGGGAGTAGGGGTAGGAAGGCTTCCTGGTGGCCCTCCTATTCACCCACCCCCCTGTCCTTGAGGCCACTAATAGCACTGGGTGGGCCTGTGGTCCGTGGAGCTAGGAGGAGACTCAGCAAGGGAGATAGGCTGACAGAGGTGGCAGGGCGGCCTCCAGAGCTTGTGTGTGTGGGGCTGAGTGGTGCGTCCCCGCAGCCATTTAAGGAGGAGTCCCAGTCTCCTCCTTGGGGGGCGGGGGCACCCCCACAGCTGCTGGGCTGGAGGAGCATGCTGCTTCTGTCTGTGCAGTGGTGTGGTGGTGCGGGAGAGGCCTTCCCAGGGGGGTAGGGGTGGGAGGCTGCCTCTAAGTGGTCCTGGTCTTCCTTTGCTCTGAGGGGGTGACATGGGGGAATTGGGGGCACCTATCCCGAGGGGCAGGTCCAAGGACTCCTGAGCTCTGTCAGCCCAGGACCCTATAGGGAGACCCAGAGAAGTCTCATGAGCAGCATCACACACATTCACCTCTCTGAGCTCTGTGTGTGTGTTGGGGGGGGACAAAAGGGGGGTAGTGGGGCTCTGGTTCTTGACCATGGGTCTGTGACATGGAGGGCTGGAAGCACTGAGATTGTAAGGCGAAGGAGTTGGGTTGGGGCAGGGAGCCAGGCCCTGACTTTGTCCCTTTTCTCTCATATTTCAGGACTGGGCCAGCTCAACACAAGGGCCCCCAGTGCCCAGAGACTGGCCCTGTGCCCCTGGCCCGGGCGGCTTCCCCACAATTGAACTGGGGGGACTACAGGGCACCAGAGAGAAGGTGTGGGGTCTCCTCGCCAAGGGGAAGCAGCTCCTAAGGAAACTGGGTTCTGAGAAGAAGGAGTGATGCTGTGATCCATCCAGCAGGCAGAAGCAGCCCCCTGAGGCCCCGGGGTCACGGGGTGGGGAAGGCCCTGGACGCCCATTCTTCTGAGTTAACACTGTGGCACTTGAATGGGAATCAGAGACTCTTTGAAGGTCAGAGCTAGAGGAGTCCTCAAGGATGAATCCTCTGGAGGGGCATCCGCCTCTTATAGGAGGGGAAATTGAGCTGCAGAGTGAGGAAACAACTCGGTCAAGGTTGCTGAGCACCTCAGCCACAGAGCCAGGACCCGTGACTCCCCGTCCATCCACCTACGCCTACTTTCCAGCCATGACACTAGTCCCCTCTTTGATCCTCCCCACTCCGATGGCTGGCTATTCCTGACATGTCTTCCTTCCCCTGAAGGCAAGTTTGCACTGGATTCCCTGGAGCCCCCCTCCCCATGGGGCAGGCAGGGCGGAACCCTGTATATATGTACATACTCAGTGCCTCAGTCCACGTCGCTTCCACCGCACAGGCCCAGGAAGGAGAAAGGCCATGCCAAAGCGGGCCTAACCCCCGCTCCATAGTGCTCCACCCCTCCCTGCCAGCCCGGCCTCCTGGCCCCTGCGTGTCCCACCCCCAAAGACCCTGGGGCCAGCGGGCAGAAAGCAGGAGTTGGGTTTGCCTTATTTTGCTCATTGGATTCAACTTCTCTTTTGCATCATCTTCCTCTGGTCCCTGTCGGAGTCTGGGGGCTGGGGAAGAGGACAGATTTATGCAGCTATTTTCATACATTCCCTGTTCAGAGTGGGGTAGAGAGCTCTCCACCCTCACCCTCACCACCCCCTCTAACCCTGCAGCTGGGTGAGTGTCTCTGCATGTTTCCTTCATTGTGGTGGGAGATCATTCGACTGACCCCCCACCCCCAGCCTTGGTTTCCAGGGATGTGGAATGGTGGGGGCATTTGTTTAAAAAGACATTTTATTATAATAAAGTCTATTTTCACAAAACCCATGCTGGGCTCTACCTGGGGCAAAGAACTCCTCGAGGGGTGGGTCGTGCTGGGCTTTGCACTTGACTTTAGAACCCAGAAGTTACATCCGAGGGCGACTGGGGCAAAACCAATGGACAAGAAGACCAAACAGCTCTTGAGTTTCTTTTCCGAAGAAGATAGTGCGGCAGCTTCCCGAGTCCCTGGTGCAGGGTGTTTGGGGTTGAGATGGGGTTCTGGTGCGAGAAAGAGACCTGGCAAGGGGACGGGAAGCCCGAGAGAAGGCACCAGTTTCAGGGCGGTGGACTGAACACATCCCGCAATGTTGACTTTCCTGTACCAAGTTCGTAGAAACAACAGATGTAAGAAAAATGCAAGCAAACCATACAGTTCCACTTGAAAGCAGGAGGGAGGGCTCTCCCTCCTAGACTAGAACAGCAGAGAGAGGACAGAAAACAGATGGGAGAACGTCCTCAGGAACCTCAAAGCCGGGTATGTGTGTGAGTCCCACGCGTTGCTCCGTGTCAAGAGGTGGTGCAGACAGAGCGGGAGAAACCGGGGGCGCTGTGGGCGGCTTGCTTGGTCCAGATGCTGTGGGGGAAGCAACTGGGTCCATTGACTGTTGCACATTCTCCTCCCCAAGGGACAAGGGGTAAAGGTGAGGGAATCTGCCTTTATTTATTTTTTAAATTTTTTTTTGAGAGAGAGTGGGAGCAAGTGAGCGAGGGGCAGAGAGAGAGAGAGAGAATCCCATGAGGGACAGAGATAGGGAGAGGGAGAAAGAGAGAAAGTGGACTCACCTGAAGCAGGGCTTGTGCTCATCAGAAGCAGGGCTCAAGCTCGAGGGTGTCTGCCTTTAGATACAATGGTGGGAGTGGCAGCGTGGGTCAGACACCCGGTGGTGCACTAGGTGGTTGGCAACACCTGGCAGAAACCAGAAGTATCTCTGCCCCCCCTCCCTCCCTCACCAAAACCCTGCAGGTCAGCAGCCTCACCCACCCTGTCCTGCAAGGGCTGTCAACTACTAAGGCCAGGGCAAACTCGACATTGAGACTCGACAAATATCAGTTGGGATGATGTGAACAATGTCGAGCCTTCTGACCTATGAATGAAGTACATCTGTCCGTGTCTTTAGGTCTTTAATTTCTCTTGGTAATTCGATCTTGCCCATCTTCTGTCCGATTTATCCCTAATTATTTCACTTTTTAAAGATTTTATTTTTTTAAGTTTATTTATTCATCTTGAGAGAGAAAGCATGAATCAGGGAGGGACAGAGAGAGGGAGAGAGAGAATCCCAAGCAGGCTCCACACTGTCAGCACAGAGCCCGACGAGGGGCTCGAACCCACCAACCATGAGATCATGACCTGAGCCGAAATCAGATGCTCGACTGATTGAGCCACCAGATGCCCTAAGGTTTTATTTTTAAATAACCTCTAAACCCAACGTGGGGCTCGACTTCACAACCCTGAGATCAAGAGTCATAGGCTCCACTGAACCAGCCAGGTGCTCCCCTAATTATTTCATATTTTTTATGCAATTATAAATGGTATTATTATTTAAAATTTAAATTTCAGATACTTTGTTGTTAGTACACAGAGCTACAACTGATTTTTATATTTTGGCCTTGTATGCTTCAGCCTTACCAAACTCACTTATTAGCTCTAGTAGTTTTTGTAGGGTTCTTAAGGATTTTCTACATATGTGATCATACTGTATATAAACAAAGAGAGTTTTACTTTGTCCTTTCAGAGTTTGATGCCTTTTCTTTCTCTCTTTCTTTCTTCCTTTCTTTTTCCATTTCTCTCTCCCTTCCATCCTTCCTTCCTTCTCTCCTTCCCTCCTCCCTCCCTCCCTCCCTCCCTTCCTTCCTTCCTTCCTTCCTTCCTGTCCCTCCTTGAAGTGGATGGAACCTCTAGTACAGTGCTAAATAGACATTACAGGAGTGGACACACTTGCCTTGTTCCTGGTCTTAGGGAAAAAGAAAAGCATTCAGTCTTTCACCACGAATAATGATGTTAGTGGCATATATTTTTGTAAATACCTTTTATCAGGTTCAAGGGAGTTCTCTTCTCCTCCTAAGGTTGCGGAGAGCTGGTTTTGGTTTTGTTTTGTTTTTTTAAAATAATCGATAGTGGATGTTGGATTTTGTCAAACAATCTTTCTCCATCAAATGGGAGCTTATATGGTTTTTCTTTCTAGTTATGGTAAATTTCATTGATTTTTCAGTGTTAAACCAACCTTAGTTTGCTGGGATGAATTCCACTTGGTCATGATCTGGGAGGAGGATAGAGGATGAGAGCCTATAAGCAGGCATGTCCCCCTCTTGTTGAGTTTGAGGAATGTGAATATTCAAGGCACAGATAAGGGCCTTGGTGGGAGACTCACAGCCTTGAGTACAGAGACTCTGGGGTGATAATTTGGGCTCATCCACTGTTTCCACCCTGTACTTACCCAGGGGCTCTTACTCATTAGGGACTCTCCATGTACTTCTTCTGCCAAAGCCAGAACTTACCCTTAGGTCATAATAGTCCAGTCGTCAGGGAAGAGGAAAGGAGCTGTGTTTCCACTCCCCGACTCGGTCAGGGTCCAGCATCACCATGTAATGTCCCCTTTCACAAACTTTTACTGGCCTTGAGGGGCCCTTTTCCTGTCTTGCTGTCTTTGCAGGGTAGGCACCGATCTGATGAGGGCTGGAACGTGCAGAGCTGAGGGCGACTAGGTAGCTCCGCCCAGCCCCAGCCCCTGCGGGAGACACCTGGCCCCTCTCGCGCTTAGTCCACGTTCCCCTTACCAGCTCTTGTTATTTTCTGTTCTCCAACAATTTCACTTTGGTGTTTCATTTCTGTGACATCTCCATAGTCAGATTTGGCTGATGGATCCTGTAGCTCATGCTAATCCTGCTTTGCCTGAAATGGGGGTTATTATCTGTTATTTCAGGAATCAAGTCTACTTGTAACAGAGAACTTAATTGTGGTAGTAGACGCAAAAAGATAATGGAGCAATATCTTCCAAGTGCCGAAGAGAAAGAAATTTGAACTTGAATTTTATACTTAGCCAAATTATCAGTCATGCTACTGAAGCGTCTCACAGGGGAAATGCTTACCGCCTAATGCCACATATGCCAATGCTATCATTTCAATCTTTGGTAGTGTTTGACTTCATTAAAGCAAAGCAAAAGTAATCTAAAACCACTGATTATGTAAAACAAATCAAAATCTGCTACTTTGGGAAGTTAAGGTGGAGGGAGATGTTATTAGTTGTTGTTGTTGGTAATGAAATTATTTTATTTTCTTTGTGAAATATCACATACAAATAATCAAATAAAGGAGCATTGGTTTTAAAATGACCCTCCCCACCCAGCTTTTTCAGTTCCATTCCCCAAATAGTAACCACAGGTAATAGGCTTCTGTGCCTGCTTCCCAGATTTTCTATGCATATTTAAATGAGTATATACATGCCTATGGCATGTACGTGTGTCTGTGTGTTTTGCTTGAATCATATCATGCAGTATATGCTTTGTAATTAGCTCTTTTCTTTTGGCAACATATCTTTCTATATTGCTATGATAAACCTCCTTCATTAGTTTTTATTTTTACTTTTTTTAATGAAGGCCCTGATGGGGGGCTTGAACTCACAATCCTGAAATTATGATTCACATGGTCTACCGACGGAGCGACTCAGGAGCCCCCCCTCCTTCATTAGTTTTAAAGGCTGCATAAAACACCATTACATGAATGATCAGCATGGCAAAAGTTTTTTGATGGACATTTGGTTTGTTTCTGGTCTTTTGGTTTTGGAAATGAGGCTGAAATGAACACCCTCGGGCAGGTGTCTTTATGATTTCCTAAGAATGCATCTGAAGGGTACATTTCTTCTTGGAAGTAGAATTGCTGAGTCAGAACAAATGTACATTTTGGATTTTGACTGACATTGCCAAATTGCCATCCCATGGCATGGGGCCAGTCCTCACTTATATTTTCACATACTGATGCTGGCTTTATTAGCTTTTTAAAATTTTAACTAATCTGATTGGTAGAGTTGCTGTTGAATTCTTTGAGTTTAGTGTTTTTGGGTTTTGTTTTTTTTTTTGAACTTTGGACACTTACCCTACCCCCCACAACCAATAACCACAGGTATAAAGGGGTTTAATTGAATAGCCATTAAACATTTGTATAATCATATAATTTGACTTGTCTTTACCTCTACAATACTACCCAAAACAAATTTGGGAACTACTTTTGGTAACCAACAAAAGCTTGAATATTCACTTTAGAAACCTTTTTTTAAACATTGTTCATTAGAGAGTACAACCTTTCTAGGATGGGGCTGGGGGTTAAAAATGTCCAGTGTTTTTCAGATCTATGTCTCTGCCTTCTAAAGGGAGAATACTAAAACTTTTAAAGAAAGAAAAGATTTTACAAGTTCTGTGGAGAAACTTAATGACAATATTTATATACCTATTTCAAAAAAAGTATTTAGGAACAAACCTAACAAGAGGTAAAACAATAACATTTCAATGAAGAATATAAAAGTAGACTTCATTAAATTATGTACTGTATTACTCAAGAATGTAAACTCTAGAAGTGCCTGGGTGGCTCAGTCGGTTGAGCGTCCGACTTCAGCTCAGGTCATGATCTCATGGTTCGTGGGTTTGAGCCCCGCATCAGGCTGTGTGCTGGCAGCTGGCTTGGTGCCTGGAGCCTGTTTCAGATTCTGTATTTCCCTCTCTCTCTGGCCCTCCCCTGCTCATGCTGTCTCCCTCTCTCATAAATAAATAAAACATTTAAAAAATTATTAAAAAAAGAATGTAAATTTTAGAAGAGTAAGTGATTTGGCATTGCTCTCTTCCCAGTTTCCAGAACAGTGCTAGCACACAGGTGCTCAGGAAATATATGTTGAACAAATGGATGTATATGACTAGGAAGACAATATATTAAAGATGCCAATTGTCACCAGATTTATGTATAAATTGAATACAATATCAATAAACATATCAATAGGATTTTTCATGGAACTAGATATTGAAATATTCATAAGAGTAAATATGTTAGAATGCTGAAGATTCCTTTGAAAAAGAAGAATGAGGAAGGATAATTTATCTTAATGGAAATCAAAACATATTAAAAAGTTATGGAAATTGCAATGATGAGATATTGACATAGGAATCAATAGACTAGTAGATCAGTAGAATAGAATATTCTAGAAAAACACACACATTTACATTAAGTGAGAAAAGGCAGTATCTCATTTCAGTGGAGAAGCCAAAGAAGGCATTGGGACAACTGGTTATCCATTTGGAGATGAATAAAGGTGGCCCACTTCTGCACTGTACACTTACACTATTCACACACAAATTCCAGATGCTTTAGTGATCTAAATGTGAAAAATCAAAATATGAAGGTATTAGAAGAATATACAGGAGAACATGCTTATGATTTTGAAAAAGGGAAGATCATTTTAAGCAAGTCTGAAAAGGAAAATTCATAAAGGAAAAGATTAATAAATTTGACTACTTCACAAAAATGACCCTATTGGGGTGTCTGGGTGGCTCAGTTGGTCAGGTGGCCAACTTCTGCTCAGGTCATGATCTCGCAGTTCAGGAGTTGGAGCCCTGTGTGGGGCTCTGTGCTGATTGCTCAGAGCCTGGAGCCTGCTACAGATTCTGTGTGTGTGTGTGTGTGTGTGTGTGTGTGTGTGTGTCTGCCCCGCTCCCGTTCGTGCTCTGTCTCTCTCAAAAAATAAATAAACATTGGGGCGTCTGGGTGGCTTAGTCGGTTAAGCGTCCGACTTTCGCTTAGGTCATGATCTCGCGGTTCGTGGGTTTGAGCCCCACGTCGGGCTCTGTGCTGACTGCCAGCTCAGAGCCTGGAGCCTGTTTCAGAGTCTGTCACTCCCTCTCTCTCTGACCCTCCCTTGCTCACGCTGTCTCTCTCTCCTAGAAATAAATAAAACATTAAAAAATTTTTAAAAAAAATAAATAAACATTAAAAAAAATTTCAAATGACCCTATAAAAACCATAAGTGAAAAGTGGAAGATATTAACAATATACGTAACAGCCAACAGATTAGTATTACTCAGAATATATCGTAGCTTTTACAAATCAATAAAACAACAACAATCCGGTAGAAAAATGGACAACACCAAACACAGAAGAGTTAATTAAAATAAAAACGTGCTGGCTCTTAACTAAAGAAATAAAAATTGAATGAATAAAGTGCTTTAAGCCTTTGCCCTTGAGAATTTTGATGTCTGGAGGACAGTTTGGTAATATGTATTTATTAAAAAATTTAAATGCACAAAACCTGTGGCTCACTTCTCAATCTTTAGCCTGGAGGACAAGGTGTGTGTGTGTGTGTGTGTACAGAGGCTTCTTGCTGCGTTGTTTTTAATAGTGAAAAAATGGGGAAATGTCAGCTTCCATCAAGAGAGGAAAGGTCGCAAAATGGAGGTATAGCTTCACTAAAGAATGTATGTGAAAGGTAATACAGTGAGATTGTTTTCTAAGTAGTGCATGGTAGATCTGCAAGATGTCCTATTGAGTGAAAGAAGCACATTGCCCCACAAAATGTTTAATGCGCTACCATTTGTGGAAAAATAAAGGAAGACAAATGTTTCCCACAAATCCATACATATAAATGAATGTAAAGTAAAAGGCTTGGATGGACAAACACAAAAATGGCAACAGGCTGTGTGTCTGAGCAGTGGAGGAAGGAGACTGGAATTAGGCGCCGAATCTAAAGGGAACTTTCACAGGATTTGTGACATCTTAGTTTAATTCACACTGTATCCACGTAGGACCTGTATAATTCAAAATTAATTTTTAAACATTTAAAGAGCAAGAAAAGAAAGTCTTCGGGCCGGCTGCAATTGCTGTGTCTGAGGGGTCCTTGTCCCCCATCCGCCCAGCTTCCATAGCCTCCTTCTCGCCAACCACACACACAGGAAATCTGGCGGTAATCCCAACTGAACTGTTTCCTAAACAGCGTTAAGAAAGAGCGCACTGTTTTGCAAGCAGTAGCAGAGAGCCCGTTATCCCACAGGCAGTTGGACTTTACCCTAGGGTGGGGGTGTTTGGGAAGGTAAGTGGGGAGAAGGGAGGGCGGCACGTGTTGGGAGGGGGTGGGGAGACTCCCTCCCAGGACTGTAGCCTTGAGATTGGAGCAGTTGCCGCAGCGCCCTCCAGAGGCCAGCCGCGAGATGGGAACTGGGGGTAATTTTTGGGACGAGGCTTGTTTGGAACACCTCCTCCCGCAGACGTGTTCTTCTGGTTACTATGCATGCTGAGAAGCCCTTTGGGCCTCAGATATGCCTGGGATGGGCAAACAAGGCCTACATGAGGGTTCGACAGACGTACAGACTGGGCCACCTTGCGGTCAGCCCGGTTGTATCATTATTAAGTGGTTGGACACGTAGTAAAGTCAAGGAGCATCTCAAGCCTCTGCAGGTAAATGCAAGCCCACCGCCCAGCCCTGAGCCAAAGGCAGGTGGTTTGGGGATTGCACATCTTGAGAATTCTCCTACCTCCACAGCAGTAGAGAGGGAAGGGCATTTTAACATCATTCTTGAAACGGCTTTAGTTTTTCTTTTTCTTTCTCTCTCTCTTTTTTTTTTAATTTTCAATGTTTATTTTTGAGAGACAGAGTCAGAGCATGATCAGAGGAGGGGCAGAGAGAGAGGGAGACACAGAATCCAAAGCAGGCTCCAGCTTCTGAACTGTCAGCACAGAGCCGGACGCAGGGCTGGAACTCACAAATTGTGAGATCATGACCTGAGCCGAAGTTGGACACTTAACTGTCTGAGCCTCCCAGGTGTCTCCCCCTTTAAAAAAAATTTTTTTTTCAATGTTCATTTATTTTTGAGAGGCAGAAACAGAGCATGAGTAGGGGAGGGGCAGAGAGAGAGGGAGACCCAGAGTCTGAAGCAGGCTCCAGGCTCTGAAACAGGCTTTAGTTTTCCAAACATTCATTGTCTCACTGCCACCTGAGAAAGCTGGGTGGGCCTGTCAACCCCATTGTATCAGTGCAATTGCCTCCAGACCAAATTGTAGCCTCTGGGCCTGCACCCCTGGGCGCCCTCCACTGTACTGAGTGAACTTTCTAAAATGTCACTGTGCATTTTGCAGCCTTTATAGCTGCATTAGGTCACAACAAGAACATCTCAATAGGTCAGCGAGAATGCTAGATTCCAGGGTCCTACCTGCCTTACCATGCTCATCCTGTCTCCTCCCTGCCCCCACATGAGAACTATCTGAATGAAGCCCACTGGTGTCAAGGCCTTTGCTATGTCGCCCTCTGGGCCCAGCATGTTCTTCCTCCCTGTGTCTACTGGGTCCTGTTCTTCTTCTCTTTTATTTTTTTAATGCCATTTATTTATTTATGTATTTATTTATTTTGAGAGAGAGACAGAGACACAGCATGAGCAGGGAGGAGCAGAGAGGGAGGGAGGCACAGAATCTGAAGCAGGCTCTAGGCCTGAGCTGTCAGCACAGAGCCCAACACGGGGCTTGAACCCACGAACTGTGAGATCATGACCTGTGCTGAAGTTGTGCACTCATCGACCGAGTCACTCAGGCACCCCTACTTGGTCAACTTCTAAACTTTCTTCAAGATAGTCTCAAGCACCAACTCCTCAAGAAATCTTTCCTAAGTACCTCCAGTTGGTCCAAGTGTTACTCTTTGATGCTCCCAAAGAACACCACACAAGGCTCTCATGTGCCATTAATTTGCCTTTCCGTATTCTGTGCACCCCTTGAGGACAAAGCTTGCACTTTGCTCAGCGGGGTATGCCCAGTGGCCAGCACAGTGCGAGTGGCACATGCAAGGGCTCAGTAAGTACTTGTTGAATTAATGCCCGAAAAAAGGTCAGGAATGAGTATGCAGAGGCCATTGAGTGAAGAGTGCTGGTGTGGAAGTCAGGAGACCTGATGGCTAGATCATTCTGAGCTGTACCACACTGCTGCCTTTGACACAGTCATTTCCTTCCCTGAGTTCTCTGTCCTCTTGAGCCTTGACAATTCCCTTGGAAGAGGAAAAGGACACTAATTGTCAGACTTGATGAGGGCAATGGGGAACAGGTGCACCCAGGTGTGGCTAATGGGAGGGTGAGGTGCAATCTTCATGAGGCCATTTGACAATTTTTTTTAAAAAGCCTTAAAAATGTTGATACCCAAATATGCATCAATTTTACTTCTAGGACTGCTTGCCTAAGGAAATAATTGAAGATAGGACTACAGATTTAACCCCATGGATGTTGAGCCTAGTACAGCTATAACACTGGAAATAGGAAACAACCTAAGTATCTAACAAGAAGGGATTAGTGAATAAATCATAGTACTTCATACAAAATATTATGCAGATAAACAAATGAACTAAGTCTATATTTATTGACATAGAGAGATGTCCAGGCTAAATTGTTAAGTACTAAAACTGGGTTGTACAAAATTTAGAGTATGGTCTTATCAGCTTTTAAAATACATATTATATCTAGGGACACCTGGGTGGCTCAGTTGGTTGGGTGTTTGACTCTTGATTTCGGCTCAGGTTATGACCCCATGTCGGGTTCCACGCTAAGTGTGGAACCTGCTTAAGATTCTCTCCCCACCCTGCCCTCCTTTCCTGCTCGCTCTCTCTCTCTTCAAAATAAAAAAAATTATATATACATATAGGATATCAAATTGTTAAATGGGGTTATTTATGAGTAGTGGGATTATGAGAAATTATTTTCTTCCTGCTTATTTGTACGAAAAATGACAAGCCTGGAAAGAAAAAATTTACCCATAACCTTACTTGATTATAAGTGATTTTGACTTAGTTTTATTTTTGCTTGTTTTCTCTAAATTTTCATGAATGAAAATATATTACTTGTAGGATTAAAAAATTATTTTGGGAGCACCTGAGTGGCTCAGTTGGTTGGCATCAGACTTTGGCTCAGGTCATGATCTCACAGTTCATGAGTTCGAACCCTGCGTCAGGCTCTGTGCTGATGGCTCAGAGCCTGGAGCCTGCTTCAGATTCTGTGTCTCCCTCTCTCTCTGTCCCTCCCCTGCTCATGCTCTCTTTCTCTCAATAATAAATAAACATTTTTTAAAAGTATTTTCAAAAGTATAAAATTCTAGAACCTGACTCACAAGGAGCCACTTGTCCAAGTTCACGCACAGCAAGTCGGTGGCAGAGCCAGGCTGGAAGAATGGCCTCCTCCTTCGTGGGCCCCACTGGGCTCCACTTCCCACAAGTGACAGGATCTGGGGGCATACCAGAAAGGTGTTCTGGATGTTTTGGTGTCCCTTGTTCCTCGGTCAAGATGTGGTCTGGGCATAGAACACAAGAGTGAGGGCAGGAAGGTGGCCGGGGTAGGAGGCGTGGCTAGACCAAACAGGGCAGGGGAGCCAGACAAGGGCCCAGGGAGATGGACAAACACAGCCATTAGTCATAGGGCACTTGTCCTGCCTGAGAACGGCAGCTGCTTTACCAGGGCTTTCTTTCAGGGCAGACACTTCCCCCTCTTCTATTTCAGAACGATCCTAAAGTTTAGCCCCAGTCCTCTTAACCGCACTGATCTTATCCCAGAGAGGCCCTGGGCTGTGTCACCTAACTGACCACTAACCACATCCAGCCCTGCTCTTTCCTGGCTCCTGAAATCTAGGAGCAGGTGGCAGGAGTGCTGAAGATAGCCGGCTCCCCAGAGCCAAGGAGAGAGGGGGAGGAAGAGAGGGATAGAGGAAGTTACCTTGGTCCTGAGCCTGTAGCCCCCAGGTTTTCCTGTGAAACCCAACGGTCTCCAGCCAGATTTCCTGTCCTTTTAGCCTTTGCCAAGAATGTGGGGCTGCCAAGGGCCAGCGTACTGTTGGGAGGTGGGGGACAGCCCCCTGAGGCTGATCTGATCCTTACTCCAAGAGTCCCCAACACCTTCCCTCCTCCTCTGGGGTCACCGTATTTCTCATAGTTGCTTAGGCTGTTGGTTCCTGACTTTTGTTCCTTTCCAAGGATCCCTGGATACTAAGTTTAAACAGAATTTTGGAGGGGGGTTAACTGCCTGTACACCTGGGGCAACACTTGTCTAGGCACCCAATGGGAGCTGAGAACCTCTAGGGTGGGATGCTAAGTTCAAAGGCTGGGCACAGTTCTGGTCTCTCCTTTCCTGTCCCTCTCTCTGATCACCTTACGGGCACCCCAACCCCAGTTGGGGGAGGAGACAGCATTTAGTATCCAGGGGCGGGTTTTGTCTGCTCCACCCCCTCCCCTGAGCCTGGAAGACATAAATGCCTAGATTCAGCTGAACGGCATGGCCAATGCCAGGTGAACTTCAGAGGTAAGGTCCTGAGGGGCTGAGAGACTGAAGCTAGCAAAAGAGGCTTGCTGTGAACCCCTCCCTTGAGGAGGTAAGTAAGACTCATTGAGGCTGGACTGGGATATGAAGGTGGGAGGGAAGGGCCGGGAGGTGAGGGATGGTGGGGCTGTCTTTTCCCAAATGCACTGTGGGCTTTGGACTTACTGGGCTTGGGGTCTTGTTGCAGAGATGAAGCTGCTGCTGCCCCTTGCAGGGCTCCTGGCCATTCTGGCCATGCCCCAGCCCTCTGAGGGTGCCAGTCCAGGTAACAGGGCAGAAAGAAGGGAAAAAGGTGGAGTGTTGGGGGTGGTTGTGAGTCCCAAGGATCTCTTTCCTCGGCGCAGGCCACCCTGGCTCTGGGGCCCATTCCTGACTTTGTGACTCCTGTTCTGGACAGCTGTTCCAGAGGCGGTGGAGACCTCGGTGGTGCTGACCTGCATGGAGGAAGCCAAGCGGCTAGTGGACACCGCCTACAAGCAGCAGCGGGAGAGGTGGGTTGCTGGGCACCTCCCAGCTCTGGGCAAGGATGCCGCAGGTCTTTCAGAGAAGGAACTTGACACGGGGACTTCATGAGTGGGTATGGGACCCTCTGTCTGTCTGTCTTTCTGTCTGTCAGTCTTTGTGCCTTTGGGTTTGAGAACATCCCTCCCCATGGCCTTGCCTCTGTCTGGATACTCAGGTCTATAGTCTGTTTATAAAGAGAAAACTTCGTTCTGTCTGTGGGTCTGTCTACACCGTCCTGTGGGCTGTGCTGAGTGTCTGTGCCCCTGCCTTCTCTGGCCTCACTCCTCCCTTCTGCAAGCAGCATCAAGGAGCGGCTTCGCAGTGGCTTGGCCAGTCCCATGGATCTCCTGTCCTTCTTCAAGCAACCTGTGGCAGCCACCAGGACAGCTGTGAGGGCTGCTGACTATCTGCACGTGGCCCTAAGCCTGCTGGAGGGGAAGCTGCGGCCTCTGTACAGGCCAGGGTCCCTCAACATCACCGGTACTGTTGCCCCTACAACCCCAGTCTCCTGCTCCACTGGTGACCTCAGGCATCTCCCAGCGCCCGCCCCGCCCCCTTCCCGGGGGCTCAGGCACATCAGAATCTCCTCTCCGTGCCCCCAGTGAAGGCTCCCCAGCTTAGGATAGGAAATGGGAGGGGGGACTCAACTCCCACACCCCTCTTTCCCCGGCCCCAGACGTGCTGACGCCCGCTCAGCTGAATCTGCTGTCCAAGTCCAGCGGCTGCGCCTACCAGGACGTGGGGGTGACGTGCCCGGAGAACGACAAGTACCGCACCATCACCGGCCACTGCAACAACAGGTGCGGCCGGCTGGGTGCGGCCTGGGGCGGGCGGGGGAGGGGAGGGGCTCATCC
>NW_027532856.1:4678294-4756923 GCF_008692635.1 Crocuta crocuta
GGGGGGGGGGGCCCCCCCCCCCCGTCCCCCCCCGCCCCGCCGCGCCCGCGGTCCGATCCCTGCAGACGCAGTCCCACGCTGGGGGCCTCCAACCGCGCTTTCGCGCGCTGGCTGCCGGCTGAGTATGAGGATGGCGTCTCGCTGCCCTTCGGCTGGACGTCCGGGGTCAAGCGCAACGGCTTCCCGGTCCCCCTGGTGAGCACCGGCCGACAGAGGGGGCGAGGCTGGGCCCAGAGGCGCGCCCAGGCGGCCCCTGACGCTCCGTGTCCCGCAGGCGCGTGCCGTCTCCAACGCCATCGTGCGCTTCCCCACGGAACAGCTCACCCCAGACCAGGAGCGCTCGCTGCTGTTCATGCAGTGGGGCCAGCTGATCGACCACGACCTCGACTTGAGCCCAGATCCGGGCGCCCTGGCGTCTTTCATCTCTAGTGTGGACTGCGCGACCAGCTGCGTGCAGGAGCCGCCCTGCTTCCCGCTCAAGGTGCTCCCTTCTTCCTGCCCCGCCGCTGTGTGCCTGGTGGGGACAGGAGGCATCATTCCTGCAAGCAGCTGCCTCCCTCTGTGCCCAGTCCCTTCCCCAGCTCCTGAGTAAGCCTGGCCCTGCTCACCCACTCCCCTCTGCCTCCCGGCCGGAGGACATGACCGCCTTCCTCCGACCTCCCCGTGTGGGTGCCGCGGGTTCAGTCCCCCTCTGACCAGAGAGGGGCACCTTCCCCCGTCGGGGCACATTGCTCAGAGCCTGGGCTGTCCGTTGCCAAAGGGCTGAGGGGGGTGGGAGAGGAGAGAAAGGAAGGAGAATGGCAGAGGAGAGAGAGAGGAGACGTAGACAGAGGCCAGAGTGGAAGACAGGAAAGGGCGGTGAAGGGGGCACAAGGGGTGGGGCAGGAAAGGGAAAGGAAGAGCAGGCGGACAGCCAGTGTAGAGACTGCATCCAGAGGAGAGGGGAGGGAGAGGCAGATTGGGGCAGAGGAGGGAGAGAAAGCTAAGATGAGGACCGGCTGGCTCTCCTCCCGGGTGCACAGTCCCCATTCCAGAGTCCTGGTCATCACTCCTTAGCTCAGAAGCACTCTGTGGGTGGAACCTTGGGCGAGGATCATCTGTGGGCCTTGAGAGGCCTCCCTGCCAGCTGAGGGGCGCAGAAGTCCTGAAGAACCCCTGTGTTGGTGTCTGGGTCTCCCCCTCTGGTCTTGGCTACTTTGGAGGTGGGATTAAGCCTTGGGGTGGGGGATGGACGGGGGAGAACCACTCTGTCCCTGCCCTTGGTGAGCGGGGCCTGTCTATGTGTCACAGATCCCACCAAATGACCCCCGCATCAGGAACCAGCGTGACTGCATCCCCTTCTTCCGCTCCTCCCCAGCCTGCACAGAGAGCAACATCACCATCCGCAACCAGATCAACGCACTCACCTCCTTCGTGGACGCCAGCATGGTGTATGGCAGTGAAGACCCTGTGGCCACCAGGCTTCGAAACCTGACCAACCAGCTGGGGCTGCTGGCTGTCAACACCCGCTTCAGTGACAATGGCCGGGCCCTGCTGCCCTTTGACACCCTGCATGACGACCCTTGCCTCCTCACCAACCGCTCTGCGCGCATCCCCTGCTTCCTGGCAGGTCAGCCATGAGCAAGAGCTTGGGGTGGTGTGGGTGCTCCCTGCTGGGGCCACAGGGGAGCTGTTTGCGAGCAGCCTGTGGGTTTGCATTGACAGAGACTCTGTCCTCACCAGCTTCACGATACTAATTCAGTTGCCTTGGTAACAAGTTGGATGGAGCAGAAAGGCAAACAAACCAAGCCCCCAAAACCAAAACCAACAAAAACCAAAACTAAGGAGACCCAGGGATGGCTGAAGAGCCTCTTTTCCATCTGTCCATCCCTTTCTACATCTCTCCCTTTTCCTCTGTACTCTGCCAGAGAGTTGAGTCCCCAGGGACAGGAAACTAAGGGGACCTATCACCCTTACTCTCTAGAACTGCAGCATCTGCTATGGAAGCCAGTAGCCACATGTGGCTATTTGCATTTACATTTAAGTTAATTAAAATTAAGTTAACTTAAAATTAAAAGTCAGTTCCCCTGCTGCACTAGCCATGTTTCAAGCGTTCAATACCCTCATACATTAGTGGCTCCCATATAGGGCAGCACAGATGTGGAACATTTTAATCAATTCAGAAAGTTCTATGGGACAGTGCTGCTCCAGGATATCACCTCCTGCCATCTTGATTCCCTGTAATTAGTGAGGGTGAGACTTTAAATACCTGGAAGCCCTTGGGATATGGCTGGGGCAGTAATGGTGCCCATGCCCAGAAACTTCCAGTGTTTTTTAAAGTAAATCCACTAGTGAGTGGATCCAAAAGGGTCCTGAGGCAGTTCCCTCTGGCCTCCCAACCTCTTCTCTTGATGGCTGGCTCCATGTGGTCTCTCCTTTGGCTGGGTCCTGGGGAGGGAGATCAAGGTCAGCTCCCATGTAGACTCTTCTGGGCTAGTGAGGGAAGAGCAACACTCCTCAATGAGCTAGGGCTGTCTCCATCCTGGTGTCGAGCCACATGTCCTGGGCCTGGGTCATCGTGACCTCTGGCAGCTCATGGGATGGTAAAGCTGCTCCCAAAGAGTTTCTTTCCCACCAGCCTCTAGAGCTGATAAAGACTGAACCCAGTGTCCTGCTAAAAGGTAAAAGAGCCTGGTCCTAACTCTCTGGCCCTTCCAGAGAAGGGTTGGGGAGGACCAGAGGGACCAGGGGGTCTTACTTGGTTTTCTTGCTTTCTTTCTTTCCTTCCTTCCTTCTTTCTTTCTTTCTATAAAATTTTTTAATGTTTTATTTATTTCTGAGAGAGAGAGAGAGAGAGACAGCATGAGCAGGGGAGGGTCAGAGAGAGAGGGAGACACAGAATCTGAAGCAGGCTCCAGGCTCTGAGCTGTCAGCACTGAGTCTGATATGAGGCTTGAACCCACGAACCGTGAGATCATGACCTGAGCCGAAGTCGGATGCTTAACCGACAGAGCCACCCAGGTGCGCCAGTTTTCTTTCTTTTTGAACAGTCTTAGGCGTGGACTATAAAAATCCCCTTCCCCACCCCATTCTCTGGAGCTTGAGCAGGCTGCAGATTAGCGTGTAGTAAGGGCAAGGATGACAACTCTGATCGGGTGGTTAGTGGCTTTCTAGAGACTTGTGTTGAGAAAGATTCTGAGGTTGCATCCAATTTTAGCAGGACAGAGTGCTGTGATCATTAGCTATGTCTGACATGGGCATGGAAGTAAGGAGTGTTAACATGCATGCTACTTTTTGGTCTAGCCTGAATCAAGAGAATAAGTCAACCAAGCAACATTTATGGATCTCTGACTTTGTAGATGGCAGTGTTAAACTCCATGTGTCTATGTGTGAGTTGGTTAGAGAGTCAGATACAAAAAGGAACAAACCATGGTCCTAGTCTTCAAGGAGTTCCCAGTCTCAGGCATTAGAAGGTAGTAAGTCATGTGTCAGATCTGATGCCTATTGAAATGAGCATCTCCAAGCAGCAGTGCCCCTAAACAGAGGAAGAATTTATCATGATGGACCAGGGCATCAAGGGGGAACCTCCTGGAGGAGGTGTAAACTGAGCATGGTGTGGAAAGATGGATGGACAGGAAGTCTGGGTTTCAGATCTTGGCTGGGGAGAGAGTCTCTGTGGAGCAAGTCCTTTCTGATGGTATCTTAGGAATGACAGTAGCTTTTTCTTCCCCAAGGGGACCCCCGCTCCAGCGAGATGCCAGAGCTCACCTCCATGCACACACTCTTTTTACGGGAGCACAACCGGCTGGCCAAAGAACTCAAGTGCCTGAACCCACGCTGGGATGGAGAGAGGCTCTACCAGGAAGCCCGCAAGATCGTGGGAGCCATGGTCCAGGTAGGCAGCCCTGAGCATTGAATGCCAGGGATGAGGCAGGTTTGGGATGCAGATGTGCCTCTGCCACATCCTGACTGTGTGACCTTAGGCGAGTGAAGCCCACTGAACCTCAGCATATACATCCATGACACTGTAAAGATTAAAATTATATATATATGAATATATGAATTATATATATATGTATATATATATATATATATATATATATATANCCATCCCCTCTTTCCTAGGCTTGCTTCCCTTTCTTCTTTCCTGTCCATTGGGATGGTTTGGGGAGAGTTAAAGAGGTGGGTCTGAAGTGCCTAGTGCATAGCTGCTGGTCAATAAATGCCTCTCCTTTCCTCTTCTCCTGGTCTCCTGGCTCCTTCACCCACTCACCTCCTCTTTTGGCTCTATCATAGCTCACCCAGTTTATCTCCTCACCTTTGTTTATCCCTGGGAAATGTTCCTGGTTCTCTCTCACAACTTTTGATACTTCATTACCCCCACCCTCTCCCCAAGACATAAACACACACACACACACACACACACACACACACACACACACACCTACGTGCATACACACAAACACCTTTTTAATACTCTCAGACTCTGGAGGGGGAGAGAGTTGCAGGTGCTGAGGGTAAGTTTTAGCTTTGCACCGAGAATTTAAGTGAGATTCATTTAAGCTTCGCAGAAAATTCCAGACTCTAGAATCTAGAGTGAAACTGTTCCATATCTTCTCTTGTCTGGGGGAAATCATCGAGGGTGGCCCTTTTCTTTTTTGCCTCCCCTGCCTCCACAAACACATATCAAACCTTACTGTGAGCCAAGTAATTGCTGGGCACTGAGTAATTTCAAGAGAAGTGAACTACAGCCCTTGCCCTCAGCAGCTTGTAAATTAGGAGAAACAAAACATTAATAACTCAAAGACAAAGGAGGTATTGACTAACAAAACCCTTTGTTATTTAATCTTTTAAGTCAGAGGGCAGCATAATTATCCTTAATTTACATTTGAGTAACAGGGGCTCAGAGAGGTTAATAACTGGCCCAAGGTCATACAGTAGGTAGAGCTCTGTTTTTTGGTGTTTTTTTTTTAAATGTTTTTTAATTTATTTCTGAGAGCGAGAGAGAGACAGCGTGAGCAGGGGAGGGTCAGAGAGAGAGGGAGACACAGAATCTGAAGCAGGCTCCAGGCTCTGAGCTGGCTGTCAGCACAGAGCCCGACACGGGGCTCGAACCCACGAACCGTGAGATCATGACCTGAGCTGAAGTCTGACGCTTAACTGACTGAGCCACCCAGGCACCCTGGTGGAGCTCTGTTTTTAAGCCACCACTCAGAAGCCACTCTGTTCAACCAAGATTCATTGTTGTGGGAGACAACCCTGGCCATAGACAATGGAGGAGCTCTCCCAGTCAGGAGCGCAGGTGGAGACTCTGCGGAGAGGATGGAGTGGAGAGGCCACTCTGACTGTGATTTTTCTTTAGATCATCACTTACCGGGACTACCTGCCCCTGGTACTGGGACCACAGGCCCTGAGGAAGTACCTGCCGAGCTACAGAGGCTACAATGACTCGGTGGACCCTCGAATCTCCAATGTCTTCACCAATGCCTTCCGCTACGGCCACACCCTCATCCAACCTTTCATGTTCCGCCTGAATAACCGGTACCAGCCCATGGGACCCAACCCACGAGTGCCACTCAGCAAGGTCTTTTTTGCTTCCTGGAGGGTAGTGCTGGAAGGTGAGCAGGACCTAGGCCAGGAGACAGTGGGCTGGCAGCTGAGGATGTGGTGGGGGTGGGCTTGGCTGCAGGGAGCTAGGACAGGAGAAATACTCTGCCTTCCATCTTTGGTGATCTTATCTGACTTTCCAGCCTCTGTTCACCTGACTGCTTCTGGATATAATAATAAAGGGTAGGGTGGCTCATAGGGATCTGGCTTCTTCTCAGTGACCCAGGAGACCAGGGCCTGGGTGCATCCCAACTTGCAAGTCTAAATGGTATTATCCCTTGAGACCCTGATTCCCTGGTGAAGACCTGCCCACTGGGGCCACTTTGGCACCAGGAACTGCATGTGCCCAGCCTTCTGCAATCCCCCAACTGCATCTAGGACTCATCTCTGACTCCAGTCTGACCTCTGGATACAGAGCCAGACCCTTCCCCAAGTCTTGCTCCTCTTGTCCCAGGTGGCATAGACCCCATCCTCCGGGGCCTCATGGCCACCCCTGCCAAGCTGAATCGCCAGAACCAAATCGTGGTGGATGAGATCCGGGAGCGGCTGTTTGAGCAGGTTATGAGGATCGGGCTGGACCTGCCTGCCCTGAACATGCAGCGCAGCCGGGACCACGGCCTCCCAGGTGAGGCTCCACCACCCCACTCTCCGGCCCTGACCTCTCCAGTCCCCACCCCCCGCCCCACCCAGCTGCCCAAACTTGCCCACTGGCTAGAAAACTGTCTCTGTCACATTTCATTTTGCTTCATTTTACATGAACTTTGAGGGGAAGAGGTTATCATCACTTCCATTTTACTGATGAGCAAACTGAGGCTTGAAGAGCTTCAGAACCTGTCCAGGCTCTTCTCCAGCCAAGTCAGGGATAGAGCTTGAATTTGAACCCAGATAAGCCTAACCCCAAAGCCTGGCTGTGCCTACATTATGAGACAGCTAGTGTGGCTGAACCTTCTAGACACACTTCAAGCCTCACAAGTCTCAGATCTTCAGAGGGGGCCAATGAGATGTTCCTATTCTTGGACCCTGTGGGAGGAAGTTTGGGCAGTTTCCAATTTTCCTCACAGCGGGAGGGCAAGGGAAAGAGGAGTCTTGGCCTCTCGGTTCAGGGTTCCCGGGGGAGTGGGGGGAGTCTTATAACCTGGGAGAAGCCTCTCTGTGTCCTCTCCCTCATATCCCACAGTGTGTTGGGGACGTGAGTTTTCCGGAACCTCCCCCGCCCCATAGCCATGGCTCCCCGCCCCTGCAGGGTACAATGCCTGGCGGCGCTTCTGCGGGCTTCCGCAGCCCCGCGAGGTGGGTGAGCTGGCCACGGTGCTGAAGAACATGCGCCTGGCCCAGAAGCTGATGCAGCAGTACGGCACACCCGACAACATCGACATCTGGATGGGCGGTGTGGCCGAGCCCCTGGAGCCCAATGGCCGCGTGGGCCCGCTCCTCGCCTGCCTTATTGGGACCCAGTTCAGGAAGCTCCGAGACGGTGACCGGTGAGGCGCAGCGAGCAGCTCAGGACCACTGTGTGGTGGCAGGCCTATTCCCAAATCTCTTGGGGTCCGACTTTCTCCTGTGAAGTGAGGGGCAGGAAGGAATCTGTGGTTTTCCAGTGTGTGTTCTGGGGCCTCGAGGTCATCCCTAAATGTGCCCTGAACTTGGGGGTACAGCAAGGAGGGGTCCTGGAGCCATGGTTGTGAAGGGAGACAGAGAAACTGCAGGTCTTACTGACTCCTTCTCCGGTTTCAGGGTGCAACCATACAGCAGTCACTCACTGCGGAACAGTCCCCAAGCCTCTTCTAGCATTGTTTCATCATGGCCCTGATATGTGTCATACTCAGTTCTTAGCTAGCCCGTTTTGTGCCCTTGGGAAAATTAGAGAAAGGTGTCCCTCTCTGGGCGGACACATTACAAATTAACCCCAAGATTCTTTCCACCCCATGGACACAGCCTCAAGCCAGGGCACAGTGCTGTGTGAGTGTGGGCCCAGCTCCCTGTGTAGCAGTGGTGGAGCCTCCAAGGCCACGTGGGGTGGGGGAGTGAAGGCAGAGGGGAGGGAGCTGGGCAGCTGTGCTTTGTACTATGAGGAGGGCACCACTCCTGGGGGCTGCCTGAGGGCCCTCTTCCATCCAAAGAGGAGCTCAAGCCTGCAGATGCCCTCCAAGCTGAGAACAGCCTCACATACAATGCCCCCGGTGTCACCATGCAGGTTTTGGTGGCAGAACAGTGGCGTGTTCACCAGGCAGCAGCAGGAGGCGCTGGCCAAGATCTCCTTGCCCCGCATCATCTGTGACAACACAGGCATCACCACCGTGTCCAAGAACAACATCTTCATGTCCAACACATTCCCTCGGGACTTTGTCAGCTGCACTACACACCCTGCGTTGGACCTGACTCCCTGGAGGCAGAGGGACTAGAGGCTGAGTAAGGGGGTGTGGCGGTGAGGTGAAGCTTGGGTGTGCCTGGGCTGGCCCACTGGGACCGCAGGGATTTCCCTTCCCTAGGTGAGCCTGTCCCTGTTCTGGGCAAGAACATGAATGACTAGACATTCATTCATTTGTGTGTGTGTATGCATGCATGTGCCATGTATATAAATTGCATTTCATATGTGTGTGTTTCCTGTGAATGCAGGTAATGTTTCGTGTGCTGTGTATATGCGTCACTTACATGAGTGTGTGCTTGCTGTTTATGTATTAAGTATAGAGAAGACACTAGAGTGGATACAGGTTCAGGAGCCAGATTGCTTGCATGAAAATCTTGACTTTGCAGCCCTCCAGCTGTGTGACCTTGAACAAATTACTCGACCTCCCTAAACCTGAGTTTTCTTCTTTGCCAATAAAAGTTGCCCTGGCTCCTCAGTGGCCCCATTTACATCCTCTAGTTGTTTATCAAGCACTTACTGATAGGCATTGGGTAGGCCTGGGAAACATATGGGAAAAGTTGGACACTATTTCTTTCCTCAGGTAGCTTGCACCTGACAATGAACCAATGCCCCTTGAAGGAATGGCCATTAGCAGTTAGGGTGTGTGGTGGTTGAGGTGTGTGCCCATGTGAGCAGAACTCAGTCGGTGTGTCTCCCTATTTGCTTCCTGACACTGTTCTCTTGCTTATTCACAGGAGCCCACCTGGAGAAGAACTGGGGCGCATTAGTCTTTTTGTGCCATTTGTTTGTATCTGACGTCTATGATAATAAAGCACCACTGGTGGGGATCTTTACTCTGTCCATGTCTGCTGTGGGGCCAGGGCCTCAGCATGAGGCTTGCTCTAGGTTCTCAGTGTGAACCAGTGTGGCTCTGGACTGGGGGTGAGGGTATCCAGGAGCTGTCCTTTGACCCACACATGGAAGGCAGTCAATTCTTAGAAGCCTCTGGGCCAGGTCAAACCATCCCGCCTCACCTTCCACCCACACCACCCTGAAGAACAGAAACCATGGTCACCAGGCTCTTATATGTTCATGTATTGCTCTGGCAAGTATTTGTTACGTGCTCACTGTGTGTCAGGAACAAAACACTGTCCCACAGGAGAGAAAGAACAGAGGTGTGATGGGAAGGTAAAGTAGGTCCTTCCCAGATGACGGGGTACCTCTGGATCCTGCATCCCTGCAGCCTGGCACAGTGGTTCAGAGGTGCTCATGACAGTATACTCTTTCTCAGTCCCAGCTTCATGTAACCAGTTTCCAAGAGTAGGGACATCAGATGGGGCTGGGCCCAGGAGGACAGGGCCAGAGCTGAGGGAAGGAAAGGAGGGTATTTCCCAACTAATCTTTCCTGGAGCTTAAGCCCTATATCTGAGACTGGTGGATTCTCCCCTGGCCCCCTTGCTCCCTTTCTCTGGCAGCTGGGAGCCTAAAGGTGTGTAGGATGCTGAGGCTTACGTACTCATAGGAGACCCAGGCCACATTAAGACCTCCCATAGCAGGATAAATACTCCTCTCCATGTCACTAACGATGAGAGGGATGCTCAGAGAAGAAAGAGATTCATCAAAGGGCTTGAAGAAGGAGTTTTCAGAGCCAGGACTGCAGCCCAGGTCTTTGGGGTCCTGGGCTCTTCCCACACGGTGGCTCCATTCACTCCACCAGATGGGAGATCGGGAAGTGCTGGCTGGGCTGACCTCACCCGGAGGGTCATTTTAAAAGAACACATGAATATGTATTGGGTAGAAGTGCAAGGAATATTCTGGAGATGCCCCTTCAGAGATCTCACAGTCTCCAAGGACTGCCCTGGAAGAAGGAGGTATTTCCCAGAGGGGTTTCAGGAAGGAAAATCAACTTTGCTGTAGGAGAATCCAGGCTCAGACGTTCTCCTTGTTTGACCCCTTGATGGCACCTCAAATGCTCTCCCTCACTTATGGCCATTGCTTCTTTCCCCGGGAACCCCCTGTCTCCCCCTTTTTTACAGAACTCTGAAGTTTCACCAAACCATGCCTTCTTGCCCCACAGACCCATGCACACAATCTTAGTGGTAAGATGTGTCTGCACTGTAAACATCTACTTACTTATTTAGCAGTGGTTCCAAGCCTGCTTTTGGAAAGGAAGTGTCATTGCCACAATCTTCAGTCAATCATCAGATGTTTATTGAGCCCTTGCTGTGTGCTGAGCATCATGCTTGGTGGCATGGGGGGCACTCGGAAACAGACAGAAGTCTCTGGCTCAAGGAGCTTACAATCTAGTTTGAAAGGAAAGGAGGAAAGATAAAAGTGCAAAGGGCATGGCCTCAGCCAAGACTGGGTGACATCCCACAGATAGTGTGGACGGTAAGGGAACAGTGGGATTCAGGTGGAAGAACTAGAAAGGCAGAGGTGCTGGCCTTGGGCTTGAGTGGGGTGTGCCTCTTGTGAGTGTAGAGAAACCCAGCTGAATAGAAAAGCCTGGACGGGGTGTGCAGCTCTAAGGGACAGAGTCACTGAGCTTGCCTGAAATGGCACCGTGGAACAAAGGGAGAAAAACTGTACAGTGTGGGAGGCCGGGAAATCTGGGCCCCTAATTCTACACTGAGGCCCAGGGTGAAAGGTCCAGCTTGTCGATGGCTGAGCAATCCACAAAGCCTTGGGGGTAGTTGTTGGCCTGGAATGGGTGCCGCGGGACCTTGGTGATGTGGGTGTTGTCACAGACAAGACGTGAGAAGGACATTTTCTGTAGAGAGTACCGCTGCTTCTCCGTGAAGACCCCAGGGTTCTCCCACCAGAATCTGAAAAGACAGAAGCAGGGTCTGTCCACACAGCCCAGGTGGTGGCCCCTCCCTCCCCACTGTGCCAAAGGGGAAGGAAGGAGGTCACCGGGCACACACTGAGGTCTGGGCTAGTCCTGACACAGGACTTGGGGACACCCACATCTCAGAAGGGTCTGGTCTCCCCTTCCTTCCTCACAAGGTCTCACTTGCCTGTCTCCATCACGAATCTGCTGGAACTGCTTCCCCAAGAGGCAGGCCAGGAGAGGCCCCACTCGGCCTCTCTCTACCAGCGGCTCAGTGATTGCCCCAACCCAGATGTCGATGTTGTCAGGGGTCCCGTAGAGATGCAGTAACTTCTTAGCCAGCCTCTTGTTCTTCAGCACAGCATCCAGCTCCTTGAGTCCCTGGGGCTGCGAGAGGCCACAGAAGCCTCTCCAGGAGTTGTACCCTAGGGCAGAAGGGTTGAAGCTGTTTCATCCCAGGGACTTCTCACCACAACCCCTCCTGGGGATATAGCTACTGCAGCTCCATCAGCCCCAGAAAGTCTGGATTTATAGCCTTTGGGAAGGGGTGGGCAGAGAACCATTGTTTTATACTTGCAGTACTGAAGGCGTGAGAGGGTAGCAGGTTATATGGTGCTTACTATGGGTCCAGGCACTATTCTAAGTGCTGTACAAATATATAAACTGAAGAACAGAGATGTTAAGTAACTTGTCTAAGGTCACATAACTAGAAATGGCACAGCTGGGATTTGAACCCAGGCAGTCTGGTTCTCAATTACTACATTAAATTGCCTTTCATGGGTATAAAAGAAAGGTCCAATAGTCATTGGTTTCTTTCTATTCTCCTCTCTCTCTTTTCAAGTTTATTTATTTATTTTGAGAGAGACAGAGAAAGTATGAATGGGGGAGGGGCGCAGAGAGAGACAGAGAGAGAGAGAGAGAGAAAATCCCAAGCAGGCACCTTGATGCCAAGGTAGAGCCCAATGTGGAACTTGAACCCATGAAGCCATGAGATCATGACTTCAGCCAAAACCACAAGTTGGACGTTTAATCAACTGAGCCACCCAGGCTCCCATCTATTCTCCTCTCCTGATTCATCTCAACACAGGCCCTACTGATTAGTCATTTGAATTGGCACCAGACATATACTGTCTTTATCATCTCTGCTCTAGGTCTGTGACTTTTCTGGGATTTTAAACTGGTTTTACAAGTCAGTTGTTGATCTCTTTTTCCTTTGAGGAGCTCCAAGATGGTATCAGATATGTTCTCTTGTCTCCACATTAGGGAAAATGAAAAATGCCATTTCACAGATGAACAAAATAAATTTTAAAAATTGATATCTCTGCCTTATGTTTTAGAATTGGTCAGATCCTTAGGCTTAATGGAAGAAAGTCCCTGGAACCCCAGAAAGAAACTGAAAGTTCCCTGGGCCAGGCAGGACCCCAGGCCCACTCACCGGGCATCCCGTGGTCCCTACAGCGCTGTATGTTGATGGCAGCTAGGTCGAAGCCGTGGATCTTGTGAGTGGGCTGGAAAAGCTTGCTGCGCAGCTCCTCTGTCATTATTTTATTCTGAGTCATCAGCTTGGACTTCTTGGCCAGTAGGCCCCTGACCAGAGGGTCAATTCCACCTGCAAGGGAGAGCCAGAGGCCGTCCTGACGATGGGAGTAGCATGAAGCTATCTTCTACTGCTAACCCCTCCCCAGCCCCCGCCAGACATTTCCTCTCAGTAAAAGTAGGGTCAGTTGAACATCACAGGTTGGAAGCTGGGAGAGAAGAGCTAGGTGCAGCCTGCAGGGTATGCTGGGGTTGGAGGGCAGTCCCAGCTGCCTGCCTCTGGGCTGGGGTGGGGAAGAAAGAGGCATTCCTGGGGCAATGGCATGACTATAAGCTTCAGAAGTTTTTTGGAGCTCTAGCTCAGAGAGCCAGCTCCCTCTCCTTCCATATGCTCCCCTGAGGAACTGTGAAGTATGAGAAGAGGTAGCAGAAATCTACAGATAATGGTCCCGACATGTGAGGCTTTAAGTAAAGCCAGTTTGACACAGCCTAACCCAAGGTAAAGGGGAGCTGGGGCCGACCTTTGGCACTTGAGGGAGGCTGAAAGCCTTAGAGGAGAGCAGGAAAGAGCAATTTATTTCCCAAACCCATAAATTCTTTCTACAGGGATCAGAGAAGCCTGAGGCAGGGAAAGCCCAGGCACCTTCGAGGCCAGAGGAGGAGTGAAAGAATAATAATGGATATGTACTGACCACCTCCTGTGTGTCAGGAACCATTGTAGGGTGTTCTCACATTTATGCCACTTAATTTTTTTGTATATCTGAGTGAGATAGGTACCATTGTCCCCATTTTACAAACGAGTCTCAATGAGGTGAATTCACTTGCCCAAGGTCATGTGGGAAGTGCCTGGAGTCTGACTTCTACACCAAACTTCCCTAGAAGCAGGTGGTAGAGTGAGACTGCCAGGTGACAGTGCTTCCCAAAAAAGACATACCCTCTTTGACCATCCGCCAGGTGTTGAAAAAGAGGGTGTGCAGGGGGAGCTCTGCTTCTGGACCCCAAGGCTGATAATTCTCATCCAGGCGGGACACAGTGGAGGGGACCTCCAAGTGACCAAAGCGGAAGGCAAAAGTGAAGACATTGGAGATTCGGGGGTCAGCAGATTGGTTGTAGCCTTGGTATGGAGGGATCCACTTCTTCATTTCATCACCGAGCACAATGGGTAGGTAGTCCCTAAAGGTGATAATCTGGGGGGAGACACACGTCATGAGGAAAGGGTGACAGAACACTTAAATCTCCATAGAGTGAGGTTGGAGGAAGCTGCTGCTGAGAGGGATGAGTAGTCAAAAATCTAGGAGGGCAAATGGATAGCATATGTGCCCATATTTTTCTTCATGTGACCATGGCAGACATTGCTAATAGATCATGACACTCTTTCTGCTGGTCGCTCATGTTATAGATAGAATTGTGTCCCTTCCAAAGTCATATGTTGAAGCTCTAATGTGACTGCATTTGTAGGTAGGGCCTATAAAGAGGTAATTAAGATTAAATGAGGTCATAAGAGAGGGGCCTACATCCAGGAGGACCGGTGGGTGTCCTTATAAGAAGAGAGATAGAGACCCTAGAGAGATGCACACACAGAGGAAAGACCACATAAGGACACAGAGGGAAGGCGGCCATCTGCAAACCAAGGACAGAGGCCTCAGGAGAAACAAAACCTGCTGACACCTTGATCTTGGACTTCCAGCCTCCAGAACTGTGAGGAAAATAAATTTCTGTTGTTTAAGCCTGCTGTTAACCAGTCTATGATATTTTATTACGGCAGCCCAAACAAACCAAAATAAAACCTTAACTCAGATCATCTTTAGGTAGATATTTTTCGTTCCTTGGATGATTTCCTACAAACATCTCCAGCAGCAAGATTTCTGATCCAATTAAAAATTAATATGAATTATGGAGATTTTGAGAAGAAATAAAGGGAGATAGATCTCTTTGATGGTTAAAGCTAAGTGGATGGGGCTTCTGGATCCAGAACAATATGGAGGAGACTCATTTTTCCCTAATCTTCTGCACTAAATATAAGTAAACACTCTGGAAATTATTCTATAGACAACATACATAGACTCTCAAAGCTAGAAAGAAGGTGGACTGGCTGACGACCTCAGGACTTGAGGAATGACAACATAGTGAGCTCCGGTATATGCCCAGACTGAGTACAGGAGAGCCTGGCAACCTGGAACCTCTAGTAGGAATACACAAAAGGAGCCAAGGAAATCCTGCTTTTTCTCTCCAAAGGAGTGGGACTGGGGGAACCCAGCAGAGACCTAGTGGAGAGCCCTCAAACCTACTTCACAACCCAAGCACTTAGCCATCCCAGCCCTCGATCCACAACTCAGGCCAGTGGATGGTCTGATATGCCTGCAGTGGTGGCAGCAGTGAAACCCCATTTCTCTCTGTTTTTCACGCAACAGCAATAAAGAGACCAGGTGCAGTGGCTGCTGCTCCCCTAGAAGTTTGCTCGGCAACAGAAGGCAACCAGGAAAATGCCTTCTTGCCTTACAGACCGCATCAGTAGGCACTAAGCATGGACCCCAGGGGCACCAGAAGAATGAAGCAGATCAGAATAGTATTGCAAGAGTTTAGGAAACTAAACGGTCACTGGGGGGCACCTGGGTGGTTCATTCAGTTGGGTGTCCAACTTCGGCTCATGTCATGATCTAAAGGGTTTGGGGGTTGAAGCCCTGAGTTGGGCTCTTTGCTATCAGCACAGAATCTGCTTCAGATCCTCTGTCCCTCTGTCTGCGCCTCCCTTCTCTTTCTCAAAAATAAATTTTTAAAAACTTAAAAAAAACCCGTCATTGGAACTAAAGCCCACAAAAGTATGCCAGACCTACATGTTAAACCCAAACAGACTTAAATAGGATCATGAGTTTCCTAACATAATAACTAAAGTGTCTAGGATATCATTTAAAAAATCACTCATAATACCAGGGCACCTGGGTGGCTCAGTTGGTTGGGTGTCCAACTTCAGCTCAGGTCATGATTTCACAATTTGTGGTTTCAAGCCCTGCATGGGGCTCTGTGCTGACAGCTCAGGGCCTGGAGGCTACTTTGAATTCTGTGTCGTCCTCTCTCTCTTCACCTCTCCCATTCACACACTGTCTTTCTCTCAAAAATAAATAAACGTTAAAAAATTTTTAAATCACTCATAATACCAAGAACCGGAAAAACCACAGTTTGAATGGAAAGATAGTCAACTGATGCCAATACCTACATGAATCAGATACTGAGATGACCTGATAACGATTTTAAAGCAGTTATCATAAAAATGCTTCAACAATCAATTACAAGTTACCTTGAAACACAAAACAGACCATCTCAGCAAAGAAGTAGAATTTATATTTTAAGAAAAAACATTGAAATTGTAGAACTGAAAAATGCTAACTAAAATTAAAACTTGTTAGTAAGACCCAGTGTGTAGATGACAGGGTAGAACTAAAGACAGATCAATAGAATTTATTCAATCTAAGAAACAAAGAGAAAATGAAACAAATACACAAATACCTCAAACAAACCAGAACCTCAGGGCTCTGTGGAACAATAACAAAAGAGCTCCACTACCATTAATGGAGTCCCAGACACAGAGGAGAAAGAATTTGAAGAAATAATGCCTAGAAACTTGCCCAAATTGGTGAAAGATATACACTTACAGATTCAAGAGACTGAATGAATAACAAACATTATAAACCCAAAGAAATGTACTCCAAGATGCATTACAATTAAATTTCTGAAAACTAAACACAAGTCTTAAATATCGCCAAAGAGAAACAACACATTATCTATCTATAAATGAACACCAATGTGAAACCATAGAGGCCAGAAGGAAGGGGCACAGAATTTTCCAAGTCCTGAAAGAAACCAGAAGGAAGAGTAAAATAAACCGGAGGTAAGCAGAATAGGCTAAAGAAGGAAAGTCTTATTAATGAAGAAAGACCATTTTACAGAATTCAATATCTATTCATGATAAAAACTCTCCATACACTAGGAAAGGAACAGAGCTTCCTCAACCTCATTAAGAGCATCCATAGAAGATTTACAACAAACATTATACTTTTTTTTTTAAGTTTACTTATCTTAAGAGAGACAGAGAGAGTGCACACAAGCAGGGGAGTAACAGAGAGAGAATTCCAAGCAGTCTCTATGCTGTCAGCACAGAGCCTGAAGCAGGCCTTGAACCCACATTACCTGAACTGAAATCAAGAGTCAGATGCTTAACCAACTGAGCCACCCAGGTGCCCCAATAAACATTATACTTAATGGTGAAAGACTAAATGCTTTCCCTCTAAGATTGGGAAGGCAAAGGATGTCTGTTCTCACCACTCTTATTCAACATAGTACTGGAAATTATAGCCACTGATATAGGACAAGAGAAAGAAATGTTTAAAAAAATAGATTACATGGGGCGCCTGGGTGGCTTAGTCAGTTAAGCGTCCGACTTTCGCTTAGGTCATGATCTCGCGGTTCGTGGGTTTGAGCCCCGCATCGGGCTCTGTGCTGACTGCCAGCTCAGAGCCTGGAGCCAATTTCAGAGTCTGTATCTCCCCCTCTCTCTCTGACCCTCCCCTGCTCACGCTGTCTCTCTCTCTCTCCTAGAAATAAATTAAAAAATTAAAAAAAAATAGATTACAAGGGTGCCTGGGTGGCTCAGTTGGTTGGGCGTCTGACTTCGGCTCAGGTCATGGTCTCATGGTTCGTGTGTTCAAGCCCCACATTGGGCTCTGTGCTGACACCTCTGAGCCTGGACCCTGCTTCAGATTCTGTGTCTCCCTCTCTCTCTGATCCTCCATCACTCATGCTCTGTCTCCCTCTGTCTCTCAAAATAAATAATAAATGTTTAAAAATTTTTTAATAGAAACGTAGATTACAAAAAGAGAGGTACAACTATCTTTATTTGCAGATGACATGATTGTCTGCATAGAAAATCCTAACGATTCTACAGAAGAACTCCCCAAACTGAGTTTGGCAAGGCCAGGATATGGGTCCAACATACAAAAATCAGCTACGTTTCTATGCACTGATAAAGAATAAGTGGCAGGTCAGCAAAAAATATAATACCGTTCATGACTCCCCCAAAGAAAATGAAATATTCAGGTGTAAATCTAACAAAACATGTACAGATCTGTATGATAGAGATTACCAAATGCTGATGAAGTACAGCGAAGAAAACCTAAACACTTAGGCACTCTGCATTTACAGATTAGAAAACTCAGTATTGTTAATTCTCCCTATATTGATCTATAGTTTTAATGCAATTCTTATCAGAATCTCAGCAAGGTTTTTTTGTAGACTTAGATAAGCTTATTTAAAAATATATAGGGAAGAGACAGACCCGGAATAGCCAGAGCACTTTGGAAAAAGAATACAGTGGGAAGAATCATGGTTCCCCATGGTAAGTCTTACTGTATAGCCACTGTAAACACTGCAGTGCTGGTATAGGAAGAGACACATAGATTAATGGACTAGAATAGATAATTCATAAATAAGTTCATATAAATATGCCCAAACAATTTTTGACAAGGAACAAAAGCAATTCACTAGAGGAGGGGTAGCCTTTTCACTAAGTGGTGCTCAACAATTAGACACCCTGTGGCCAAAGAAAATGAGCCTCACCCTAATCTTCACACATTACACAAAAATTAACCCCCAATGGATCGTGGCCTTAAGTGGAAAACATAAAAGTATAAAGCCTCTAGGAAAAATCCAAGAAAAATCTTGGAGATCTAGGACTAGAGAAAGAGTTCTGAGACTTGCACTAAAAGCCCAACCCATGAGTGGGAAAATTTGGCTTAATTGGACCTCATCAAAATTAGAAACTCTTACTCTATAACAGATCCTGTTAAGAAACTGAGAGATTGGGAGAAAATATTTACAAGCCACATATCTGACAGAGGATTTGTATCTAGGATATGTAAAGAACGCTCAAAACTTAACATTAAAAGATAATCCATTTGAAAATGGGCAAAATATATGAACAGGTATTTTACTGAAGAGGATATACAGGTGGCAGATAAGCACAGGAGATGTTCAACATGATTAGGCGTTAGGGAAATGCAAATTCAAATCACAATGAAATAACACTACATACCTATCAGAAAGAGTAAAATAAAAAATGATGACAACAAATTATGACCAGGATGCAGAGAAACTGGATGTTTCATATACTGCTGGTGGGAACATAAAATGGTACAGCTACTCCAGAAAATAGTTTGGCACTTCCTTTTAAAACTTGAAATGGACTCGTAATATGACCCAGCAACTGCACTTGGGCAGAGTTTTCCCAGAGAAAGGAAAACTTATTTGCACGCAGAAATGTATACACGAATGTCCATAGCAGCTTCATTCGTAATAGCCCCAAACTGGAAACTCCCTAGATGTCCTTCAGTAGGTGAAAGGTTAAACAAACCAGGGAAGACTACTCAGCAACAAAAAGGAAGAGACTTTACACATGCAACGATCTGGATGAACCTCAGGACAATTATGGTGAATCCAAAGAGCCAGTCTCAAAAGGATACATTCTGCATGATTTCATCTATGTAACACTCATGAAACAACATAACTGTACAGATGGAGAGCAGATTAGTGATTTCCAGGGGAAAGGGACCTGGGAAGAGAGAGGGTGGATGTGGCTAAAAGAGAGGGGCAGGAGGGAGTCTTGAGGTGATGGGAGAGTGACGTATCTTTATTGTGGTGGTGGTTGCATGAAACTACACATGGGATAAAATTGCATAGAGCTACACACACACATACACACATACACACACGCAGGCACCCACGATTGCTTTTAAATCTGGTGAAATCTGAATAAGACCTTTGACTGGTGTCAATGTTAATGTCCTGCTTTTGATGTTGTACCGCAGTTATACCTTAGCATTTGGAAGGCTGGGTGTGTGTACTGTTTTTGTTTTTGTTTTTACAACTTCCTGAGAACCTATAATTATTTCAAAATAAAATGCTTAAAAATATGTGCATAGTTAATTCTAGTTAGTCAAACAGCCAATCTACAATAGCAATGGACTCTGCTTGTGACATGTGGCTTAGGTGTAGAGAATTGAAAAAGAGGACACTCCAACCAAAATAATCCAAATAGCTCTGCAACGGTCAGTCCCAGGAGAGATGGAGCCTTCGTCCCAGTAATGGTGGTATCTGGTCAGGAACACTGAGTGACCAACATACAAATGACTCTCCAACACTCTGAATCCAGGGATTCACTTTGGGGAAGAGAAGCTAAAGAAACAAAAGGGAGGGCTGAAATAATGAGGCAGTAGGGAGGAAGCAGCAGAGGAGAAGAAGGGAAGAGGAGGTGCAGAACACTGAGGAGGGAGCTAGAAGGTGGCCAAGGGTCAGAAGCTAAGTGGGCGAGGCAGGCAGTGCTCCTGTGCTTCTGTACCTGCACAAAGGCTCCCAGGGTTTTCCGGGCTTCCTGGTAGAGTTTTTCCCCATCCCAGTGGGGGTTGAGTCTCTTGAGTTCTTTGGCCAGCCGGTTGTGCTCGCGGAGAAAGAGGGTGTGGGAAGCGGCCAGCAAGATGTGCTCCGAGGCTCGGGAATCTCCTGAAAGCCCAGAAGGCAGAAGTGTTGGTTCCGCTGAGTAGCCCCCAAACCCAGTAACGTGCACAAAGAACTACACGCTAGTGCCCCCAAGGGACCCTGAACTAAGCCCTTCCTTCCAGTTAACCTAAGGGAAGTCAAGTGGAATGGGATCAGGGTTGGGATTCAGAGGTTCGAATCTCAGCTTCACACACATGACTTTTAGCTGTGTCACTTTGGACAAATTCCTTGGCATTTCTAAGCCTCAGTCCCTGCATCTGTGAAAACAGGGATAAGAAGGCTGACAGCACAAGATAGTGCTAAAAACTACAAATGACACGAGAAAGGAAAACTTTGCTAATTACAATCCCAACTCCTCCTAAGATGGGACAATACAAATAGATAAGGGCTTTTTGTGGGGAGAAACTTTGAAAGTTTTATGAATCTGAGTTTGAGGGCAGCAGCCTAAGTAGGGTCGAATTTGTCCGTGTAATAAGGGGAGAAGTGTCTAGAGATGGGGGCCTTTGGAAGAAAGGAAAGAAGAGAGTAACAGGAGAGGAGGTCAGCTAACTGGCAAAAGGCCAGGTGTCCACAAGTGGATTTCTTGTGTCCTCTAATCTTTAGGAAAAGTCTATTAAATTCACAAATGCTCGGTCTTAGTGGATATTTTTGTGGAAAACAGGAAAGGGCTCAGTTTTGTATCTGGATTGATGTGAGATATGTGTGAACACAGAATCGAAGAGANAAAGGCCTCCAGAAGCCCAAGGCAGAGTGGACCAGGAGGACATGAGGCCACCAGCATGAGCAGAATTGGGAGGCTTTGGCTGTGCACAGGTTGTAGGGAGAAGGGGCCTTGTGCCAAGTTTATAAAAAGCCTTAAAAATACAAACTCCTCTTAATCTAGAATTTCTTCCTCTGGCAGATTATCTTAATAAGATTATTAAAAATGAGTGCAGGGTTAGTTCAGTCGGTTAAGCATCTGACGTCAGCTCAGGTCATGATCTCACGTTTCTTGAGTTTGAGCCCCATGTAGGGTTCTGTGCTGACAGCTCAGAGACTAGAGCCTGCTTCAGATCTGTGTATCCCTCTCTCTCTCTCTGCCCCTCTCTCTGCCTCTCTCCCTCTCTCTCAAAAATAAACATTAAAAAAATGTTTTTAATGAGTGCAAAGATTCATCAGCAAGGATATTCATTACCTAAAGAATGACAGAAACAAATCACAGAAAACTAGAAATGATTTAAATGTTTCCAAATAGGATTGATAAAATAAATTATGATAATATAGGTTATAGGTCATGGAATACCAGGCAGCCAGTAAAAATCATATTGGAAAATATTTAATGATGTGAAATATTAAATGAAGACATCAGGTTATAGAACATAACTGAGAGTATAACCCAAATTGTGTAAAACAATGTGGAACTATATCTATGATTTAAAAAAAACTTGGAAAAATGGCATTAAAAATGTTCACAATGTTTATTTGTGGGTGGTAGGTTTTTCTTATTTGTGCTTCTCTGGACTTAATTTTCTTTTTTTTTATGGTGAACACATGTTCTTAGATTTTGTATTCATCCGGGCGCTTCTGCCAGCCCTGGACCAGTGCCAGAGGCAGTGGGGGCTTGGTGGGCATCTTTCCAGAAAGCAAGCGAAAAGAAGCAGGAGTAAAGCCTCCCTGGAAGCTACCTAGCAGCCTCCTGAACTTTGTCTGGCCTCTCTCTGCTTCCAGTCCTTGGGCCCCTCTGTTCCCAGCCTACACATACCTGCCAGGAAGCAGGGCACTCGGGCGGTGGTGTTGATGAACTCACAGGGGCTTGGCTTCTTGATGTCAAAGGGCAGGTAAGCCAGTTTGTGGTCCCAGACCTCCTGGTTCACAGCCATGAGGCCCAGGGGGCTGCTGAGGTTTCGAAGGCGGCTGGCCAGGCTGGGCTCAGGGCCATATACAAAGCTGGCATCCAGGAAGGAGGTCAGAGCGTTAATCTGATCTCGAGCCAGGGACTGGTAAGGTGGAGTGGGGCAGACGAACCCAGCTCGGAAGAAAGGCATGCACTTCCCTTGAGTCTTCACCTTGGGATCATTGGGAGGGAACTGCAGAGAGATGGGGGGAGGGGGTGTGACTGGGCACATTTGGGACCTGGCAACCTCTCCCCAGGGTGGGTCTGGATGCAGCTGGCAAAGATGCTGATGGACCCCTTCTGGGACCCTGGCGCCAGACATAGACTCCAGATGCCTCCCGCTGACACTATACATCCTGAGCCACAATGCCCTGAAGTTTATCACATCCCACTGTGTAAAAGGGCTGAGGGGAATCATTCAATCTTTCATAGTAGAGGTTCCAAACTTTTGGTGGAAGGGAATTCTGAGATCCCTGGACAGGGACGCAAGACAAGAGATAGGAAAGGCTTTGTTAATAATTGCTACTAACGGGGTACCTGGGAGGCTCAGGGGATTGAGCAACTCTTGATTTGGGCTCAGGTCATAATCTCCCGGTTCGTGGGTTCTAGCTCAGTGCGGAGGCCCGCCCCCGCCCCAGGAGCCTCCCCTTAACAAACCCTGTGATGAACCCCGGGTCAAATGCCAAGCGGGGCTCTGCGCTGACTGCAGGGAGCCTGCTTGGTATTCTCTATCTCCCTCTCTCTTGCCCCCTCCCCCACTCACTTGTGTGCACTCTCAAAAAAAAAAATAAACATTTAAAAATTACTAAAAACAGCTACTGTTTATTTATTTTGGATCTAACATGTGCTATGCATTATGCATACTTTATCTCGCTTTGATCCTCAAAAAATGTAAGGTAGATAATTCAGTTCCATTTTACAGGTGAGAAACTTGAGGCCCAGAAAAGTTAAGTAATTTGTTCAAGGACTTGTAAACTGGAAGGGAAATATATGGGATTCAGATCTAGATTGACTTCTTGACTTCTCTCCACATTCCATGTTCTTTATACCACAGCAGAGCCTTGATTTGTTTGAATGAATAAATCACTCTCTAACTGTAAAATAAGAAAATGGGGCACCACTGCAAGTGCCTCTCTCTTCCTGCTGGAAGTCCCCACAAATGCCTGCTCTCACTCTGATTCACCCAACAAGCTGCAGCTCTTCCTGGGAGTAGCCGTCCCAGACCCCGAATGACTTGCAGCAGTGCTTTACAGACTTTACTGTGCATAGGATGAATCTCCTAGGGATCCTGGTATAATGTAGATTTTGTTTCCTGATGTCTGGGTTGAAGCTTGAGATTTTACATTTCTAGTAAGTGCCCAGGTGATGCGAAGCTGCTGGGCCAGGCACGTAGACGACCCGACCCTCCCCAGAGCTTCCCAATTTCTCCATTAGTGGTTACTTGTCCATTTCCCACACAGGCTCTTTGTCCTTGAGGAAAGGAACAGTGTCTTATTCACCTTTGAATCTCCAGTGCTGAGTGCACTGCCTGGCACGCGTAGATGATTAATGTCTATTTATTGAATAAATGGATGCGTGAATGAATGGATATGTGAGGCTTGGGGCGCTGTCAAAACAGCATTTGAGACCTACCATGAGACCCTGGCTGACCGACTGGGAATGTGTGTACATCAGGGAGGGGGTCAGCTTGTCACTGATGGCTGCAGGCGCCTACCATGATGGGGAAGCAGTTGTCTCCCTGGATACAGTACTTGTCACACTGGGCTTTGGAGTACTCGCTGCTGCCCAGCTCGGTGTCGGGGGCAAAGTCCAGGTCGTGGTCCACAATTTGACCCCACTGCATGAAGAGCAAGGACGTGTCTTGGTCCAGAGCACCCTCCTCACTCAGGTAGCCTGCAATCTTGTTGGAAACCTCGCGGGCCTACAGATGGAGAGAGAAGGGGAGGAAGGATGGAGGAGAACGTGCTTTGAGGAGTAGGTTCAGCTGCAGTTTTATTGCATAACAGGTGCATTTAATTCCCATGACGAGTTGTGAGGTGGGTGGCATTACAGCTGTTCTGAAGGTGAGGACCCAGAGCCCTGGAGAGGGGAGGCCAATGCCTAAGGGTCCTGCAATTACAAAGGGGATAGGGATGGGACTGAGCACAGGTCCTGCAAGGCTGTGCCCTTTCCACTACGGAAAAGGGAAAACAAAGACAGGCTGCTTCTGAAGGGTCACGCATGTGCCAGGTGTCTGGGAGGAGGGGAGGGACTCTGGGGAGGGGCGGCCAACTCAGAAGAGGCCAACACATAGGACCTCCAGGCAAACAACAGCTGATGCGCCCCAGGGGCCGGGGCGGGGTAAGCGCGGGCAGGATGGGGCAGGGAGGCCATCTGCCTGGGAGACCCCAGGGTATCTGGCCTGTGGGCAGCTGGGTCGTGACCACCACGTGGTTAGGCTCCGGGCTCCGGGCTGCGCTGCCCTCTAGTGGCACTTCGGGGAGCACGGCCGGGGAGCCGGGCCACATCGCCTCTCCCAAACCGCGGCCCCACCTCGCGCCTCTGCCCTCCCACCCATTTCTTCCGTTCCGTGTGTGTTTGGGGGCGCACCCCCGCCCCTCCGCCCCCTCCCGCTCGGGGCTTGCGCTCACCAGCGGGAGGGGGAAGCCGTTCCGCGTCCTCCCCGGCGTCCACCCGAAGGGCAGGGAGAGCCCGTCCTCGTACTCGGCGGGCAGCCAGCGCGCCAGCGCCCTGTTGGCGGCGCCCAGAGCGGGGTTCCTCCTGAAACCGAGCAAGACCCGCCCTCAGCCTCGGCCCGGTGCTCCGGGCTCTGCCTCCCCCAAAGCCCCTGGGGCCCCGTGGGAAGGAGCGGGACTCCGCACGTGGGAGAGGGGGCCCGGAGAGGAGGCCTCTCAAATGTGGGGTTTCTGAACTGCGTCCACTCTGAAGGCGCGCGGCTACAGCAATCCCTTTGGAAGATGGGGAAGTTCTGGAAGGTTCCAATAGAACAGGTTCCGGTGGGCCGCAGGCCCAGGAGGGGAAGGCAGCGGGGGTTCTGCCTGGAATGGCCAAGCGGCAGAGCTCCTCGCCGGGCTGCCCCCCACACCTGCGCATGCCCCCTCACCGGTTGTTACAGTCTCCTGTAATGGTTCGGTAAGGACTGTCCTTGTCACATTCCACCACAGGAACCGGGGCACCGCAGCCCACCTCCCAAGACAGTGCAGTCAAGTCCAGGCTGGGTTCTGAAACAGAGGGGATTCCCGAGGGGCTGAGTTCTTTCTCAGTTCTCAGTCAGGCACTGTGGGGAGGCAGGAAACCCAAAGCGGAGGTGAACTTATTTTTATGGGAATGCATTTCTGTTTCAGGTAAGCATTTCTCAGGTGGCTTCTTGTTTCATCCCGACAACTCATTCACGTAAGAATTTTAATTCCCGTTATACAGATAAGAAACTGAGACCTCAGTGCTCAAGAGACTTGTCCGAGGTCACACAGAGAGTAACTGTGAAAGTGCCCAGAATTGTTAGTGATTCTTTGTTTATCAGGTCATTCTGAACCAACATATCCTTCTTTTAGATCGAAAATACCCCTCAAAAATACCCCTGAGAGGTTAAGCGCACATTAGCAGGAGTTAGTTTGATAAGACTGCTTTTCTTCTTCTAAAGCTTCACTTACATCTAAAGTACCAAGCAAGCAGGAATCTAGGAAAGGAAGATGTTGGGAAGATACAGGTAATTAAAAAAAAATTATGTTTTATTTATTTCTGGGGGGGCGGGGAGAGAGAGCATGAGCAGAGGAGAGTCAGAGAGAGGGGGAGACACAGAATCCGAAAAGACTCCAGGCTCTGAGCTAGCTGTCAGCACAGAGCCCGGCAGGGGGCTCGAACCCACAAACCGTGAGATCGTGACCTGAGCCGAAGTCGGATGCTTAACCGACTGAGCCACCCAGGTGCCCCAGGAAAGATACAGGTAATTTTTAAAAACTGTTTATTTATTTTTGAGAAAGAGCAAGTGGGGGAGGGGCAGAGAGAGAGGGGGGCAGAGGATCTGATCAGGGCTCTGTGCTGACAAGCTGACAGCAGCGAGCCCAACATGGGGCTCGAACTCATGAAGCACAAGTCATGACCTAAGCCACAGTCAGACACTCAACCAACAGAGCCATCCAGGTGCCCTGGGGCAGGGAATTTTTAAGTGGGGGGCACTGTGGTCTCGGGAGGAGTAACATAGTGGGGAGCTTTACGCATCAGAGGCTTCCATGTTGGCACAGAAAGGAGAGAGCTGCTAACCTTCTCATGCAGCCTGTGATCATCCTGGGGCCAGCATGAAAGAGAGGCAAGGGAACCTGGCTCTATGGGGGCTGCTTCAGGAGACCATCTGTGAAGGTTGGCAGGGGCAGGGGTTCAACCCTCTGCATCTTTTGAGTCTCAGAGTCTAAAGTGATCCTTATTTCTCCCTACCTCGTCCCAGTTTCCTTCTTTGGGAGCTTTGGAATTTGCCCAAGTCCTAAGCCTGCTATCTTCCTGGACCTGCTGTTTTCCCAGGGAGAACTTGCAGCCTCTTCCTCTGGTCGGGACCAAGCCCTCTCCTCCCTGACCCTCCAGGGACTGTGACATTTGGTACGGGTGGGAGTGGAGGGGTTGGAGATCACAATCAATCCGTCACCCCATTGTTTCAGCTCCACATTCCCCAAAAAGATGGAAATCTCATCTCTGTGACATAATCCCAGTAAATCCCCCTGATACAGGTGGCTTAAATGTCTCCTTTATGGGCAGTAGTGGTGACACTGTGGTTTGGGACAGGGAACCCATGTTTATTGACTTTAGTACTTCCTCTGGACAGAGGCCTTACAGATGGCATTATCCAAAGAGCATGAATATTCCCTCATTTGGAGTTGGCAGTGTGACCTTGCCGGGCTCTAGTTCCTTCTTCTGCAAAAACAAAAAACAAAAAAAAAACATTCTGGCACAGCTGTCCCCTCGGCCCCTCCTTGCTCTGCGGGTCCGTGGTTCTGAGCAGGGAGATCCAAGAGTCTCTCTCCCAGGAGGCGCTCCTAATAGGGGATGCAGCTTTTGGTGGCTCCTGTGCTCTTCTGCAGGGTGATGGCCCCTTCCTGCCATCAGAGGGTTAGTGGGTTTTCTGTACCTGTGGTATTGGTCAAGGCCACTTCCTGCCTCAGTCTCTTTAAGGACTCCTCCCACACCTGCCCGTTGCGGATGGCTGTGCGTGCCTGGCCTTTGGCATGCTTGAGGTACTCGGAGAGCTGGCGAGTGGTGGGCGCCTCTGAGCTCATGGCGGTCTTCAGCCTACAATGGAGAAATGGGAGAGTCAAGACTGGGCCCTCCAGTTCTGACCCTTTAGAAGGGGTGTGAAGGGCAGGAGCCACAGGGGGTGTGGCAACAAGCAGGGGACAAGCACTCCCTGTGCTCTCAGAATCTTTCTCATTTCCTCTCTGATGCCTCTGGAAAATCTCTTCTGGGAGGAGGAAGCTACAGTGTGTCTTTAAGCTTTGTTAGGTCTGGTTCTGAGAAAGGGCAGGCAGATGGAGGTGAGCGCTTCCTGAATTAGAATCTGAGGGCCATGGCTGTGCTGGCTGGGTCAGAATTAATTAGGGAAACTTAAAAACACCTAAGGCCAGGATGTACTGACTCAGACCAAGGAACTCCTGCCATGTAGGAATTTAGAAATAACAAGAGAATACTAGAAATAACAAGCCTTCAGTTCTTCCCATGGAAACATCCTTAACTGCAGCTGGTCCTAGAATTAGTGTGCAGTTTGCTTAGATGTGTGCTGTAGTGTCCAGCCTCTTGCTGACCGTTTTTGGGGCAAGATGTTCCGCCTTTTTATTCTTAATTTCCCATGGGTAAAGGGAGGAGCCCAAATCCCTGCTACTAAGAAGTTTGGAACAAGGGCGCCTGGGTGGCTCAGTCAGTTAGGTGTCCACCTTTGGCTCAGGTCATGATCTCACAGTCGTGGATTTGAGCCCCGCGTCAGGCTGTGCTGAAAGCTTGGAGCCTGGAGCCTTCTTCAGATTCTGTGTCTCCCCCTCTCTCTCTGCCCTCCCCCTGCTCACACTTTCTCTCTCTCTCTCTCTCTCAAAAATAAATCAACATAAAAAAAGGGACAAACACAGAGATGACTGAGTGCCAGGTAGTGTCAGAAAAGTCCCTCCATGAGAACCCATCACCCCCTCCCTGTGCCTCAGTCTCCAAATGTGTGAGAGGAAGAGTTCCGTGAGACGATGTCTATGGCTCTAAGACTCAGAAACATTGGAAGTGGTTCAGATTCTCACAAAAGACAGCTCTGTCTTTGGGATACAGTTCACTAGCTACAACACCTGGCCTGATCTGTAGATCAGATTCTTAACTGTTTCAAGGGTGAGAGGGGCATGGTGTCTCAGTCTGAGGGACTTCCTGGGCAGGCAGGACAGGGCAAGGACAACCGGGAAGACTGGGCACTACTCAGCAGGCCACTGACCACTCTCCCCAAACCTCAATAAAAAAGACCCAAGACAATAAACCAGACTATCTATGCTGCTGTTGCAAGAGACTGTGTGGTCCAGTGGCCAGGAGTGGTACACTGTCCAATATGGTAACTTCCAGCCACGTGTGGCTATTTAAATGGAACTTCATTAAAATTAAATTAAACTCAGTTCCTCACAGGCACTAGCCACATTTTAAGTGCTCAATAGCCACACATAGTTACTGGCTCCTGTATTGGACAGAAAATCGTCACAGAAAGTTCTATGGGCCCACGCTGGCCTGGAGCTTGAGCTTAGGAAGCAAGATTTGAACATTGGCTGGTTTGACTCCCAACTGCCACTCACTAGTTATGTGCCCTTGGGCAAGTTACTTAACCTCTCTGTTACCCAGCTTCCTATCCATATATAGGATATATGGATATCCTATAATGATATAATGACAGTAACCTGAGGTTGAGCCCTGCTATTTGATAATTTTGACCTCAAAAACAAGCTATTTCATGAAGTGCAATTTACCATTTCATAAGGTTTGCTGGAGGAAGGAATGTAAAACACCTAGAGCTGAATCTGGTATAGAATACATACATGTATTAGGCATCAGCACCAGCGGCCTCATGGGCTGGGGCCCAAAGGGTCCCCCGCCCAATAAACAAGGTGCACTGCTGGGCCTTCCAGAGCTCTACCTGGAAGGTCCCACCCAAGGTTCTACGTGCTCCTTCCTTCCTCCTCTGCCCTGGGCTGTTCATGCTTCTCCTGCCTGAACGCTGACTCACCGGGGATATATACTGCTTTGCTCACGGCTGGGCTCCACGGGGTCACTCAGGGTTTGGGAAGAAGTCTTTACCCATCTGCAGGCCTCCACCCTCATCCTCGCCACGGTTGCCTCCATCTGGACAGGTGTAGCAGCCTCCTGACCAGGGCCCTGCTCCGCTCCCATCCCTCTCCACCCCTCTGCCGTCTGTTCCCCACACGGCTGCTGGAGCGCAGCAGACCATGGCACTCTGCTTACCCTGGGATGTGGATGAATCCATCTGCTTATTGCACATACGCTCCTATTGTGGTGTCATCACTGCCCCTATCTAGTTCTAAAACATGTTCATCACCCCCAAAGGAGACCCTATACCCATTAAGCAGTCACTTCCAATTCCTTCCCTGCCCTCCTCCCCCAGCAGCAACCACTAACCTGCTTTCTGACTCTGTGGCCCTTAGGGTCCACCTCTCTGTCTCAGCTGCATATACTCCTTCCGGTCTACCACCTCCACCAGCATTGATCTTTCTGTTTCCCTAAGCTCTTTCCCTAAGCACCCTAAGCTCTTTCCCACCTCAGCACCTTTGACTTGGCCCTTCCCAGTCCCTGGGATGCTATCCCCCTGGCTCTCTGCATGTCTGGCTGTTTCTCGTCCTCCATCAGGCTTCCCTGATCCCTGGGCCTAGAGTAGCAACCATTGCTCTGTTTATTTCCTTCATTGGATTGCTTGTGTAACAAGATGGTTACATGTGATTCTTTATGTCTCCATGAGGCCTCCAAGTCCAAGAGCTAACCAGTATTGATGAATTCCAAAGCAGGGCGGTCATCTGATGCACAGCTTGCAAAGGAGGTGATGAACACTGATTTTGTGGCCTTTACTGTATCCCCACCTTGGGGCTATAAAAGGATGGAAGTTAAGGAGGGAGAGAGAATTTTCATTTGGAGATAGATACTGAAATACCAGGTACTTCCCTACTGCCACCATGGGGCTTCCTCTGTGCTTTAATTCTAGTGACAAGGGCCTTAAGAGGAGGGCTAGAGTCATGGCCAGTGCCTGATACCTTCACGAAGAGCCTAAAGAAGTGGAGGCTCGCACTATGCACTTAATGGAGTAAGCCAGACAGCGCAGCACTTTGTGAAATCTGTACATCCTCCAGAAGCAGGGTGAAGCTTGTAGTCTTCTGGAGCCTGCTTAAAAGGGACCTGGCTCAAGAGGCTGCGGGGAGGTGAGAGCGTGAGCCAGATGCTTCTGTGCTTAGGGTTGGAGCTGTAAGCTACTAGCCAGAAGCTTCTCTGGGACAGGGAGCTGGCAGCAGAATCTCTGAGATAGCCAACAAGTGCCCAAGAGGTGGGGAAGAGCTTCTGACCCTCTCAAGGCACTAAGTTATGAGGTGACTTAGACCTTGTCCTCTGCTATCTCTCCTCCCTGCCCCCCAGCTTAACCCCTAAGAAATCAGAAACCTGTGTTGTGGGAGAGGGAGGAACCCAGGAAGGAGGAACGAGCAGACTGTGCTCCGTTTCTCATTATAAGCTTAATAAAGCAGCTCTGAGCCCAGGGAGGTGAGAGGCTCTGGGCTTTGTCTTCTTACACTGACATTTGAATTCTTGAAAGGACTCTGTTCTTGGGACTAGAAGTGGCTAGGGCCCATCGTATCATCTAAAAGTCAACAAAACAGCTATGGGACTGCTTAAAAGTCATTCAAGGGCCAAGGAGGAAGGAAGCCCCAATTCCAGTGCAAAGGGACAGCAAGAGGAAGGAATTAGGTGGTTTTCTGCTCAACACAATGGTTATTCTTGTTTGTCTGCCTTTGGTTCAATGGGCTTCCTGAGGGCTGGAACCCAGTCTGCATTGCTTATTTTGAAGATCCCAGCCTCTAACATGTGGTTTGAGGGTGGCTGACTCTGCTGGTGCCCTGTGGGGTCCCCAAGTACTCTTGGATCTTTTTATGGCATTGTGGTGCTATGCCCCTAGCTGCTCTGGGTGTAGCTGCTGATGGCTCATACTTGAACCCGTCTTCTGTGATTACTGAGCCAATCCTTGCTTAACTTCCTTCTTTGACCGCTCCAGCTTTGCCCTCTCCCTTCATTTACAGATTTCTCGAGAGTAATTCTTAATTAGTCACCTGCCATGAATTCACATCTCAGGTTCTGTGTCTACGGAACTGGGCTTATGTCAGTCAATATTAGTTGAATGAATGGAGAAATTCTGACAGGCTTTCTGAGATTCTGGAATGCATGACTCAAGGAAACATCCAGCCATGTGGAAGAAAGTGCTTACAGGGTTATATTAGACATCCTCTTCAAGGTAATTTACAGGCTGAGGATTTTAAGCCTTGTGGATTATCACTCCTACTTGCCACCACTCAGAGTTGGGGTGCGGTGGTAGCGCAGCCTGTATAATTGCTTTCTCACTGGCTTGTCAGGGCTGGCCTAGATGTGCTTGTCATTAACTGGAAGCCTAGAATGGGAAGTACGCTGTGCCTGTGTCTCACGTACCTGGTCCGGGAGTCCAGGAAGGCCTTGTTGACTTGGACCTTGACCTGATTCACAGCATCAGAGATGGCAGCAGTTGTGATGGTCTGTGCTAGGAAGAGGAGGGACAAGGGGCAGAGTATCTGACACCATTCCTTCGAGATACCATTTGCTTCTGTCTTCTTCTTTCTCAGCCATTACCCCCACCCCTCAAATCCAAGCAGGCAGAAGACTGAGATTAGGAAACATTCACAAGAAGCCTATAGGAGAAAACACACAGAATGGGAAGACTGCTCTCTGATCCTCAATAATATGTCAGAATTGTTCTTCAGAGGTCCACTAGAATACCCAGGGATGGGATTAAAGTGTGTGATCATTCAGGATGGCTTGGGCTACTGGGCTGTGGGGATTTTTCTGGTTCTTGATGAGGTAGACATGTAAGTGAGTCCATCAAAGAGCTTAACTGATCACCAGGGCCCTAAGATAGAGAAGGAGAGGTAGGAATTCTGTTCTCACTTGTATTGGGGTCTGGAGCTTGGAAGGTGGGGTATGGTGGGTTAAATAGTGTCCCCCCAAAATACATGTCCAGTCATGTGTCCAGCCACATAGAATGTGACCCTATTTGGAAATATGGTCTTTGCAGATGTAATTAATTCAGATAAGGCCATAAAGGTACAGAATTAGGGTAGGTTCTAAGTCTAATGACTGGTAGTCTTACAGCAAGAGAACACACAGGATACACACAGAGAAGTATGTGAAGATAGAGGCAGAGATTAAACTGATGTAGCTATAAGCCAAGGAGTACCAAGAATTGCTGGAGCCACCAGAAGCTAGGAAGAGGCGAGGAAGGATTCCCCTCTAGAGACTTCAGAGGAACACAGGATGCTGCTGATACCTTGATTTTGGACTTCTAGGCTCCTGAACTATAGAATACATTTCTGTTATCATCCTTCTGTTGTGGCCCTTTGTTAGAGCAGCCACAAGAATTCAATATGGGGAGAGACTTACCATGTGTGGCCAACGCTGCAGCCTGGAGCAAGGTCAGGAAAGCTAAAAGGACTGGGAGATGGAGGACTGGCATTGCTGAAATGAGACCCAAGATCATATATGAGCCTTGTAGAGCTCCCAGAGGAGGAATGAAGTCATATAAAGGGGATGGTAAAGCAGAGAAGGCCCAGGGAACAGCAGATGCCCTAACATTGGAGCAGAGATGGAGAAACTACAATAACTTAAGTTACCATCAATCATCTGTGCAGACCCATGCCACATATTGGGAAATGTGTAAAGAGGCAGTGCTGGAAGGGAAATAATTCAGGCTTTGGGGTCAGGAGGTCCAGAGTTAAAGATCTACATATGCTATAACTAGCTCTGTGACATTTGGCAGGTTACTTGAAACATCTCTGGGCCCCTGGCCTGCCAAGTGACGACCAAGTGATCCAAGATGTCCGATTCTGCCCTGACAGCCTGTGACCTGAGATTCTGTACCTGTCTTGTCATAAGTGTGAGAAAGTATGTTACAACACCTGGAACAGGTCTTTGGAGTTCCCCTCCCTCCTTCTCCTGAGGATATAGTGCATCTGGGAAGCATGGAGGTACTCAGCTCCTCCCTTCAAAAACTAGCAGGGGCTTCTACCCTTCCTCAAAGAGCCAATTTGATGGGAGGACATGAATGAAAGTTGTGACAAAGCTCAGGGCTCCCCTGAGCCTACAGCTGTGCCCCAGGCTGCCTGGAGAGACGCTAGATCTTAGATTAATCCCTTCATGGTGAGCTTTAACCCTGAATGCAAATTATCAAACAAAAATTTGATAATTTTTGCAGCTTTGTTTGCTGATGAGAGGCTTTGGGGCTCAGAGTGTTCATGACTTTTCGTGGCATAGAACCAAAATATCTTTTTCTTTAAATGTTTATTTATTTATTTTGAGAGAGAGTGAGCATGGGAGCAGGGGAGGGACAGAGAGAGAGAAGGAGACGGAGAGAAACCCAAGTAAACTCTGCACTGTCAGTGCAAAGCCTGATGTGGGGCTCGAACCCATGAACCTGATCATGAACTGAGCTGAAATCAAGATGCTTAACTGACTGAGCCACCCAGGACTCCCTGAACCAAAAGATGTTTTGAGGAGATTCTAGTTCCAGCCCAAGGAAGCACTCACGGCATGTAGATAGAATGATCATGTGTTTAGACCATGCACTTGACAGGCCCCTCAGATTTCACAAATGGGCATGGGTTCTTCTCTTGGTGTGCATTCACTGGTTGGATTCCAGAAACACACCAGGGACAACATCTCAGATTGGTTGCTCCCTCCATATCTACTTGAAGCTTCCTAAGAGAAATTGTGGTTCTGGAGCTTTGCCTGAGAAGCTACCCAGATAGTCTTCTGGACACCTTCCAGATACTCTCCTCTTGAATTAGGCTAGCCCAGAAGAGGACTGTGTATCTGGACCAGGTAATTTTGGTCTGCCCCACACTCCCCCAGTCTTTCCCTCTGTCCTTTTATGATTCCTCTAACAATTTAAAATTTTTGTAAGCTAACTCTAGAAAAAAAAGGCAAGGTATGAATAAATACCTTTCTGGCCAAAATTCTTCTTGGCACTTTCATTTTTTGTCCAAGAGGAGTTCTCAAATGGCTTGTGCCTCAGTGGGATCTTGTTCTTATACTTCTATGACCCTGAGTAGAACCATAGTCTTCCTCTTTGTAACTCAAGAAGACCATTGAGCCAGCAGAAATCTGCCCTTTCAGACATATATAGATGATGAATTTGGAGTAAAAGGTACCATTGGTACATTTTTAAAAATTCTGGTAAAAATACATAGCATAAAATTTACTATCTTAACCATTTTTAAAATGTTTTTATTTATTTTTGAGAGAGAGACAGAACATGACCAGGGGAGGGCAGAGAGAGAGAAGCAGGCTCCAGGCTCCGAGCTGTCAGCACAGGGCCTGATGCAGGTCTCAAACTCACAAACTGTGACATCATGACCTGAGCCACAGTCAGGTGCTCAACCAACTGAGCCACCCAGGTGTCCCATTATCTTAACCATTTTTTAAAAGTTTCAATCTATTTATTTTGAGAGACAGAGCAGAAGAGGGACAGGGAGAATGGGGAAGAGGCAGAGAGAGAGGGAGAGAGAGAATCCCAAACAGGCTCTGCACTATTGGAGCTTGAGCTCAAGAAACGTGAGATCATGACCTGAGCCGAAATCAAGAGTAGAACACTTATAGGGCACCTGGGTGGCTCAGGTAAGCATCTGACTTCGGTTCAGACCATGATCTCACGGTTCCTGAGTTTGAGCCTCACGTCAGGCTCTGTGCAAACCCCTTCGGGTTCTGTGTCTCCCTCTCTCTCTGCCCCTCCCCCACTCACGTTCTTTCTTCCTCAAAAATAAACAAACATTAAAAAAAAATAAAAAAAGAGTAGGACACTTAACCAACTGAGCCATTCAGGCACCCCCTATTTTGGCCATTTTTAACCACACAGTATACAGTAGTGACAAATATATTCATATTGTTGTACAACAGAACTATTTAATCTTACAAAACTAAAACTCTATACCTACTGAAGACCAACACCCTTTTCCTTCTTCCCCTAGCAACACCCATATCATTGATTTTTAAAGAGGGCTGAGGGGCACACAAGTATTCATTATACTGCTCTTTCAATGACTAATGTATTTTGTAATAAATTTAAAAAAATTAAAAGGTTAGTCTATGAAAAAAGACATCATCGACTTAGAGGAAGAAAAATATCATAGTTGAAGACAGGACCGTTGAGAAATCTGAACACAAAAACAACTTCTACACTCATTTCTCTTCTCCTTTCCTTGGAACTACCCTCATACTCTTCTCACAGGGAAGAGGGGGAGAGATCTCAAAGCCAAAGCCAAATTATTTTCCATGTCTTCGCCAACTTCCCTGGTGTGTGTGAAGGAATGATGTGGGACAGAAAGCAGAGCCAGGCAGATGCAAGGTTATGCCACTGCACTGAAAAAAAAAAGGGGTGTGCTGAAAAATCCTGGTGGGACACTGTCTGCAGCCAGAGCCAAGCAGGGCAGAGGGTGGAGGACATAGGGCTTCAGGTGTAAGAGGTCAACAAGAGGCTTCTGTGATGGTTTAGGTATTTACCCACATTCTTATCATCATGCTCAGTGCAGAAATCATTTCCGAAGCCCTTTGGTTTGCAACAAAGCCTGGAGCCTTCCCTGGGACATGAAGTACTATCTGAAGACAGAGTCATAGCCTCTGCCCCTCTAACGGCAGGCTGGTCCACAATTCCTTACCTCTACTCACACTCTCTTATGCAGTGCTCTCTCTGCCTGATGAATTATTCATTCTTCAACAACCTGGCCAAATTTTGCTCTCTCTGTGAAGTGTAGCAGATTTCTCCATGCAAAGTTAGGCCATTCATTTTCCTGTCCTCGCATTGTACTCCACTCATATCACATATCACTGTTTTCATGTCTGTTTCCCCTATCAGACCATGGGCTCTCAAGGGCTATGTCTTATTTTTGTTTTTTTTTCCCATGCCCAAGCCTAGTGTTGGTACATAATAGTGTGTTTGGTACATGCTGAATAATGAAGTTCCAAGGGCAGAGAAGTTCAGCATCTGGAGGGTACAGAGAGTCATGATGGTGATGGTCCCTTAACCCACACCTTAATGTGCCTACTAATCATCTAGGGACCTGGTTAAAAGCAAATTCTAACTCAGAAGGTCATAGAAGGAGCCTGAGAGCCTATACTTCCAACAGGCTCCCAGGAGATGCTGCTGCTGCTGGTCTGCAGTCCACACTCTGAGCACCAAGGCTTCCAGAGTCTGGCTCTCAAACTTGCTGAGAAGTCACCAAGAGGGGCTACAGGAAAGCCTGAGAAGGGAAGGAATCAGTGGTATTCTTTTCTATGAATGGCAAGAGCTCTGTTGAGGATGGTGGGATGAGCCCATAGGAAAACCAAACAAACACCCCATCACCCCCAAGAATGTTCTGTTTGATCTTTTGAGTAGTTCCAGGATCAAGAGGAAAATGATGAGGAGTAAGTTCTTATCAAGATCTCTTCTTCTTTTTTTTTTTAATTAAAAAGCTTTTTATACTAGGCTTCATGCCCTACATGGGGCTTGAACTCATGATCCTAAGATCAAGAGTGGCACACTCTACCAACTGAGCCAGTCAGATGTCCTTATCAAGATCTTTTTAGAAGAAACAATCCTGGGGCACCTGAGTGGCTCAGTTGGTTAAGTGTCCGACTTCGGCTCAGGTCACGATCTCATGGCTTGTGGGTTCGAGCTCTGCGTCGGCTCTGTGTTGACAGCTCAGAGCCTGGAGCCTGCTTCAGATTCTGTCTCTCTCTCTCTCTGACCCTCCCCTGCTCACGCTGCCTCTCTCTCTCTCTCAGAAATAAAGAAAACATTAAAAAAAATAGAAGAAACAATCCCCCACTTCAGCCAGTGTTTGGGACACCCAAGCACATAAAACACAATATGATTCAACCACTCCATTCTTCCTAAATGAAGCCCATTTCATATTGCTGCAATTCATATGCCTGATTGAGATTCAGGTGTCCACAGGAGCACTGAAGACATATGGGATTGGACATTCAGGGCTAACTAGATGTTCAGATATGCCATAAATAGCAAGCATGAGATGCTGGAAACAAGGTAAAGATCTGAGAGCTCCAGCTTAGGAAACTTAAAACACTGTAAAATTTTCACTCTAGTTTAGAGGTTATATGATATCAATCTTAAGAACACCACATGGAGCATCATTCTGTTATTATTTATCCCCAACTCTGTGTGTTATTTCTTGGGCCTCAGTTCCTAAAGATGATGGATAAGAGGTCTATGGAGCCTTCTAGCCCTAAGAGTCTATGATTCTGTGACTATTTTCAGACTTGGAAAAGCTACCTTGCCCCACATGGATTTAATCACATTCTCCTTACACCAAACAGGAATGACCTGCCACGGTGGCAGCCAAATATGACACCAAAAAATGCCCAATTAAGACAAGTCCAAATGCAGTACCAAGCTTTCTGAGAAGCCTTTGGGAGATTTCATCATCAACTTTGCAGAAATCCGGAAAGATTAAAGTTAATAAGTCTTACCTGCCAAGTGCCTTGGCCTCTGGTGGCAGCCAGCGGAGTTATTCTGCTAGGAAGACCTGGTGTATTATAGCTTCCACCAAGAACTTATTTCTGGGAAAGACCCAGAAGGGAAGATTTTGAGGGGCTGAGATAGCTTGGAGGAGGCATTCAGGTTCAGCAGGAAACACCCTGTGACTCCAGGCAGATGCACGAGGAAACTGCAGGGATTGGTTGATGCGATATCACTGATTGGGTGAAACAGAACCTCTTCTTGCCATTTTCAAAGTTAAATACGTGGTCCTGCTGCAGTCATGGAAAACAAAATTCCAAACTCTGAGCACTCTTGTCCCTCTTAACCCCTTTATGGCATCTGAATAGCTCTTAAACTAGGAACAATTGAATGGCTCTCTTCTCCACTCATTTATTCACTGCCTTTTGACCCCTCCCTTACCTTTCATCTGATTCTTTGTAGAAGCAGATAGATTTGCCTTTTGAATTGAAATCAATTAAAAAACACTGATTTTTTTTGTCTAAAATTTCAAAATACTGCCCTTGTTTTGGCCACCAGAGAGGTGACAAGAACCCTGGACTTGTCAGGGTGGTAGGTTAAGTCCCCGCTTCTGTCATTATGTGGCTCTGGGCAAGTCATTTCACCTTCTGGTATGTCACATTCTCTAGTTGCAAAATTGATAGTTTAAATGATTATGAGGAGTCTGTGACTTCATGCCTTCTATAGGATGGCCATTAAAAAAAAAACACCAATACCTGGGAAATTATGTATAATATACTACCCCTACCTCAATGACTTTGAAATTTCAAATTAATTAACTCCACACAGGAAGGAAACAGGAAGTTTCAGAGAAAATGAAATTTCATTGAAATGTATTTTATAGACAGACAAATTGAAACGTAAGCTCTTGGATGCCTAAGTGGTTCAGTCGGTTAAGCATTTGATTTCAGCTCAGGTCTTGATCTCATAGTTTGTGGGTTTGAGCCTCACATTGGGCTCTCTGCTGTCAGCACAGAGCCTGCTTCAGATCCTCTGTCCCCCGCCCCCACCCCTCCCCACTCTCTCTCTCAAAAATAAATTTTTTTTTTTAATTAAAAAAAAATAAGCTCTTTATGAAAGTATACCTTGGGTTGAAAATACTCTGGGAGACTGTCATAAACTCAACAACCATGCACCAAAACCCTGGGTTTACCTTTCAAAAAGTGATATCCCTTTTCTTCAGCTCAGTAGTTAAAAGCTGCTTCTCTTGTGATTTGCCCAGACAACTGAGCTGGGCATCTCAGAAAAAGGCAGCTGTCCAGGAAAGGGGAGTGAGGGACTTTAGGCTCTTGTTTTCTTTGAAAGGCATTTCTGTTCCTCAGCCAAGCATTGTTTTACTTTGTGTGACCATTCCCTGAACTTTGGAACATGCTTCTCCAGGCTCTCACCTCTGAGTTTCATGTTTTGTGTGTTAACAAAGCTGCATCGTTAGATGAATATTGACCTGGTTGGTTTCACTTGATTTCAAGATGGAATTTCCTTCTAGAAGATCTATGAGATAACATCACTTTACTATGTGCAATATATAGTAAACTACTGGAGTCAGGGCAACAGCAAGAGGCAGGTCTGACTGTCCCTGGGTCTTGATCATGTTATGATAAATGTGATATGTCATAGGTCAGACCTTTTTTGTAATAGGTAAGGATAGGGCAGTGTCTGTTCTAGACCAGTATGGCCCTTGCCTTGTTCTTAGCATAAAGTACACCTGGAGGGAGTCACAAGGGACATATAACTGTCCTATGGATAATTTGTGTTTTTAGAGCTTTGCTGACATGCAATGATATGTTTTCATGGACTTATCTCAGTCTAGTTAAATCTGTTTAGCACAATTAGTTGTCTCCCTATTAGGGAATGGCAAACTGGCCATTCCAATGAGAAATGGAGACAGGAAGAGAGAAAGTCCAGAAGAAGGCTAAAAAGGCCAACAGATTCTCATATATAAGCACAGAGATTTCAAGATATTTTAGTAATAGAGCAGCAGCAGCTGGAAGTGCCCAATGAATATAAAGTCCATTCGACCTCAGACATGGTTGCTTTTCTCTATCACCTTCCAGAATTAGAATTCTGAATGCTACACACAAAACCTTTGGCTGATCAAAGGGACATTCATGGTCAGTGCCAAAGTGGCCACTGTTTCTATGAGGTGATTGTAGCTCTCACCCTGTCCCATGGCCTCCTCACTATCCCCACCATTTCAGGCGCTATCTTCCTTGGAAGCATGGCCAGTCCCTTCCTCAGTTGTCTGTTTGCACTGATCTCCTGGTGGTTTGGCTGCCATTCAGATCAGTGCAGGTTATTTTTTTCTTTCCTGGTTAAAATGCATTTCCTCTTGTTGTTTCCCAGAACACCAAACAAATAGACTTCTTGTCCCCAGCGTGGCTCCATATACCAATGTATACCCTGTCTGGGCATTGTCCATTTGTTCTATCCCAGAGAAGGGAGGAACCCAGGTGCTCTGGCTTAAGCCATTTGCCTCTGGAGTGGGGTGAAGATGACCAAACTTCTCTGAATCCTATCTCTGGGTAGCACAGACCCTTGGGAGGGATGGCACATTGCCAGACAGACCCCTTCAGAGTGAGGAGGGATTTGTGGAAGATAAAAATGTCTGGGATAATTTGTGTGCCTCCCTCAAAGACAGGAAGGGGCTCCATTGTCTTATCTAAGTATTTTGTGGTGGGAAGAGTCTCTGGTTGTTTGCTAGTTTCTGAGATTGGCATAACATAAGGTTTCTGAGTGACAAACTTCATATCAATGAGTTTTTCCAATTAGCCACAGTATGCTGGGAACTGAAGTGCTGGGTTTTGTTCAGGCCTCCCCAGGAACCTTGACGGAGTGGGCAGAATGTTGTCCCTTCCTTCTCTTCATTAAGTGAAAATCCTTTTATTTGGTCAAGGCCATTCTCTCATTCCCCCACAGTGTTCTGTCTCTCCTTCCTTCCTCTATTCTCTGCTCTCTTGGATATTCAGTGAGCACCCAGCATTATGTGTGTTCTTTTTTTTTTCTTGCTTTCACTTCTCTCTTCTTAGCTTACAAATTATGAATTTTGGTAGGTGTATTTCAAATGAAAAAGGCATCAGATAAGTTCTGTGCCTTGGTAGGGATAGGACTGGGAGAAGCACAGACCTCAGAGTTCAGCCAAGACAATTTGACCCCAAATAAATCCAGACATGGTTAGGGTAGAGATCGGGAGATAAGCTACCTATCATATATGTCATGAATAAACTCAGGATTTTCAGCAAAAGCAACATTAAATTATTATTGCTATTATGTGAAGAGTTTAATGAAGTATACCTTAGGGTAAATCCACAAAGAAAATGTCATTCCTATAAAATGCTCTTGTTGCTCAAGCACATGTCCACACATAGACAAAACACTAAACAACAAGTGGAAGAGCAAGGAGTGCTGGAGTAAGACTCAGAAAATCAGGTTCTAATCTTAGCTTGCTTCACATTGGCTGTGTGACCTTGGAGAAGTCACTCTTCATTTGCAGGCCTGTTTCTTTATCTGAAAAGACAAGAAGTTCCACTAAATAAGTGTGGTGCTTCCCCACAGGCTCTGATGTTTAGGATTCTGTCATCAGACCCAGTAGGTCCCAGTACCAGTCTGCCCCTGCCCCTTGTACAATTCAGTGCAAGTCACATATCCTCACCTACACCCTTTACAAAAATAGGGGACCAGAATCCTATGTTGCTCACTTTCAGGACCAGCTCAGATGGTGTTTTCTTTAGTTCTGGGGGACAACTGAAATAAAAGAATGAGAGGAATCTTGTTGAGAAAGGGGGTGAAAAATTCTGCAGGGAATGTGATCATTTTCTCAGTCACTCAAGTTGGAAACCAGCGAGTCCTCCTGGATGTTTTTATTACTTCTACTACTTTTCATCTTCCTCCTCCTCCTCCTTTTCCTTCTGCTCTTCCTTCCTCTTCCTCTTCTTCTCCCCCTTCTCTTTCTCCCCCTCCTCCTCTTTCTTCCCCTACTTCTCCTTTTCTTCCTCCTCCTCCTCCTTCCATCTCACATCTCAGTCACCAACTCCTCTCCAATTGTCCTCCATAAATCCCCTCCTATCTCTCCAAGCCTATCACACATCACCCCTCTACCCAAGCTCTCCATTCCAGCCGAATTCACCTGCTCCTTTTTTTCCAACATGCCATGCACATCCTGTTCCCTGTGCCTTTCCCTCTGCCATCCTCCATGCCTGGCTTGTTCCCTCCCTCTTGTCCAAGGCCAGTGTTCAGCTCAAGCCCCATCTTCTTTATGAAGCTTTCCCTATCTGCCAAGATCCGGAGAGCACTGCCCACTGGTTTATTTTCTCTCCCTTATGCATAAAGAGATAGTAAATATCTGTTTAATATCTGTTTTCTGTTGCCAAAATCAGATTCTCATTATCTTAAGAGCTCTAAATTATATTGAGCAATCAATAATATTTGTTTTGATTATAAAGAGGATGACAGTGGTGTAAAAATCACTTGGCTTAACTAGTCATTGAAGTCCACGTTCTTGACTGTCAGTTCTTTTTTTTTTTTATTTATTTCTAGGAGAGAGAGAGACAGCGTGAGCAGGGGAGGGTCAGAGAGAAAGGGAGTCACAGACTGAAACAGGCTCCAGGCTCTGAGCTGGCAGTCAGCACAGAGCCCGACGTGGGGCTCGAACCCACGAACTGCGAGATCATGACCTAAGCGAAAGTCGGACGCTCAACCGACTAAGCCACCCAGGCGCCCCTCTTGACTGTCAGTTCTAAAGCTGTTTCTGGAAACCATTTCCTAGACTGATTAAAATTCTGTGACTAAGGTGTAGCTAGAAGAAATAATTTCTGGATTTTTCTCTTTTCCCTTTCACTTTCCCCAACTTAGAGCCCCACTGCCCATCCTAAGCTGTACAAACATAGGGCCAAGTGATCATAAGGAACATCTGAATCTTGGTCCATTTATAGTTGGGAGAACACTTAAGATAGAACTTCGATACCTATTTCCCAGACGGCTGAAGAATGTTTCAGAAGGAGCAGGACCCATGTGCCCCCAATCTTGTAAAGTTGCTTAGGTCTCTGCTGGATGGAGCCTGGAGTACTAAATGGACATCCCTCAGAAGGCACCCTGCTCCCCTGCTGACCCTCGCCCACCACTGGTGGGCGGTGCATGCTGGGTGCCAAGGTGTGTGCTTTCCAGAATTACTGTAAGTGGGTGAGTTCTCACTACTTCTGTCTGGGGCCCCGCCCAGATGATTTGGGGGTGTGCCAGAATAACATGCTCTGGAAGATTGTTGTGGAAGCTAGAATAGGGCGAGGTGCTTCAGCTGACTCGATAATAGAACCCCTTCCACTCTGGTGGGAACCCGGGGTGGGCCAAGTGGTTATTTGCCTTTTATTCTTCTTGGGGTGCTAAGAAGGGACAGAGGCCCAGGGACGGCAGTGAAAGAATATTTAGTGTTCTGCCTTCTTGTTCTTCCCTTAAGATATAAGAATGCTGTAGAATGTCCTTGTACTCTGCAAATAGGGCATGGGCAAACTTTTTAAACATTGTCTCTGTGTACCTGTAACAAAAGAAGACTCTGAGCAGGTATCCCTGGAAGAACCTGAGATTCTACAATTTCTTTAATATCTCACACTTTTTAATAGAAATTTTACTTCAGAACACTTTTGGATTTGCAATATTATTGTAGAGGTAGTACAGAGTTCCATATACCCATATGCAGTTTCCACTCTGATTGACATCTTATGTCACTGCAGTACATTTGTCACAATTAATGAACCGACATTGTTACATTATTAATTAAAAGTTTGCTATCTCACATTTTAACTTTAAAAAGTTATGCTTTCGTGTCCTACTCCAGAAGTTATCTGTATTTGTTTTTTATATAAACATTTAAAATTTACTTAACATTAAGCTAAAAGCAGACACCCCAGTATGAGCCACATTTAGCCTGTGCTCTGTTTGTTGGGCTATTCCTGCTCCCCTGGAGAGGTGTCCAGCTATCTTGGGCAGAGAGTGAACTTGGAGTGGGGCCAGGAGATCTCACTGTTCAGTAGCTGTCACTTGGTCACTTGGTCTCTCCAGGGAATCCTTGGCTTTCTCCTATGGCAAAAGGGAGCAGTGGCATGAGCTTGTGTCATACCTGAGATCATGTGTGCAGACACATGAAGCATGATTCACATGTCAGATATGGTTATCAAAAAGAGTTATTAGTCATGTGGGCTGAGCAGCTACTGCAGCATGCCCTTGTTCTTGAATCATCACATTTTGTGCTCTTGCAGGCTCTTCTGACTCTCGAATTATAGTCCCAGGGAGGGTCTGAAGCTGAAACTAAAAAAGAAACGGATTAAATCCCATGTTCTCATTGCTGGGTTGCGTGTCACAGATGTGAAAGAAGGAAATGGAAAAAAAATTATTTGGCTTCTGCAGCTGGGCTTCCTGTCTCTCTTGGTGACTTTAGAATCCACCTGTGGCCTACTTGCTGTCTGATGAGAAAGAGAGAAGTAATGGGGACCGTGGGGGCCATGGTACCACCCTGTCCCCCAAAGGGGCCAGCATTCAGTTTTCCCTTTTGGGGGATGTGGATGTTCACAGCCTAGGAATAGCAGCTGGCCGAGATAGGATTTCTGCCTTTGAACCCAGAAACCCAGGCTAGCTGCTCCAATCTTTCAGAAGTCCCTGTGGGCCTAACTTCTGCACAGGTGTTGATGCTTGTCTCCTGGAAAGCAGCCTAGCAGGGTTTCCTAGCCTTACACTTAAAACCAGTTTGCAGTGCTAATACCAACCCATGTTTTCTCTTTTCTCTTCTGGTGGCAGACCTTAGGAGACCCACCTTAATCTAAATACCTGGACCCCTGAGTCAATGGCCTCACTGTTACCCTTTCCTGTCCATACCCTGGAATTTCCCCCTAAACTCTAGCCCAGTCCCTGGGGCAATGCTATGCCTGATAGTTGAATTCACTTCAGTACAATCCAAATAATTATTCATTGAGCAATTGTTTAGGTTACCCAAGGATACAAAGATAAATTGAGTCTGGGTTCTTCTTCTTATAAAGCTCACTGGTTAGTGGAGCAGAAAGACATATAAAAAGATAATTGTTCATTTATTGAGCAAGTGCCTACCGTGTATGTGCTGGGCTCTTAAGTTCTGGAGATCCTTTGGAACTCAAGATAGACATGATTTCTGCCTTAATGGAACTTAGAGTTGACAGTAATTATTTTTTAAATCATGCTTTTAATTGTGTAACGTCAACTGTATGAATGGTAGAAAAAGAAAGGTACATATGATCTGAACGCACATGGCAGGGGCCTAACTAACATAGTTGAGAGTGAAGGAGGCTGTCCTGAGCAAGGGGAGATGTGAGGCAAATATGAAGGGAAGTGGGCTTAAGTCGGGAAGCAGAGGAATAGAAAGAAGATATCGGACAGAAGGGGTACACTGTATTTATGCTGACTGAGAACACCTTTGTATGTTGGGAAGATACCAGCCCTGAGCCCAGGAATATATTCCACTTGATCACAGTGAATAATTCTTTTACTGTATTGTTGATTCAATTTGCTAATATCTTTTTGAGAATTTTTGCATCCATGTTCATCAGGGATATTGGCCTGTAATTCTTTTTAGTGGGGTCTTTGTCTGGTTTTGGAACCAAGGTAATGCTGGCTTTGTAAAATAAGTTTGGAAGTTTTCCTTCTATTCCTATTTTTTTGGAAGAGTTTGAGAAGCATAGGTATTAACTCTATTTTATTTGCTTTTTAAGTGTTTATTTATTTATTTTGAGAGAACAAGAGAGCGTGGAAGGGGCAGAGAGGGAGAGAGAGAGAGAATCCTAAGCAGGCTTTCCACTCTCAGTGCAGGGCTTGATCTCATGAACTGTGAGATCATGACCTGAGCTGAAATCAAGAGTCGGATGCTTAAATGACTGAGCCACCCCTTAACTCCTCTTTAAATGGCTGGTAGAATCCCCCTGGGAAGCCATCTGACCCAGGATTCTTGTTTCTTGGGAGATTTTTAATGGCTGGTTCAACCTCTTTGCTGGTTATGGGTCTGAGCAGCTTTTTCTTATAGGCAGTTCACTTATTCATCATTCACTTGTGTTTTTTATAAATATGGACACACACTAAAAAGTTGACCAAGGTAGACATGATTTCATTGTCACAATCCCAGCCATTTCTTTATTGCAGTTCACAGACTGAGAACCTATCTTAACAGAGATGTATTTTCTTCTTTCTCTGTTTGCACACAGGCCAGCGTGAGGCTCTAAGTATGTTTCTTGTGAAACCTTACCCGGGGTTATAAGTTGCTAATATAATCCAACATTCCGAATTTTGCCCACCATCCTCCTGATACAACAGCCTGCATGATATAAGGTCCCTCTTTCAGGGTACATCTGTTTAATTCCTTGCTATTCAAAGTGTGGTCCAGCATCATCAGCATCACCTGGGAGCTTGTTAGAAATGCAGACTCTCTAGGGGCACCTGGGCGGTTCAGTCAGTTAAACGTCCGACTTCAGCTCAGATCATGATCTCACAGTTTGTGGGTTTGAGCCCCACATCAGGCCCTCTGTACTGACAGCTCAAAGCCTGGAGCCTGCTTCTGATTCTGTCTCCCTCTCTCTCTGCCCCTCCCCTTCTTGCACTCTGTCTCTTTCGTTCTCAAAAATAAATAAACATAAAAAAAAGAAAGAAAGAAATGCAGACTCTTGGGGCACCTGGGTAGCCCATTCAGTTGAGTGTCTGACTTCAGTTCAGGTCATGATGTCAGGGTTCATGAGTTTGAGCCTTGCATCGGGCTCCGTGCTGACAGCTCAGAGCCTGGAGCCTGCTTTGGGTCCTGTGTCTCCCTCTCTCTCTGCCCCTCCCCTGCTCACACTTGTGCTCTTTCTCTCTCAAAAATAAATAAACATTAAAGCAACCTTAAAAAAGAAAAGAAATGCGGACTCTTGGTCCCCACCCTAGATCTACTGAACTGGAGTCATTTGAACAAGATCCCTAAATGATTTTTTCCCCCATTAAATTTCAAGAGGTAGATAAACCAAGTATATCACAGTCACCTAAAAAGGACTGCTGACCCTCGAGCCCATGATCAACCCCTATCTCTTCAGTTCAGCCAATTCCATCAGGTTTATGATCTGTTTGTTCACTTATTTTATTTATTTTTTTTTATAATTTTTTTTTTTATTTCTAGGAGAGAGAGAGACAGCGTGAGCAGGGGAGGGTCAGAGAGAGAGGGAGTGACAGACTCTGAAACAGGCTCCAGGCTCTGAGCTGGCAGTCAGCACAGAGCCCGACGCGGGGCTCGAACCCACGAACCGGAGATCATGACCTAAGTGAAAGTCGGACGCTTAACCGACTAAGCCACCCAGGCGCCCCTATGATCTGTTTGTTCATTTAAACAGTCCTACTTATTGCTACCAAATTCTGCATTACTTATCATGTGTTTGCTGGATCCAAGTCACCAAAAATCCAACTCAAGTTGGCCTACTTAATAGGGACATTTTCAAGTTGGATGCTAGATACACAAATAGTCATTAATACTATTTGTTCCATATTTCTATCATTGTAACTTTTAAAAATTGTAGTAAAATACACTCAACATAAAATTTACCATCTTAATTATTTTAAGCGCGCAGTTCAGTATTAAATGTATTAACATTGCTATGCAAACAATGTCTGTTCCATATTTTTGATTACCTAAAATATACATTAAAAAAAAGAAAAAAATCTAACCGGAAGTCTAGAGATAAGGCAGACTTCAGTATTTACTTAATTCAATGGTTCTGGCTTCCTTTAATCTGCAGTTCTACTGGTTTTGCCTTCTCCAAGCTTCTACCCATCCTTCCTTTGGAAGCAAGATGGCACACAACCACAGTCAGAGAAAGGCAGAGAATCTCACAGAAGAGAAAGAATAGCTTTCCCAGTATTGTTAGCAAGTTTTTTTTTTCTCATATCTCACTGGCCTGAGTTGGATCACATACTGGTTTCTTAATTGGCAAAGAGATTTTAAACCTCATCAGATTATTGCCTTAGAAAGATCACTCTGGTTTCAGTATGAAGAGTTGGGTGGGGACAAAATTGGAGACCGAGAGGTCAGGTGGGAACCTGCTGTATCATCTAGGCAAGAGCTAGTGGTAACCCGAAATAAGATAGTGATTGGTGGTCCTGGAGGTGGGGAGCCAGAACAAGACTCCAGAGATATTTACACAGTAGATTAACCTGATTGAGATCTTAACTTTATCTTCTATTGAAAGAATAAAAATACTTTCCCCTCAGCCCTCCCTCAAGAAAGCAATTAAAGTTATGTGTCCTGGTGGATTGCATTTTCCTTGCCTCCTGGGAAATTAATAAGCCTTTGTTTTATTGGGGTCCTGGGGCAGGACCTCTAATGGGGTGGTGCATGGATATCTGAGACTAATCCCCAAGTCTGGGGCCCCAGGGGACTGAGTTAGTCATGAGGAAGATGGACATGATGAGCAGAAAGTTGCTGCTCCTCTGAGAGCGCAGGCGATGACCATCCCAGTAATGACCATGGTGGAGTGGATATCTTTCCAAGGCACAGGGACACTACTCTGGGTCCAGGGAATGGAAGAGGCTGCTAATATTGACTGACACTGGATTTCTCATAAGCTTTGCTGAGTGGAAGCTTGGAACCAGATCTAATTTAACAATGAATACTATTATAATTATTCACATAATACAATTGAGAATAAAAATTATATATATCCTTGCTCCACCACCCAGATTTGCATTGTTTCCTCGGCTTGGAATACTCGTTCTCCAGATATCCATGTGGCTTGCTCCATCACCATCTTCAGGTATTTACTTGAATATCCCAGTTTCAGTGAGTGTTTTCCTGATTTCCCTTAAAAAAACATTTCAAACCCTTCTCTCCCCACAATTCTTATCATCCTTCCTTGCCTTATTTTTCTTCATGGAAATGACCAATATAATGTGTACTGTGTTTTACTTTTTTGTTTACTCTCTATCTACCTGGACCATAATGTAGATTCCATGAGGTCAGAGACTGTACAGCTCCAGGGCTTAACACAGTGCCCCACACATAGAAGACCAGCAATAAATATTTGTTAAATGAATTAATGAATGAGGTGCATTAATTGATGAATGGCGGAGCAAACTCATAACCACCACATCTTAGGGGCTTGGACAGAATCGCTGAGAATCCTTACTCAAAGCAATTTGCATCACCATCTACTTTGAATTCCAACAGCTGTAGCCAAATATTTTTTTTTTAGAGAATAGCCAAAAATTTGATTCAAAATTATTGTGTAGATATGAATATAAACTGTCAAAAGGTCATTCTGATTTGGGGAAAGTCAGTAGACCTTAACAAGATTAAACTTGAAAGAATTCTGCAGCTGGCAGAAAGTTCTGCCACTTATTAGAATTTATTGAAGACAGGAAAATACCAAGAAAGGAAAGAGCATGGAAAGTGAATTTTAAAGTCTCTGTATTTCTAAAAATGGAAACTTCTTGGAGGGGCCATAGAAGCCAATGTCATCAGAGTACTACTATTTAGAACACTTCTATTGCTCCAAGCAATAGGAACAGTCACTGAAGACCTGGGCTAACCTTTTGGGACACACTATAGGGGAAGTGAAGCTCCTCAAGATAAAAGCAGTTAATTATCAGAAACAGTATATTTCTTGTGAAAAGGCATTTGAGATCTGACTGGGGCATATGAACAAACTGCTTCAGAAGCTGAGCTTCTAGGGGTGCTCGGGTGGCTATGCATCCGACTTTGGCTCAGATCATGAGTTCAAGTCCCACATCGGTTGTCTGCTCTCCGCAAAAAGCCTGTTTTGGATCCTCTGTCCCCTTCCCCTGCTTGTTTTCTCTCTCTCTCTCTCTTTCCCTCCTCTCTCTCTCTTTCTCTCTCTCAAAAATAAAACATTAAAAAAAAAGAAGCTGAACTTCTGGGTACCACTACTTATTTTCTTCTCCTACCAATTCTGGTAATGTCAGTGTGGAAATACCCACATATTCCACCTATTGGTACACTGCCTGGAAGGGGCTAGGGAAAGATAGGAATGCCCTGAGTAAGAGCACCACTCCCATACCACTGTTTTCTAGGATCACCTCCCTCAAATGTACTTGTAACAGATGCTGTTGGTGACCTGCCCACGTCCGCTTAATCAGCAGCTGAGCATGTTGACTGTCAACAGCTCATACATGCACCTATTTCAGGATTGCTCTTGGCTGATGGGTGCTCCCTAGACTAGAGCTGCCTAAGAGGTTCTATTCTGCTTCTTTCAGGGAATCAGTCAATTCTCCAATGAGCCCTGATTGCTTTGGTAATGGAGAGTGGTGTGGTAGTTTAGGAACCAAGGTCTGGATATGGGAGGGCTTATTTCTAGTAGGGAGTGATTATGTCTAGGCTCTCTCCATGGACAGAGCTAAGAATTCTATGTATGGATGCCAACTCATGCATACATACATACCTACTTTCGTTTCTGACTTGGTTTTTATACATATTTTTAAATACCCATGAGTTTTTAACTGCTAATTCCAACTCTGATTCAGCACCACAGGGTTCATTCTTGCCTTCACCCTTCTCCTTATTTGTAATTTCTTTCTCAGTCAGGGAGAAATATGTCTCTGGTTATCTGTAATATATATATTTATTTGTTCAAACTTAGTATACACATAAAGTAGTTTCAGAGTTGCTAACCCACAGCCCCCTGAGAAACAAATTTACCAACTATACAGCATTTCTGCACAGTTCTATCTTCAGTCTTGAGTTTCCAGTCAAAATACTGTTTTCTGAGGTTTATTTAGGTTGCCTCACTTTCCTTTCAGTGCAGTTAAGTGAGTCATTTGTAACACAGTTCAATTTCTCTGCATTCCAGTTTAGGTACCTCTCACAACCTGGTAAAGAGTTTACAATACATTAAAATTCACTCATCATAATACATGGTTCTATAAGTTTTAATAGTTCCATTACTTTCCAAATTCCCTCCACTGCCCCTTTATGCCAGAGTCTTCCCAACCTCAACCCCAGGCAACCACAGATCTGTGTTTTTTTCTTTTTTTCTAGAATGTCATATAAAAGAAACCACACAGAATATAGCGCTTTGTGTCAGGCTTCCTTCACTTAGCCTACTGACTTTTCAAGATTCATCCATGTAGTTTTATGTATCAGTGGTTACTCAGCTTTTAATGTGTAATATTCCATTGTATAGATACTATACAATTTATTTAAATATATACATGTTGGTGGACATCTGGTCTGTTTCCCATTTTTACTATTATGAATAAAGTTGCTATGCATATTCACATATGGATCTTTGTGTAGACATATGTTGACATTGCTTTAGAGTAAATAATTAGGAATGAGATTGATGGATCATATGGTAGGTAAATGTTTCCCTTTGTAAGAAATGTCTAATTTTCTGAAGTGTCTAAACTATTTTGCATTCTGACCAGCAATTTCATGAGTCCTACTTGCTCCACATCCTTACCAGCATTTGTTACTGTCTACTGATTAAACTTTAGCATTCTAATAGGTAGAATAAATGTGCAGTGGTATCTTATCTTGATTTTAAAATGCATTTCCTTGATAACTAATGATGTTGAATATCTTTTCATGGACTTATTGCCATTCATATATCTTCTTTGATGAAATATCTATTAGATCTTTTGGCCATTAAAATATAAGGTTATCTTATGATAACTGAGCTGTGAGAGTACTTTGTTTTTCTGGATATAAGTCCTTTATCATATATGCATTTTGCAATATTTTTCCAATATGTTTCTCATCTTTTTGTTTTCTAAGAAGAGGTTTTCATCTTGATTAAGGCTGATTTGTTAACTTTCCCGTGTATAGTTTGTACATCTTGAGTCCTATCTAAGAAAAAACATTACCTGTCAACTATAGATTTTTTAAAAGAGAGATATGATAAAAAGATGTCAAGAAAAAAATTACCCAAATCAGGATCTCACAGATTTTCTCTTGTTTTTGTCTACAAATTTTGTAGTTGTAGCTTTTACTTCTAGGTCTATGATCCATTTTGCTTTAACTTGTTAAATTTTGTGAGGTAAGGAATTGATTTTGTTTTTGCTTTTTTTTTTTTTTTGCATATAGATATTCAGTTGTTCTGCATTGTTTATTGAAAATATGTTTTTCTCCATTGAATTACTTTGGGAACTTTGTCAAAAATCTAAAATTATTGATTGTATATGTATGGGTCTATTTTGGATTCTGTATCCTGTCCCATTGATCTGTATGTCTATCTTTATGCCAGTGGGACACTGTAGTAATTACCGTATTTTTTGTATTGTCTAGAAACCAAATATTGTGAATTCTCAACTATTTTTTTCTTTGTCAAATTGTTTTTGGCTAAATTTTTGCATTTCCATGTAAATTTTAGAATTAGTTTGTTAATTCTCAAAAAAACCTGGTAGGATTTTTATTGGGACTTAGATCATTTTGGGGAGAGTATCTTTTTTTGAGAAAGAGAGAGAGAGTGAGTGAGCATGAGAGGGGGAGGGGCAGAGAGAGGGAGAGAGAGAATCTCAAGGAGGCTCCATGCTATCAGTGAAGAACCCCACTTGGGGTTTGATCTAATGAACCACGAGATCATGACCTGAGCTGAAATCAAGAATTGGATGCTTTACCAACTGAGCCACCTAAGTGCTCCAGCAGAGTATCTTGATGATATTAATTTTTCCAATCCATAAACATGTTACCTTATTTAATATACTGTCCTTATTTTATCTTACCAATGTTTTGAAGTTTTATAAGTCTTGCATATGTTTTGTTATTTTTCTGTTTCTTTATGTCATTGCAGATGGCTATGATATTTAAAATTCAATTTCAAATTGTTTGTTCCTAGTACATGGAAGTACAATTGATTTTCATATATTGACCTTATATTCTGTGACTTTGCTGCTCTTGTTAGTTCTAGTGGTATTTTTGTAAATTCTTTAGGATTGTTTACATACATGATAATGTTGTGTATAGTTGGTAAAAGCAGATATTCTTCCTGGTGTTCAATCTTAGGGATAGTATTAAGTATTTTGCCACTAAGTATGATGTTAGCTGCTTTTTGTGTGAACATAGGTTTTAATTCTCCACCTAAGGGAGGAATTGCTGGACTATCTGATAACTTTATTTTTAACCATTTGAGGAAATGCCAGACTGTTTTTCAAAGCACTTGCACCGTTTTGTATTCCCACCAACAGTGTATGAGAGTTCCAATTTCTTTAAAAATTTTAAAATGTTTTTACTTATTTTTGAGAGAGAGAAAGAGACAGAGCGAGAGGGGGAGGGGCAGAGAGAGAGAGGAAGACGCAGAATCTGCAGCAGGCTCCAGGATCTGAGCTGTCAGCACAAAGCCCAACACGAGGCTCAAATTCACAGACTGTGAGATCATGACCTGAGTTGAGGTTGGATGCTCAACTGACTGAGCCACCCAGGCGCCCCAAGAGTTCCAATTTCTTAACATCATTGCCAATACTTATTATCTGTCTTTTTTATTATAACCATCCTAGCGGGAGTGAAATATATATCACTGTGGTTTTAATTTTCTTAATGATCAGTGATGTTGAACATCTTTTCATGTGCTCATTGGTCATTTATATATCTTCTTTGCAGAAATATATGTTCAGATCCTTTGTTCATGTTTTTACTTGAATTATGTATCTCTTTATTATTGATTTGTAGGAGTTCTTTGTATATTCTAGATACAGGTACCTTATCAGATACATTATTTGAAACTATTTTCTCTCATTTTATGAGCTGTATTTTCATTTTCTTAATATTTCATTGTCCTTTGAAGTGCAGAAAATTTGAATTTTGACGATGTCCAATTTATCTTTCTTTTTAATCATTTGTATTTAGGTGTCTGTGATATGTAAGGAGGACTTGCCTACTGTAGTCATAAATATTTATGCCTGTTTTCTTCTAAAAATGTTATAGTTTAACTCTTACATTTATGTATTTATATTTTGATTAACTCTTTTGTGTTTTGAATCTTTTACAAGTCCCTTGAGGTAGGAATTTAACTTCATTCTTTTGAATGTGCATATCCAATTGTCTTGGCACCATTTATTAAAAAGACTCCTCTTTGCCATTGAATTGTCTTGGCATAGTTGTCAAAAATCAATTGACCATAAATGTAAGGGTTTATTTCGGAGTCTCAATTTTATTCCATCAATCTCTATGTTTATCTTCACGTCAGTACCACACCATCTTCCTGACTATAGCTTTGTAAATTTTGAAATCAGCAAGTGTGAGTCCTCCAACTTTGTTCTTATTTTTCAACACTGTTTTGGATATCCTGGTGTATTCATATAAATTTTAAAATAACTTGTTACTTCCTGAAAAAAGGGGAAGCTGGTATTTGAGTATGGATTATGTTGAATCTGTACATCAGTTTAGGAAGAATTGTCATCTTTTTAAAAATTTATGTTTTATTTTTTATTTGAGAGACAAAGAACAAGAGCAGAGGAGAGGAGCACGGGGGAGGGAGGAAGGAAGGGGAGAGAGAGAGAGAGAGAGAGAGAGAGAATCCACCTTCATGTGGAGCCTGATGTGGGGCTTGGTCCCACGACTCTGGAATCATAACTTGAGCCAAAATCAAGAGTTGGACACTCAACCAACTGGATATTGCCGGATTAATATTACTAGTATTTTTTGAGGATTTTTGGATTATATTCATAAGAGATATTGGTATACATTTTCCTTTCCCTGTTATGTCTTGTTGTTATCCTGGTAATACTGGATCCATGTAGTGAATTGAGAAGTGTTCCCTTTTCTGGGGAAGAGTTTGTGAAGGATTGGGATTAATTCTTTAAATGTTTGGGAGAATTCATCAACAAAGTTATGTGGCCTGAGTTTTCCTTCATGGGAAGATTTTTAAAATTAATTAAATTTCTTTGTTATAGGTCTATTCAGATTTTTAATGGAATATTTGGTAGTTTTTTTCTTTCTAGGAATTTGTCCATTTCATTGAGGTTATTTAACTTACTGGCAATTGTTCATAGTAATCTCTTATAATCCTTTTTATTTCTGTAATAATGTAGTAACGCCCCTATTTCATTCTTGAAATTAGGAATGATGTCTTCTTGATGGATTGACCTTTTTATAATCATAAAATATCCTTTGTCTTGATAAATTTTTTTGTCGTAAGACTTATTTTGTCTGATATTATTAGTAGAGCCATTCTATCTCTCTTTTGGTTACTGTTTGCTTGGTATGCTTTCTCCCATCCATTTACTTTCAACCTATTTGTCTCTGAAACAAAAGTTTGTCTATTGTAGACAGCATATAATTGGATTATCTTTTTCCAACTCATTCTGTCAATCTCTGCCTTTTGATTGGTGTGTGTAATCCATTCACATTTAATGTAGTTACTGATAAGGTAAGGATTTACGTCTGCCATTTTGATATTTGTTTTCTATATGTATTCTTTTTAGTTTTTTTTCCCTTTATTACTGCCTTATTTTGTGTTAGATATTTTCTAGTGTACCATTTAAGTTCCATTACTGTCTTTTTTACTATGTTAAAAAAAATTGGTGTTATTTCCTCAGCGGTTGCTCTAGGGATTATAATCAATATTTTTTATTTATTTACTTTTTAATGTTTATTTTTGAGAGAGATGGAGTGGGAGTGGGAGAGGGGCAGAGAGGGAGACACAGAATCCAAAGCAGTCTCCAGGCTCTGTGCTGTCAGCACAGTCTGATGCTGGGCTCAGATCCACGAACTGTGAGATCATGACCTGCGCCAGTCGGACACTTAACTGACTGAGCCACTCAGGTGCCCCTATAATTAATATCTTAATTTATAACAAGCTAGTTTAGATTAATTCCATTATAATTTCAATAACATATAAAAGCTTTGCTCCTAGATAGCTCTGTTCCCTTCCTCTTCCTTTATGGTATTATTGTCCTACAAACCAATCTTTATTCCTGATAAGTTCACCAACACAATTTTAAATTCTTGATTTACGCCATTGTCTTTCAAATCTGATAGAAGAAAAAAGAGATAGTACAAAAAATGTACTATCTTTTTTTCAGCTTTATTGAGAAATAATTGAGATACATCACTGTATAAGTTTAAGGTGTATAGAATGGTGGTTTGATTTACATATATTGTGAAATGATTACCACAACAGGTTTAGTTAACATCCATCATCTCATATAGATACAATAAAAATCAACGAAATCTTACTTTGTGATGAGAACTCTTAGAACTTACTCTCCTAACAACTTCCCTATATAATATATAGCAGTGTTAACTATAGTCATCATGTAATACATTAAATCCCTAGTACTTATTCTTCTTATAACTGGAGGTTTGTATCTTTTGGCCACTTTCCTGCAAGGTGGACCTATTTATTTACTTTTTATTTATTTATGAGAGAGTGAGCAAGGGACAGTGGCAGAGGGTAGAAGGAGAGAGAGAGAGAGAGAGAGAGAGAGAATCTTAAGCAGCTTCCACACTTAGCACAGAGCCTGATGCAGGGCTTGATCCCACAACCCTGGGATCATGACTTGAGCCAAAATCAAGAGTCAGATGCTCAGCCAACTGAGCCACTCAATCACCCCCCTTGGAAAGGTGGCTTTTTACTGTTTTTTTTTTTTTTTAACGTTTATTTTTGAGACAGAGACAGCGCATGAGTGGGGGAGGGACAGAGAGAGAGGGAGACACAGAACCCAAAGCAGGCTCCAAGCTCTGAGCTGTCAGCATAGAGTCCAACATGAGACTTGAACTCTCAGACTGAGAGATCGTGACCTGAGTCAAAGATGGATGCTCAACTGACTGAGCCACCCAGTGGCTTTACCTTTACTGGTGTTCTTTATTTCTTCATATGAATTTGAGTTACTGTATTTTGTCCTTTTAGCCTGAAGTACCCCCTTTAGTATTTCTTTTAGGAGAAGTCTGCTAATGACAGATTCTCTCAATTTTGGGTTTTATTTTATAATATACCTTAAGTTTTCCTTCATTTTTAAAGGCTGGTTTTGCTGGATATAGAATTCGTGGTTGACAGTCTTTTTCTTCCAGCAACTTAAACGTGTTAATCCACTGCCTCCTGGTCTCCATGGTTTCTGATGATAAATCAGCTGCTAATTTTATTGAGAATCTCTTGTGCATGAGAAATTGCTTCTCTCATGCTGCTTTCCAGATTCTCTCATTGAGTTTATCTTACTTGGAGCTTATTGAGTTTTGGATGTATAAACTAATATTTTCCACATCAAACTTGGGAAATTCTCAGCCATTATTTTTTCAAATATTCTTTCTGATCCATTCTCTCTCTTCTTTCCTTTTGGGACTCCCATTATTTATATGTTTATATGCTTGATTGTGTCCTACACAATCCTACAATTGTGTCCTACAAATCTGTGAAGCTCTGTTCATTCATTTTTTTTTTCTTTCTGCTCCTTAGAATGTATTTTCTAATTGGCCTATCTTCAAGTTTGCCTATTTGTTCTTCTGCCAGTGCTGATGTGCTGTTGAGGCTCTTAGTGAATTTTTCATTTCATTTATTGTTCTCTCCAACTCCAGAATTTATTTGTTTCTTGTCAAAAATAATTTATATTTCTTTACTGATATTCTCTATTTGGTGAGACATCATTCTCATCCATGCCTTTAGTTCTTCAGGTATAGTTTCCTTTAGTTCTTTGAACATATTTATATAAAAATTCTTTTTATATAAACATTATATGTATATTAGTAATTCCAATATTTGGGCTCCCTCAGGGACAGTTTCTATGGACTACTTTTTCCTCTCCTGTGTATGGGCAATATTTTCCTGTTACTTTGCTTGTCTTGTCCTTTTTGGTTGAAAATTGAACATTTAAAGGGGTGCTGGTGATGGTTCAAGAGATTTGCCCTGTATCCGATGCAATCCAAACTTTTGACTCTTAACAAGATGTCAGTATATAAGTGTAGTGGGAAGCACATCATTCTTGATATCATAGTGCAAACTCCTTTCAGAATCTGATAAAAGCCACAAACTTGTCCCAAAAAATGCACCCCAAAAAATTCTAGGGAAAGACTTCATAGATCCCTTGAACCTCACTCATGGATCCCAGGTTTAAGAATCCTGATATAGGGGCACCTGGGTGGCTCAGTCAGTTAAGCGTCCGACTTCGGCTCAGGTCATGATCTCACAGTTCGTGGGCTGGAGCCCTGCATTTGGCTCTGTGCTGACAGCTAGCTCAGAGCCTGGAGCCTGTTTTGGATTCTGTGTCTTCCTCTCTCTCTGACCCTCCCCTGCTCATGCTGTCTCTCTCTCAGGAATAAATAAAACATTTAAAAAAAAAGAATCCTGATATATAGAAACAGTAAGCAAAGAGAAAATATAAAAATCTGGTTTACTGGTATAAAAATAATTCAATTATGGTTACTTATACAAATAACCTATTTCCATACCATGTGGTGCAGTACCTATTTTGCTTATGTCAGATTGACTTGGCTATAAGTTTGATTTGGTTATAAACTCAACTCTTTTTTTTTTATGTTTATTTTTGAGAGAGAGCGAGCACAAAAGGGGGAGGGGCCGAGAGACAGAGGGGGACACAGAATCAGAAGCAGGCTCCTAGCTCTGAGCTGTTAGTGTAGAACCTGATGCAGGTCTCAAACTCACAAACTGTGAGATCACAGCCTGAGCCGAAGTTAGATGCTTAACTGACTGAGCCGCCCAATAAACTAAACTCTTGATGCATTCCCCACCTTCATCATTTGTTGTTCATGTGGCATTGTGTTGTCTATTTACAACTTTTAAAGTTGTAAATTTAGACCATTTCTTAAAAGCTAGAATTCTGCCTCCATAATTTCATCTGTTGAAATAATGACTTCTCACATCAGAAACTGTGTGCTCTTATGAAATAAACTGGTAGGTGAGAGGCAAGGCAGAGCAGAAGGTGTTCAGGATTCAAAAGACAGACCTGGGCTGGAATCCAAGCTCTTTCACCATTTAGTAGAGTTCAACCTTAATAAGCCCTTTAAACCCTGGCCTTCCCTAACTTCATACTTTAAATGGGAGTAACAATGCCTACTTAAGGGGTTTCTGTGAGGTTTAGGGACAATGCAAACAAAGCACCCAGGCTGTATTGGACGCTAAATAAATGGTGCTATTACTACAGTACGTCCTTGGTGTTACATAAGAACAGCTAAGTTGCCCAAGGCTCCCAAAGCCATATAATCAAACTGGCAAGAGATTCCCGAGTTCAGGGGACAATTGCTCACTCTGTTGGGGGAGTAGCAAATGTCAAAGGCTGATAACTGTTATACCTCAAGGTGCCGGAGAGCCATACTCCATATGACGGTGTGTCTTGCTCTGATGGTCCAGTGAAGCATGACTTTTGAATAGCACTTGCTGGCTTTTCAGGAGGCCAGTGCAGTATCTTAAAGTGGTTTAAAAACCCGGAACTAACGCGTACAGGGGAAAAACCAGTTCAATAATAACAAATATTCCTTCCTTACTGTTAGCTTCCTTGTTTCTTCTTTCTCCGGATCAGTGAATACCAATTCAAGAACTAATAACTCTTCTGACACTTTTTTTTGTTTTCTTCCAAGAATATATTTTCATGTCTGAATAAGTGCCAACGCCTTCCCTGACTCCTTTGGAAAGAATGGGTGCATTCTGAGTCACGTTCACCGATTTTCAGGGCAAAGTTTCGGAGCATCAGTGGAAGGCAGTGTGGCGTGATGAGAAGAGTCGAGTAGAGGACTCAGATCACCTGGTTCTGAATCTCCATCACCATTTCACCACCGTGAAAGGAGCCGAGGGCGCCGATGAGACACCGCAACCCGACCGCGCCCGACAGCCCCGCCAGGGTCCCGCCGGCTTCCCGGGCTTCGCTGCGGCGCCGTGCCGGGAACCGTAGGTTGCGCGCGCAGCACCTCCGCCGCCTCCCAAACCCCGCGTCTCCGTTGCCAGGGGAACTGGGGGCGGTGCGCTTTCCGGCGCTGTCGCGGCGAGTCGCAGCTGTCATGGCGGAGACAGTCTGGAGCACTGACACTGGGGAGGCTGTGTATCGCTCCCGGGACCCCGTGCGCAACTTGCGCCTCCGGTAGTCGCATCATCCCAGAGCCCTGTGCTTTTATACTCTCAAATAATTCGAGCCTGAACCTCACTAGTTTGCTGAGTCCCCACTGCCCACTTCCGCTTTCAATCCTGGTCTCTGCCTTTCTGGTCTCCTCGCGTCTCCCTCACTACCCCCAACCCTCTCCACCCACAACTTCCAGACCTATCCAAGCCCTTTCAAGTCTCTGCCCTTCTCAAATTCCTCCGAGCTCTGTGTACCCAATACTCTTTCATCCGCACTCTTTCTCTTAGGACACCGGGCCACGCTCACGTGCACCCAGCACAGCACACTTTGGTAGCCCCACCCTCTTTTTTCTTTTGCTCTCCCCCCGCCCCCCAGGATCTTTGCTCTTTGTTCATCTCCAGGTTGTGTGTCTTGTGATGAGTATTTCGGGCTTTTCTTTTCCTGACAGAGTCCACTTGCAAAGAATCACATCAAGCAACTTCCTCCGTTACCAGCCTGCTGCCCAGCCTGGAAAGGACCTCATAGACTTGGCCACTTTTAGGCCTCACCTAACTGCCAGTGGGTGTTTGGTGGTGATGCGGCCCTTTGGGGATCTGGGGAAGGGCCTGGGGCGGTAGTTACCGTTTAAGACCCAGCAGACCCCGTTCTGTAGTCTAAGAAAAGGCGTAGGTAGAGAGGTTGGGTTCCTTACCCACGGTCACACGGCTGGTAAGTGTTTAAGCAAGGATTTGATCCCAAGTAGTTTCAACTACTATTATGTTGTGTATGAAAATTGAGTGAGACATGATTCTTGCCATCAAGAGTTGATCCGAATTGTAGTCAAATGTAGTAAAATAACAAAGACTAAACCTTAGATAAATTATAAATCTGCCTAGCAACCTAAATACTGCTTGTGGCAGTTTTTTCTAAGAGAAAAATGCCCCAAACTCCTAATATATGTGTACATTATATATATATATACATGCTTTTTAAAAAACAACTTTAAATTTTACATACACACACTATTTGAAAAAATTTTTAATTGGCATCTGCTTGAAAAGGGGACATGTTAACATCAACTGTTCTCTTGCAGTTTTCCTTATCTTGGAAGCCAAAAGAGTGACGAAAAGAGGACAGTGTGTTTGTGTTAAATCACTAGTCTCTCTGCTTTTGTTGCTTCTGTTCAGATATATTCCTGGGCAAGAGTGTGGGCTGGTGTGTTGTGAAGCATGTGTCTCTGAAGAAGGAATACTTAGCTAAGAGTGTATTCCATTTGGTTCTTTAAATAATCATCTATTTGCCTTTCCTCTTCTCTTCTTGTACTTGGTCTCCTAAAGGTTATAGGGCTCCTGGTTCTAGACATACAGCTTCAGGAATAGTACAGATAAAAATGCCAGGGTTCCTGTCTAGCAATGTAGACAGTTGGGATTGAGGAAGAGCTGTTCAGCCCATATCTCAATTTGACTCCTGACACTGAATTAGATTAAGTAATTCCTGGGAGCCATGGCTTCCATTTATTCAAATTAGTGTAGTAGTTAAGACTTCTTGGATCCTAATCCTGGCTTCTACATATATCCACAGCCTCTCTAACCTTTGTTTAGAATGAGTGATTAATAAATCTCCAAATTCCAGCTGGCTTTGGGCAAATATTAGAGCAGGGACTTCAGTAATATCCAATCACAGAGCAAGAAGTGGTGCTGATTTGACTCAAACGTTTGACTCACTCTGTGGCCTTTGGAGGTGGACACCGCTCGGAGGAAGAGGAAGAGGAAGAGGTCGTGATCGGGTGGCAGGAGAAGCTCTTTAGCCAGGTGAGCCAGTGTCACTTATCTACCTCCACCTGGCCGGTAGCAAGGAAGGATTCTTGATACATATTGCCTGATTTCCAGAAAGTTCTAGCAGTTTATACTTACTCCTGTTGTGTTTAAAGGGCAGTATAACATAGTGACCAACACTACCCTGTTTTATGATCCTGGGTCAGGCACTTTTCCCCTCTGGGTGAAATCTGCCATCTCTAACAGCGAAGTTGCATTAGACCATCACTCTGGTTCCTTTAGGCTCTAACATTCTTTGGATCCGCTGCCCTGCGTTAGTTCAGATAAATGGAAATTGGCTATGAAAACGTGTCAAATAGCATCAGCTCTATAGAACTGATTTGAGTAAACAGTTATAGAGACAAATGTTTGACATATTCTCAGTAGATCTCTGTGTCCTTGTCACCTCAGTTTGAAGTAGATCTGTATCGAAACGAAGTGGCGTGTCAGAGCCCTTTGGATCATCAGTACCGACAAGAGATCCTGAAGCTGGAGGATTCGGGCGGCAGGAAGAACCGACGGATTTTTACCTACACGGACTCGGATAGATACACCAATGTGGAGGAGGTATTGTTTTTTTCTGGGGTCCCACGGCTTCCTCTTCCTTTTCCTCCCCCAGCTTTCTGGGCTTCAACCAGAAGCCTGTTAAGGGGCAACAGGCAGCCTATGTAGGAACTGCCTCACGCTGCTGGCAGCCAGGCTGGACAGTGGGCGCGGGTTTCAGGTGGCGTGGCGGCTCCTTGCCCACCTGCTGGAGGGCCTGGGGAAGCTGCAGTGTGTCTAATGAGAGGCTTGCAGACTACAGACCCTCGAGGGAAGCAGCCCCTGGGCTAGACTTCCTCTGCTCATTATGAGATGAGACAGGTGGGTGGAGTCTTGAACCATCTCGATAAAACTCATCAGGGGCTGCAGCCTCCACTCGGAGGCTGTGGGCTTGAAGAGGGATTCAGTACAGCTGTGGGGAGTGGCTTAGTGCCGTTTGCCTGTGACCACATACCCTTGTGGACTTGCTTTACGTTTCCTTCAGCCCCTGTAGGACATGTTCTTTCTTCCCGGGAGGTTTAAGCTCCTTGAGAGTGGAGCCTGTGTTTTCTGATTTTTGTCTATGACCTTGCAGTTCTGCAAGGAGCAGGTATTAAATGAATGTTTTTGAAAGATTGATGCTTATGTTAGGAAAGCTCTGGGTTGGTAGCATATAAAAATCGGGTTTTCTATTTTAGAAAAGTAAATGGAATTACAGGTAGTGCTGAATCACCCATGCAAAGGACTTTTCACACGATACTTTGTCTCCCATGTGGCATCTTCCAAGTACCTGGTAACATCAACATCTACTAACTTTTTGTCGGTCTGTACTCAGAGACTGCAGACTCCTTTCAATATTAGCATAAATAAGCTCATTTCTGAAGGATAATATGCTGCTGAAATATTGGAGCACCAAGGCACGGTAGGACTCTTCTGTTCTCCTCCACTGACACGTACAATTGTGAGATGTGACCGTTAGATTCGGGCCCAGATGAGGTTTCAGAGGGAAGGCTTGCCTTCAGTACCTGATCCCATGTGGCCCCGACCAGATGGGTCACACAGGGCTGCTCTCTTCTCCTAGCACTGTCAGAAAATGACCACCGCAGCCCAGGAGGTGCCATCATTCTTGGTCGAGCGAATGGCAAATGTCAGGCGGCGACGGCAGGACAGGCGAGGGATGTGAGTGCAAATGTGCATGGGGGTTGGGTTGTCCTTCCACGCCAGTATCTGGGTATGTCCGCCCACTCGAGCTTCCCGTTCTGCGGTAGGCCTCCCCTGGGTGTGCTCCCCCAGATTCCTCCTCTAGGCTCTTTGGCGGGTGCCGGGGAAGTGACCCTTCCTGTGGTGTCTCCCAGGGAGGGTGGCATCCTCAAGTCGCGAATCGTCACCTGGGAACCCTCAGAAGAATTTGTCAGGAACAACCACGTCATCAACACCCCACTTCAGACAATGTACATCATGGCAGACCTGGGGCCCTGTGGCGAGTGAGTGAAGCCTCTCACCCCCCGGCCCAGATTCTCCTCCTCTCCCCACCCGTTGCAGTCAACCTGGGCTGTCCGGGAGGGAGGGACTTTTTCTTCTTTTACTTCTTAGTTGTACTCAGAAGGTGGCACTGTGATGGCTCTCACCACAGCCTCTGTGCTCTCGCCTGACGTGGGCTGCCTGCGTCTTCCTCTCTCTGGACGTGGGACCAGTGGTCTTGAACCTGCGTATTGATTTCTTGGTATGCAGGCTTGGCTATAAGAAGTATGAACATGTCCTCTGTACGCTAAAGGTGGATAGCAATGGTGTGATCACAGTAAAACCTGACTTCACCGGCCTCAAAGGACCCTACAGGTGAGGAGAGGAAGAAGGGAGAGTGGAGACTGGCATTCCTTCCCTTGGCTTCACTTCAGGCTCCCTGGTTGAGATTCTGAGAAGTCCTTCACCTGCTCTGATGTCTAATTCCTGGGTGGTGGTTCATATTCTGTTTTATAACAGACCCTTGCATGCTGGGGACCCTGTTCTCAGAAACGGTGCAGCCAGTTTGGAAAGCATACCTTCAGTGATGTAGTTAAGTGAAAACAATTCTCAGGCTGCTGCATGAAGGCACCGGCCTGAACAGGGTGCAGGGAGCTCGGCCAGATCTCTTCCTTTGGGCTGGCTGTTCCTGCCTCCATGTCTTACAATAACAGGACCATAAATTAGAAATGGTCTAAACTGACCCATCCACGTTTCCAGGTGAGAGAACTGGGTGCCGGGGATGTCATGCTTTAGGCCCTCCCCATGACTTTGGGGCAGAAATGGGCCCCACACCTGCACTCTGGGGCCACTCTAATGCCCTTTCTGCTTTTCCACTGCGTTTCCCTCTCCTGCTCATCGTTTGGCCATTTTCGTCTTTCTGTGCTCTGACCTTACAGAATTGAGACCGAGGGGGAGAAGCAGGAGCTGTGGAAGTATACCATCGACAACGTGTCCTCCCTCGCACAGCCGGAGGAGGAGGAGCGGGAGCAACGTGTGTTCAAGGATGTAAGAGCAAGTTCCTTCCAAGCGTGGGGATGAGCCTCGGTGCCTAGGAGCAGAGGCCATGTCTGAGGTCGAGGTCCACAGTTGCAAAGTCTCTTACCGGCCTCTCCCTCTCTGACACCGGAAGCATTGCTGAGTGTCAGCCACAAGAGTTTGATCATAATGTAACCTAGTAACAGTGACCATTTATTTGAGTATTTACCAAACTCTGCGAGACCCTTCACATACTTTATTTCATTTAGATAACACAACAACCCTTTGAGGTAAAAACTTATATTTCCTCGTTTTATAAATGAGGAAACTGAGATTGAAAAACTAAGAGGTTTGCCCAAGGTCATGGGCTTGTAAGTGCAAGAGCCAGGATTTGGTCCCAGACCAGCAGACTCCAGAGCCTCTGTGCTTCACTTTAAAAAAATTTTAACATTTATTTATTTTTGAAAGACAGGGCACAAACAGAAGAGGGGCAGAGAGAGAGGAAGAGAGACACAGAATCCGAAGCAGGCTCCAGGCTCTGAGCTGTCAGCACAGAGCATGACACAGGGCTCAACTCACAAACTGTGATATCATGACCTGAGCTGAAGTCGGATGCTTAACTGACTGAGCCACCCAGGCACCCCACTTTAAAATGTCAGTGACAGCAGTGTTTGGGGCACCTAGGTGGCCTAATCGGTTAAGTGTCTGATTCTTGATTTTGGCTCAGGTCATAATCTTGTGGTTGTGAGATCAATCCCCATGTCAGGCTTCGTGTTGGATATGGAACCTGCTTAAATTCTCTCTCTCCCTCTGCCCCTTCCCCCTGTGCATGTGCGCGCTCTGTCTCTCTATTTTTTTGAGAAAAAAATAAAATAGAATAAAATAGAATAAAGTCAGTGGCTTGGAGGCTTCGGCCTCCAGCTGTGGGTGGCATTTCCCGCCACAGCTTCTTTTCTCCCACCCGTTGAGAACTGAAGCCTGGCCTGGCTGGGGCTGCTCTGAGGGTCCACATGGTTTGTTTCCTCAGCTCTACGGCCGCCACAAGGAGTATCTCAGCAGCCTGGTGGGCACCGACTTTGAGATGGTGAGTAGCTTGGCTTCCTGCAGCACCAGCAGCTGGGTTTGGCCACAGCGTTCTGACCACGGCTGTGTAATGGCACCTCTCTTAAAGGACATATTCTTTATGCCAGAAGGAAGTCAGAGGGTAGCATACAGAGCATAGTTCTTGTTACGTGTTTTGAAAGATAGCATATCAGCAGAACTGTCAACGAAAAAGAAAATGTCAGGGGAAAAGTTCCAGAAGGGCACACGTGCTCTGGATGGCTTTCTCAGGGGAGGGGGCCGGGTAGGGAAGGTAGATGGGGGTTGGGTGGTGAGAGGGATACGTCAGGAATGTTTACTTCGTATTCCCTAAACTTAGCAGTTTTGCATTTTTATCAGTGGTAATACATGCATGTGTTCCTTTATAATTAATTTAAAAAATAAATATAAAGATGAAAAATGTCTTGCTCATTGTTCCTGTGGATATTTTTCCTAAGATGCCCTATGGAGAGGGAGGGGGCATCATTTCTGTTTGCCAAATAGCTTAGCTCTTAAACAACCAAAACAAAGTCGTTTGTGTCAGTTTCTCTGTGGTCTTGTTCTTTGTCCTCCCTTATTCCAGAAGTTCCATTCCTAGATCAGGAAACAGGCACAGGATCACCCAGCAGTCTCCCTCTCTCCCTAAGCCAATGCATTATTTTTATATTGCGTGAACAGCAGACGTTCAGTGTTAAAAAGTGAGATAAGGAAACACAATTTAAAAAGTGAACTCCCTCGTTCCTTGACCTCAGGCATCGAAAGGGCACAGGGGTGTCTAACCCCCGCCCCCATGGTGAAGGGCAGCATTTGCCGCTTCCCTTGGCCGTTCCTGTCAACTCTCCAGCCTTCATTGTCCTCCTCGCCCTTTAAATTATTCTTTTCTGTTACAAATTTTAGAAATGAAGGAAACGGATCTAGAGGAGTGGCAGGGTAGGGAGGAAGCTCAGTAGTGACCCCCGCAGATCTGGCGGCAGGTGTCAGGGCTCCCGGGGGGATCGTGGATGGACTGGAGGAGAGGTGCTGACTCCCCCAGATGCCCTGACCTTTTCCCGCTTCTCTCCACCTCAGACTGCCCCAGGTGTCCTCCGGCTCTTTGTAAATGGAGAGGTAGGTAAGTGCCTCGCCGGACAGAGATCCCCTGATGCTTGCGCAGGGGCCCCCGTAGACCGCGAAGTAGCTCTGAGCCCCAGTGGAGGCGCCGGGCTGTCCGCACTACTTGGGAAACTCGGTCCTGTCTTTCCTGGAAACACGGAGGGTTCCCCACCCTCCAGGGACTTGCTTCCTGAAGTATGTAGGCCCTTCAGGACTGAGTTGGGTGCTAAGGGTGACAGGAGAATGAGCTGAAATCATTCCTTGTTTTCTTAGTTTCAGCCCGAGGCTACGAGTATGACAATCTCTATGTGCACTTCTTTGTGGAATTGCCAACCACTAGTGAGTAATTTTCATAAGTCTCTTTTATACCCATTCTGACAGTTTTCTAGAGGCATTTACTCAGGCCTCCTTCCCACTTTTTTCAAAGAAATAGTTGCTGTCTTTTTCAAGGTCATAGATCACTCCCAAGTTGTCAGACCCTGTGGTGACTGCCATGCATTCACCCTGCACGACCTCTCAGAAGCGTGTGGCCTAGCCCCCATTTCCTCACTGAAACTCTCCTCTTGGCTTCTGGCTCCACGCTCCTCTCCTCTCCCTTGTTGGAGGCTCTTCAGTCCCCTTGGCTGTTCGCTTATCTTTTGGTCTTAAAGCACTAGAGTGTCCATGGCTGGGCCTGGGCCTTCTGTTATCCTCTCTCTTCAGCATTTCTAAGTGGTCCCATCCATCCTTAGCTTGTATACTGTGTCTCAGACCTCAGATTTCTCTCTAGCCTTGGCCTTTCCCCCGAGCTCCAGGCTCCTATCCAGCTACCTCTTTGTCATTTCTGCTTAGCATGACCCAGAGAACCCCTGATTCTCCTTCCTGCATCAAATCTGCCCTCATGGTCTTCCCCACCTTAAGGAAAGAGTCTCTTCCCTAAGGGACATGGCACTTTCATTTACTTAGTCGCTGATGCCAAAAACCCAGGAGACACCCTGGATTCCTCACTTTCTCTAGTTCCCTGCAGCCAGTCATGCTATCAGCAGTTCCTGGCGGCTCTGTCTTCAAAAGACATCCTGAACATCTACTGTCTCGAGCACCCTGACCAAGCCGCCTACATCTCTCATCTCTTGCCTTGGCCAGTGCCTTCCCCTTTTGCTTTCTTTACACCTCCTTTGCCACAGGCCCCACAGCCGCATTGAGCCTTTGGTAATGGAAACTATCTGTATCTCTCTTAGCCTTTAAACCCCAGCAATTTCCCCTCCCACTTAGTGTAAAATCCAAGCTCTGAAGCCTGAACGAACTGGCCCTTGCCCATCTCTCCCTTACGGAATTCCAGCCAGACTTTCTGCTCTTGAACATGCCAACTTCATATCCACCTCAGGACCTTTTGGGGATCACTTCCTTTGTCTGAAAGCCTTTCTGTCATATCTTTGCACGAATGGTTCTTCCGAGTTTAGGTCTCAGCCGAAGTGTCACCTCCGAGAGGTCCTCCCTCACCGCCCAACCTAAATGAGCCGGGTTTATTTTTAGCATTGCATCTGTCACTACCCGATAGCCTCTTGCTGGCCAGTTTGTCGTCTGTTTCCCCTGCCAACTGGAATGAGAGTGAGAACTTGAATGAGCTCCATGAGGGACAGGGATCTTTTCTGTCTGCTCACCAAGAGCTCCCCAGTGACGGGTCATAGCACATCAGACACTCAGTAAATGTTCAGTGAATGAATGAGTGTGTGAGTGAATTGAACGGATAAAGGAACTTGTCTTTTTCTCAACCACTTGCCTTCCTCCCAGGTCAGCTGACTGTGTATATGGTCTTTGGCTTTCAGATTGGTCAAGCCCAGCATTCCAGAAGCTCTCAGGAATAACACAGACCTGTGCCACCAAGTCCGTGGGAATGGTATGGGCAACGAGAGGGCTGTCTGGAGGGGATCAGGCCTCTGAAGACTCAGGACTGGGGAGGATTCAGAGTTGGCTCAGGCCCTTCTCTGTGAGCTCTGCAGGGCCGCCTGGTCCAAGGGTTTCCTCTCTGTCTGTCTGCGCATAGTAGCAGCTTGTATTTGGATGTCCCTTCCCCTCTCAGCCCCTTATTTCCTATCCTGGGTGAGAGTTTTTTCCCTTGTGGAGGTATGTCATTGGCCACAGAGAGAACAAATTCCCACTGAGGCCTAGCCTACCCCATGACACAGAGTAGAAAATAAAACTCTCTTTTTTAGGATAAGGTGGCTTACTTCTCCTACCCATTCACATTTGAGGCCTCCTTCCTCCATGAAGACGAATCTGCTGGTGAGTAGCTGAGTAGATCCTGGGCCCGGCGTCTCCTCTGGCGGTGCCCCCTCTTGCTGAAGGCCTCCTGGGACTCGGCTGCTTCTCTCGTGTCTCCCAGATGCTCTCCCAGAGTGGCCTGTGCTCTACTGTGAGGTCCTCTCCCTGGACTTCTGGCAGAGGTATCGCGTGGAAGGCTACGGGGCTGTGATGCTGCCTGCCACCCCAGGTGACCTCCTGTCCCCGCCCTTCACGTGGCCCCCATGCCCCAGCTGCTAGGAGCGAGACTAACACTTCCAAGAGATTCCACCACTCCCAGTGAGAAGTAGGGATAGTTAGGAATTAGATGCATTTAACTTGCAAGATTCCTTGCTCCTTTTGAGGAATTTCCCTTCCATTAAAGACAACTGAGTGAAATGGCAACTAAGCGTGAAGTAGAGCAGCCTGACTGTGGCGTCGGCTCCATGCTCCTCTGATGACTCGTGGCCTTGAGGGACCGGCTCAGGCAGGGTGGCTCTCGGCGCGCGTGTATTGGATGGATCAGCGTTCACGTGGAAATCACAGCCACTGTCTTCTGTTGTTGGCAGGCACTGCGCTAAGCGTGTCTCGTTTCATTCTGCCAGCCGCTCTGCGAGTGTGGGCGCTGTCACTATTTCCGTTTTACTAGTGAGGAAAACAGGGCTCACGGGGGTTAAGAAACTTGACCTGGGAATGCAAGTAATAATCGGCAGAGCTGAGATTTGAATCTCTAGCCGATTGATTTCCAAACAGGTGGCCCAAGCCTCCATGATAACTGTCACCAGAGGTCAGGTCATCGAGCACAGGTGTCTAGTGGTGGGTAGGCCTGCGTCAGTGCAGGGGGGTCAGTGAGAGGCCACCTGCCCTTTCTGGCTGTGGTCCCATTGTCCCCTGTGCAGGCTCACACACCCTGACCGTGTCCACGTGGAGACCCATGGAACTTGGCACGGTGGCTGAGCTGAGGAGGTTTTTCGTTGGCGGCTCTCTGGAACTGGAGGACCTCTCCTACGTGCGGATACCGGGAACCTTCAAGGTCACTTTTGTCTCCGGGCAGACTTTATGCTGGGAGTTTAGGTTCCTGTCTCTTCTGGAGAAGGTGGGATCAGGCTTAAGGCCCCTTAACTGCATCATTATTACGTAGTCACTTCCTGCCTGTGGTTTAAGCTGGAGGTCATGGCCACATCTTGAACCAGGTACAGACATCTACATTCCTATCCCGGGAGATCTCTGGAAATGAGTATACTCAGAGATTCCCCTGGTCCCGTCAGAGTTACGGGCCCCTCCTTCCAGCCCATCAGTGAGGCTTCAGTAATCAAAGGTGGGGAGGAATGGCAGGCCGCTTACAAGACTGCTGTTCTCCAGTGAGGCTGGAGCGTCCCCCCATTTACAGCTGGGAGCCCCGTGTTAGCCTTGAGGTGATGGAGTGTGGGTGCTGCAGGGAGGCTTCCCCAACAGCTCTGTTCTCTCCAAGAGTAGGAGTCAGGGGAGGGGTGAGACCAGCATGTGCCTGGGATCCAGAAACCACAGAGGCCTGATGCTGTCTTCACTGCACGCCACAGGGGGAGCGTCTGAGCCGCTTTGGTTTCCGCACCGAGACCACAGGCACCGTCACCTTCCGCCTGCACTGTCTGCAGCAGTCCAGGTGAGTCAGCCTGGCCTCCGCCTCAGGGAGCCTTGCGCCCGAGGGCCGGAGAGCAGCTGTGGCCACGTGGTGGCTTTGCGCGCAGGGCCTTCATGGAGTCCAGCTCCCTGCGGAGAAGGATGCGGAGCGTGCTGGACCGTCTGGAGGGATTCAGCCAGCAGAGTTCCGTCCACAGTGTGCTGGGTAGGGTCTCCCTGCCCCTCTGCGGCCGGCCACCCAGCACCCGCAGGAGCCTCGCCCCTTCCCGCGCCCCGGTGGCTGATGGCTATGCTTGCTCCCCTCGCAGAGGCCTTCCGTCGCGCCCGGCGCCGCATGCAAGAGGCCCGAGAAAGCCTTCCCCAGGACCTGGCAAGCCCTTCGGGGACCACCGCTTCCTAGCTCCCGGCTGCACTGCCCCTCTGCAAGGGGACGCGACGGGTGATGTCTAACGCTGGTGTCCCCCGCCCCTTCATCCTTCTGACTAGTGACCCCACGGACCTGCCGAGACCCGGGAGAGCTGAGGAAATCCCAGGCCAGTTGCTCTGCCTGGTCTTCAGCAGGGCCTCCTCCCTGCTGGGTAGCAGTGAAGCTGGAGACCTATGGTCCCCTCTTCATATTTCATTTACTGCCAGTGGGTGTCACCACAAGCAGGCTTATTGGTTCAGCCCCGTTTGGGGTGACCCCACAGTTAGTCCTGTCCTCAGCACAGCCTCTTTCCCGGCCTGTCTCACTGTCTCACAGCCGAGAGCCCAGGCACCTCCTGCTCCACGGCCTGCATTGCAGAGGGAGGCTCGGGGGGCACCAGGGTGGCTCGGTCAGTCAGTTAAGCGTCTGACTCTCGATCTCTCACCTCAGGTCTTGATCTCACAGTCGTGAGTTCGAGCCCCATGTTGGGCTCCGTGCTGGTCGTGAAGCCTACTTAAATAAAAATAAAAAGACAATGGATGCTCAAGAAAGAAAGGGGAAAGATCTCTTAAATTCCTGGCCCGAGAGGCTCAGCCTCCTCTTTCCAGGGTAGCCTTGTCTTACTGCTTGGGGCTTCTTGTGTTTGGAGATGCAACTTATTTCTGGAATAAATGAAGGCTAAAGGCAGTGCCCGGTCCTTTCTGCTAGCTGGGTAGTACCTTTAGTGTGTTTTTTGTACATAAAAACTTTGTACACTGACTGACGTGTTGGCTGGGTTTTTGCTGAGGTTGCTGGCGTGGCCAAGGTATTCTCCTGAATCTTCCCCTTATCGGCCCTTTCCTGTCGAGTGTTGCTTTTGGTTCTCGTACATCAGCCCGCAGGAGAGCCTTAGGGGTTAGTGCCTAAGGTGTCCTGGCTGTGCTCCTTCTAGACATTTGGAGCAAAGAACAGGACAGAGGTCATGCCCTCCCCATCCTCACCCAGGAACCAGTCCTGCCCTCAGAAGTCCTTTACTGGTACGAGCAGAGTGTGCTGCTCGGCCTGCAGGCTCCAGCAGAGGGTTGTGGGGTGGCTGGGGCCAGTGAGGGTGGCCTGCAGTCACGGGCAAAGGTTGGGGACAGGCTGGGAAGTAGAAAAAAGAGGCCAGAACCGTTCAGATGATTTCCTGCCTGGGCCTCAAGCCCTCCTTGCAGTCGGAGCTGATGCCTGACCTTCTACCCAAGAGGTTCCCCAGGTGGGAGGGTTCACTGCTGCTGGGAGCCCCAGCCGTCACTCCCAGCCACGGAACCAGCTCTGAGCCATGGCCAGCAAAAGCATCAGCAGTGGTTGCTCCAGGGACAAGGTAGCCATGTGGTCCTCCCTGCAATAGCTCGTGTCTGAGGCTGGAGGCATGGCACGGGCTCCTGCGGAAGCAGCAAAAGTGGGCGAGTGTGGAGCTTGCTGGGTGTCCAGACCTGCAACTGTGTCAGGGTGTTGCTGACTGAGCTGGGGCCTAACTGCCCCCCAAAGTCCTGGGCCTTGGCTTAACTGTCCAGAAGCTAGCGTGCCAGGAAGCCACTACGGGGAGAGTTCCCTGTCTCTAGTGACAAGTTTTGTTGTCACTGCTTAGAGCCCTCAAAGGTCTCAGCCATCTGGTCCAGGACAGGTGTGGAGGCCTGGACCCACCAGGGCGGTTGGAGGAGGGCCTCCCTCCTCACCTGCAGAGGCCTGGGGACGCGGGTGCAGCTCACAAAGCCCTGGGGGGCGAGTGTTGGCAATGAAGATGTCCCTCAGAACGACGGTGATACCAGTGTCATCGCACACAACTCCAGCCCAGGAAACCTGGCTCAGGGCCCCGCACTGTCTCTTGGTGAACACACTGTTTTCCCACTAGAACCTACCAAGACAGTTGAGTGATGTGGGTGAAGGTTATGTGGGTGATGTGGGTGAAGGTTATGTGGGGTGATGTGGGTGAAGGTTGGGGAGAATTAGCATTGTGAGCACGCACTGCACGTCAGCTACTTCACACTACTTCATCCAGTTCTCCAGAGTTCCTGCGAAATAGATATTATTCCCATTTTATACATGAAGAAATAGATTCAGCAGTCAAGTATAATGCCCAGTATAACATGCATTGAAGTGGCCAGGGCTGGATTTGAACCCAGTAAATCCCAAATCCAAATTAGGGAATCAGGTCTTTAACCATAAGCTTTATTAGAAGGAAACCAGATTTAGCGCTTTCTGCCCATGTTTCCTGGGACTCACGAGCCTGGAACAGTGAGGCCGGCCAGTCTGTCTCGGGGGTTAAAGGTGCCTTTAGCTCAGGCAAGATGAGTCTAGCCTGGCTCTACACAGGAGTCTCCTGGTCTTCGGCCCTGTGAACTGGGAAAAAACGAACCTAAAAAGGGCATTTTCTGAGACTTGAAATGCTAGTGTTTTTCTGCCCTGCTGCTTGGCTGGTCTCTTTAGGGTAGAGTCACTTACCTGTCACCATTTCGGGCTCTTGTGAACTGGTTTTCAAAAAGACAAGCCAGAAGAGGCCCCACTCGGGTCCCTGGCGAAAGACGCTCTGCGATGGCCCCAATCCAGAGATGCCAGTGTTGTCAGGCATCCCGTACAGATGCAGGAACTTCCTTGCCGAATCCGGGTATTGCAGCACGTGGCTAAGCTGTGCCAGACTCCGGGGCTGGGAGAGCCCACAGAGGCACCTGCGAGCACTGTGCTCTGTAGGGAAAGGGGCAGAAGCGATTCAGCCTGACTTCCCTTTAGCTTCTGCTTCTCCACAGTTTCTCCTGAGAGAGCTCTGTGGTCAGAAAATGTCGGGCAGGACAAGATCCCCGCTGACAGAAGAGGCCAGAACCTTCCAAATATCGAACCACTGTGCTCTAATTTTCAAAGCAAGTGGACAGCCATATTTTGTGAGTGCGTCCTAACGTAAGAAGCTGCTGCCACCCAACACTCAACAACCACAAGGATATTATTATTGGGCTCATGGGCATCAACTGGTGCAAATAAGACAGGACCCAGAACATAAAAGACTCTTAATCAGGTTTGTAGAAGAAATGAGTGAGGAAGTAAATAAGTGAACAAACCAAGAAATGAGGTGTGGTTAAAATTTACCTCCTCAGAAAAGGAACACATGCTATATGATTCCATTTATGTGAAAGAACCAAAATAGGCAATTATGTAGAGGTAGAAAGATGATCAGTGATTGTCAGGGGCTGGAGTGGGGCTGGGGAGGGACTGTTATTACAAGGTTTCTTTTGTGAGCGATGAAAATGTTCTGACATTAGCAATGGAGATCAATGGGCCAAAGACCTCAATAGGCAAAAAAAAAAAAAAAAAAAAAAAAAAAAAAAAAAAAAAAGAAAAAAGAAAAAACAAAGAAAGAAATGAGAAAAAGAAAAATGCACAACTCTAAGTATACTAAAGTCTTTGATAAATTCATTGAATCATATACTTCATATGGGTGAATTTTGGGATATGCTAATTATATCTCAATAAAGCTGTTTTAAAATTTGTTTTCACCTACTCAGAAACTTCCAAAGACCAGCCATATGGATTTCTCTGTTATGATCTCACAATAGGACCAAGTCAGATGATGGGCTGGGGACCATCAGGATAGGAGATAAGTTGGCTCAATCTTGACAAAACGCTTGCCCAATATCGTCCATTGAACTGCAACTCACAAACACCGCCTTCCAGCTGAACAAAGGAAAACGATGTAATATTTGGCCTCACTAAGCACTGTTATGTGATAATCTTTTCTGATCCTCAAACACCTTTGTGAGGCATTTTGTAATCTCCATTGTATCAGTGGATATTTGCTTGAGCAGCTATGACTTTAAAAATAATTTTTTTGAGGGGTGCCTCGGTGGCTCAGTTGGTTAAGCTTCTGATTTCAGCTCAGGTCATGATCTCTCAGTTTGTGAGTTCGAGCATGCCCTGTCAGGGTTCTGTGCGACAGCGCAGAGCCTGGAGCCTGTTTCAGGTTCTGGGTCTCCCTCTCTCTCTCTGCCCCTCCCCCCTTCTCTCTCTTTCTCTCTCTCTCTCTCAAAAGTAAGTAAACATTAAAAAACATTTTTTAATGTTTATTTGTCTATTTTTGAGAGACAAAGTACAAGTGGGGGAGGGACAGAGAAAGAGAGGGAGACACAGAATCCAAAGCAGGCTCCAGGCTCTGAACTGTGAGCACAGAGCCCGACTTGGAGCTTGAACCCACGAATCGTGGGATCATGACCTGAGCTGAAGTCGGATGCCTCACTGACTGAGTCACCCAGGTGCCCCCAACTGTGACTTTTTAAATGTCACTCCACCATTGAGTGGAGTTCAAACAGGGTCTTCCAATTCCAGGTTTGGTGTTTGGATTGGAGGAGACGTCAGAGCTAGTATCTGGAGAATATTTCTGGGACAGCTTGGAGGGAAAGGTATGGGAGGGCACAAAAACTCAGTGTGTGTCCCTCGGCTGAGGGCAGGGGCGGGGGCTAGCAATCTCAGTTTTCCAGCAGAGGGCGCCCACAGCTCTTTAGTTGCCAACGGCACCCACATGTAAGGAGGAAACCCAGTTCTTGAGTGCCTGCTGTGTGCCTGTCAGGTGCTGTGTTAGGTGCAGTTAGAGACTGCCCTCATCCTGTTGTACACGGCCAAAGATCAGCCAATGCAGATGGGGCTTTGGGTTGTATTTGGACAGAAAAGTAGGGAGGTGGGGGGAGGGAGAGGGGAGCAGGTAGTGACCAAAGCCTTCCCCTAACACTGTGGCTTAAACAGGGGAAGAAAGGAATTTTGAACTTGATTCAGACTTTACTACTTCCTAGTTATGTGGCCTTGAGAAAATTACTAGATGTCTTTGAGCTTATTTTCTCATCTATAAAAATGGCTGTAATTGTTGCTTCTCAAGGTCATTGGCAGAACTAAATGATTAATATCCATGAAAATTCCTAGCAAAGTGCCTAAGTTTTCTTCTTTTCCAGGATGAGTTTTTCTTCTTTCCTGGGATTTTTGTGTCCTCACAAAACAGCCAAGGCCGTCTTAATTTTACTGGACCTGTTCCTACCTCTCGGACTCTTGGCCTTTCTGCACTTAGAGCAGGAGCCAGTTCCCTGGAACTTGAGTCTTCCTCCTTGGAGCCCACCTGGGTACATGGGGAATGGGGCAGTTCTTCCCTGCCCTTTGGATCTACTGTTTTCTCTACCCGGAAACTCCTGATCTGCTTTGTTCACTCCCATGTCCAAGTCCTGGCTGTGCTGTGAATCTACAGCCAGGGACCCTACAGCGGCTGGAGAAGATATGACAGAATGGCAAAAGGGTGGTCCCAGGGATGCTTTACTACATCAAGCGTGGCCTCACATGCTTCTCAACCACAGCACATCGGGTAGACGGTTGACAGTCAGAAAGGATGCGCCGAGGGTCTTCTCTGAAACCCACTCACCACCAGCAGCAGCAACCCCAGGCCAGACAAAGCCTGGGAGGAGGGACGGGCAGCCCTCTGACCCAGGAGGCCATGGTCCCAGCTGCGTTGCATGTTGAGAGCCACCAGGTCCAGCCCAATGCTCCCCACTTACCGAAACAGCCGGTCATCCACTAATGTGGCATCCTGACATTCAGCTTGGCGGGGGTGGCCGTGAGGCCTAGGATGGTCAGGTCAGCGCCACCTGGTGGCAGGGAATGTGAGCAGCACACACTGGATCAGCCTCTGGGGAGCCCTGGGCTCCTCACATGATGCCACGCTAGCTCAGAGCTGGACAAACCCGTCGCTTATATTCTATAATGTTTGTATCAGGAAACAAAGGCCTGGATAGATTTGAAGGGCGCAGGGGCTGACAGAGAAAGAAGTGACCCCCCACTTCTTAAAGAAGGAGCAGAAGGCAAGCTCCTATGAGGCCCACAAGCCATCAGTCTGATACGAGTCTCTGCCCCTTTTTGGAAATCCTCTGATCCCTGAGGGAATGGGAAACCCAGGACCTAGGGGCTTGGTGGCACCCTCCTTGTTTTCACTACCCTGGGGAGATGATTAGCACAGGCCTGAGCAGGAGCCTGGGCTCCTGGCACTAAGCTTGGCCCCCCACCCCCACCCTACTCCCATCTGCTCTTAAAACTTGGTCACCTTCACACATGATTCGCCAGCTGACAAAAAAGCTAGTGCTAAGCAGGACACATGAATTGGGTGCTGAGGCCCTGTACTGGCTGTCCAATTGAAACATGAAGGGCTGGAGCATGGTGTGACCAAAGCGGAAGGCCAAGGTGAAGACATGGGCCACATGAGGGTCCAGATTGGAGCAATATCTCCTGGAGAACCCCAGGGATCTCTCCCCAGGGGAGCCCGGGCCTCGCCCAGAACCAGGGGCAGAAAGTCTTGGTAGGTGATGCTCTACAAGACAGAAGGAGCATTACCTTAGTGGCCGCCCACCCCATCCCCTTGCCTTCGGACAAACCTTTGCTTTCTGAAGGGCTGCTTGGACATATTAATTCCTTATTGCCATCATGTCAAAAGTGGAAATGTTAATTTCCCACTGACTGATGAAGATCCTGAAGCTGGATGACAAGGACAGTGTCACACAGCGAGTTAGTGGCAGAGTTTGGGGTACAGGTCAGATCTTAGGTACGCTCCCAATCACCCAAACCTACTGATTTGAGGCACGTCCCCAGCGAATGCATTAAGGAAAGTGGGAGCCACTCCCTCAAATGGTGTCTCATGCCAGATTGTCTTCTCAGGGATGCTGGGGCCCAGGACTCCCCACATGGACCATGGCCACGGTCTTCCCGACCTCCTGGTGTAGCGTGTCTCCACTCCTCGGGGGACTCAGGCATCTAAGCTCCATAGCCAGCCGGGCGTCCTCTCACATAAACATGGTATGCATCGCTACCAGTTTGGGGGTTTCAGGTGATTGGGAGTCACCTTGAAAATCTCGAGTTCAGATTCACCACAGCCCTCCCCAGAGAAATGTCTTTTTGCTAAAGCAGACACAGCTCTAGGGACTAGAAAGAGGGGGTAGACCTTTGTAACCTGGGCCAGGCTCCAGGCCCTGGCCCGACCTCTGTCTCCTCAGCTGTGTTATGAACGTCCTCACTGACTGCCACCCTCTGCCCCAGCACAATGGGTCAGGAGCCGGACAGTGGGTCTCAGATCCCAGTTACTGGACTCGGGCCTAATGATTCTAGTCTACAAGTAAATGGGTCCATGGCTGATTGAGGGGCCCAGATGACTCTAGGAACATTGATCTTGGGACTGTGAACCCACCTGTCCCATGAACTGCATCCATCAGCACATTCCCTGCCAAGGGCTGGACCTTTCCCCTGCCATACACTTGGGGACTCAGACTGCTCTCAGACTGCTCTCCCCAGGGAATCCTGGGGAAAGAGAAAGAGAGGGCGTTGGGCAGAGCCTGTTCCTGTAGCCACAGTGTCTCCTAGAGGCTGGGAAGGAAAGCAGATTCCTGGAGGTGGGTCTTATACAGTCACTTGTTGGCTTTGAACTAAACCCTTGTGTACAAGGTCTTATCTAATGTACTCTTCAGTAGGCTGCCTTGGCTGACCTGCCAGGGAACAGGGTACACACAGGGATGGGTTGGTGAGGAGGCAGGGGTCTTCACTCAGGTTGTCGAAGGGGAACAGAGCCTGGCCATTGTCGCTGAAGCAGCTGTTGACGGCCAGCAGCCCTAAGTGACTGGTCTGGTTGCACACGCAGGGCGAGGGAGACCTCACTGCCATACACCATGCTGGCATCCAAGAAGTAGGTGAGCACACTGAGCTGGTTTCAGACTTGGTTTCTGTTTTGTAGCATGCGGGCGCTGAATGGAAGGGAGTGCAGTCACTCTGGTCCCTGATGCAGGGGTCGTTGGGTGGGATCTAAGATGGAAGTGGAGCCATGACTCTGGAGCCCCTCAATAGCAAGCTCACTCCTCTTGATCACCCC
>NW_027532856.1:4757106-4761363 GCF_008692635.1 Crocuta crocuta
TCCCCCCCCCCCCCCCCCCCCCGCCATGAAGCCCTCCTTGACTCACCCAGACTAGTGCTGCTCACCAGGTCAGTCTGAGCAGCCTTAGCACTTTGTATCATAGAGTCATGAAAGATTAGGAATGGACGAGGTCAACAAAACCAGGACCTGTTGCAGGAAGCCTGCATTCAGTGAAAACAGATGCACGCTTAGAGAATAACTCTAAATTGAGGCGCTATTTGCTATGCTTGATCTAAAAGCCAAAAGCAAAAGGTTTGATAGGAAAATATGGGAAGATTCTCCCAAGGAGGTGCCCCCGAACCAGAGCCTGAAGAAGGGGTAAGATTGCAACAGGGAGGAGCCAGCCAGGAGCCCTCACACGTCATGCCCCATGAATGTCGCTGAATGTGGGAGTGTATGCACATGTGTTCCCCCACTGCCCCCTGCCCCCGGATCCCCAGAGAGGCTCTGTTCCCTGGAATCCATCCTTTCTTCCCTAGTGTTCCACACCACCATTGCCTCTAAGCCTGAAGGTCAGTGCCCTTCTCACACATGATCCCAGGAGATGAGAGGTACAGGGCCCTTGGACCACTTCAGGAAAGAGAGAAGGGCAAGAGCTAAGGGAACCTACAGGCTCCAAAAGCAGCAGCCCAGAGTCTTCCCCTCAGACATGCACAGAACTGGGGGTCAGTCCCGGGCCGTGCTTCCTGCCTTGGTCTGATACTCCAGCATCTTAGACAGCTCCTTAAGGAGGGTATGTTATCCTTCCAGCTTGTGGCCTGGGGTAGAGACCAGTCCCTGGGGGACTGGCTGGGGGTACCTTGATGGAGAAGCAGGGGGGCAGCTGGGTGCAGGTCCTCTCCGAGTCGACGCCCACACTGCAGGCCACTCTGGCTGGGGGATCAGGGGTGAAGTCCAAGTCGTGGTCAATGAACTGGCCCCACTGCATGAACATAAAGGCCAGGCCCCCGTGGGAGGTCAGCTTCTCACTGGGGAAGCACACAATCTGATTTGAGACGGCCCAGACCCACTGAGGAGATAGGTCAGTGTGGGGCGTGGGCTCCCGGACCCCATAAAATGTCAGGGCCATCCCGGGACTCAGGGGCAGCAGATTGCCCCTGCTGGAGTTAACACAGTCTCTCTTCCTCTCCTGACCTCCCTTGCCATCCCCACTCTCTGTGTGACTGTCATTCCTAGAAAGATGGTCCCTGGTTGGTCCTGAGGATTCTAGGAGTAGAGAAGGCAGGAAGCCAGGTTGGCTGGCTGAGAACACCCCAGGTCTTCCAAAGTAAATAGATCAAATCGATAGATCAATTTATGGACTAATGGATTGCCTAGATGGCAGGACTATGGTTAGATACCCAGTTGGTAGGTGATAGGTAATAAATATAGAGAAAATTGGATAGATGTAAGAAGAATTAATAAATAGATGTTGATAGATGAGTAGGTGATTGATTGTTATATTGACATCTGAATGGAAAATTGATAAACTGATAAATGTGAAATCACTTAGATCAATAGATATAGAATAAGGTCCATCACTCTTTATATTTAGCGAGATCCTTTGATGCTAACTCTTGCAGAAAAAAAAATACTATAATGGCTGGCAGTAATAGATCACACCCTATATAGATGCTTATATATAATTATAAGGACCCTATTTAATATTCACACCAGCAATGTGAGGTAGGTTTTATCGCCATTTTACAGATGAGGAAACTGAGATTCAGCTATATTACTTGCCCCAAGTCTCCTAGATGGCAGAGGGTCGAGCTTGGATTCAAGCTGCCTCTGGGCAGGGCTTCTACTTCCCATGTTTCGAAGGATGGAACATCTTCTAGACCCTCAGCTGCTACTTCCATGAGGATAGAGGAGGCCACTGAGCCTCTTGTTCGGTGTCCAGCCGAAGGGGAGTGACAGCCTGTCCTCATACTCAGCTAGCAGCCAGCGAGCCAGGGCCTGGTTGGAGGCCCCCAGCAAGGGTCTTTCCCCGCAGCACTGAGTAGGCTCCAGTCAGAGGGCTCTGGGGCTGGAGGCTACTCAGCGTGGAATGAGGGGTGGAGGCGGGCAAGGGAGGCGCCCTTGAGTCAGGTGCAGCCCCTGAGCCCACTTCTTGTTGCATTTCCCGGTGACGGCCTGGTACTTGTCACTGCACTTCACCTGGTCCTGAGAGCACAGCCACTGGCCTGGGACGGCAGCCGAAGCTGGGGTTCCGTCAGCAAGTGTGGGGACAGGACAGGCGGGCAGGGGCCTGGGTCCAGGGGCCTAGCTCCTTCCTGAGCTGGTCTGTTCCACGTCTCCCATCCCTTTACCCCCTTTCCTCCCAACACCCCGGCTGTGCCCCCTGCCCTCCCAGGCCAGAGCAGGCCCTGGGGCTCCATGGAGGGCATGGTACCAGTGACACTGAAGGAACTGGATCCCTGGAGTTGTAACTTCTCCTCCAGCGTCCCGAAGCCACATGCATATACTCAGCAGCCCGAACCACTGTCCTGGTGGCGGCTAACAGGCGTTTCAGTAGGACAGGAGGTCCATGGGTGGCCAAGCCACCGCCAAGCCGCTGCTTGAAGCTGCAAGAGGAGGGTGAGGGCTGGAGAAAGGAAGTGCAGCCACCCTGTGGAGCCCCAGGCTGGTGGCGGACAGTCAGGGCAGTGAGGGCAGACAGGATGGATGGAAGGGGAGCTCTCTACCCACATGGCACTGCCCCAAGTGCCCAGGGGCAAGGTGATGGCTGACATGGCCATGGTTGGAGCCCCCCACTGCCTCAACCCTCCCAGGCCCACTTCCTGAATCTGACTGTGGGCATCCACCAGCAATAGGGCCTCTGTTCTGCAGTCCCGAAGGGCCGAGGTCCCCACTGTCCTGGGGGAGGCTGTTCAGACGGAAGGGGACTCAAGGTCTGGGGGAGCCACAGGTTCCCCCAGACCCAAGCACTTCCCCCTCCTTCGCCCTCCTCCTTGGCTGCTCAGAGGGATATTACCTGGGCCAGTGCCCTCCCAGGGCGGGGCCAGGGCGAGTGTGGCTAGGACCCCTGCTGGGGCCAGGAACAGCTCCATCTCTGCAGTGAGACCCCCAGCCACAGTGAGTAAAGGATTGACACCCACATCCTGCATGTAGGTGGGTCCCCTGCTCCCTTCTCACCTGGAGGTCCCCAAGCTGACCTCTTACTTCCTCCTCTTTTCTGGAAGTAGCTGGGAAGGAAGGGACTTTTATATCCTGTTCTAGGGTCTGGGAGGGGAAGCCCAGCCTCTTGCGGTGCAGCTCTGGAACTTCCCTCTCATCTTCAGTGGAGTTATAAGACTGAACCCGCCCCCCCCGCCCCTCGCTACTGGGCTCACTGCTGTGTTTCTCCCAAGGTGCAGGGCAGCGCCCGGAGCGGGCATTGCTCAGTGTGTATTTGCTGGAAGATCGAGGGACAGCGTGCCTCAGAAGATTGGGCCCGGTCCTGCCACTAAGTAGCTGCATGGTCTTCGGCAAGTCACTTCCCCTCTCCAGGCCTGTTTCCACATCCCCAGAATGGGACTTGGGCCAGATGATTGGAAAGGCTCCTCTCCTCCTGAGCTGGGCAGAAATTGGGTCTGCCTTAACTCTTGTATCTCCCCAGACCCCTCAGAACAAGGTTTGGCATTCAGCAGGTGCTCAATAAATGTTTATTGAGTGCATGAAAAATGTCAGGTCAGTGAGTGCTCTTCCCCCTTACTCCCTGTCCCTGTGAGCTCTCTCCAAGATGCCGGGAGAGGGTGGGGTGATGGCTTAGGCAGGGCTGAGCCCGGAAAACTTAGGGGTTGCATCACCGGAGCATCGGGGGAGACAATGAGGCGTCACAGGGAGCGCAGCAGCAGAGCGATGGCGACAGGCCTCCAGGCACGTGGAGGGCCTGTCCTGGGCTCTGCGCTCCTGCGCGGGTTTCCTTGGGCACCCCAGTGGCAGGCTCACGCTGAGTAGGGGCTGGGTCTGGATCGGCTCTGTCACTACCTGTGTGACCCCAGCTGGGCCTCCATCTCCGCATCAGAAGGGTAGAAGGCCCCCAAGAACCGTGCCTTTCACAATCAGGCCTTTCCTCCTGGGTGTCCCCACCAGGCGGGGATCCACAGATTGTCCTTGGCCCCTGCCCTACTCCACCTGCAGAGCGCCCCAGCAGCTGCTCCGCTCCAGGGTCATCGCCCCACTCCCACCCCGCGCCCCGGAGCCTGCCCCTCCGTGCTCCTGCTCTGGGGCCATCCCTTCCTCAGTATCCCCACCTGCACCTGCCCCAGGAGTCCCTGCCCCCCGGCCTCCACG
>NW_027532856.1:4761463-4806251 GCF_008692635.1 Crocuta crocuta
GAGACACCCCTTCAGCACTGTCTTTCACAAGCTCCAGTTGAAAGCCTGGGCCCTGCTGATCTTACCTCCTTTTCCTCAGCAGGTGCCCTGCTCTTGTGACAAGGCAGCCTGGATGGAAAATCACTGTGTAGTCGCTAAAAGCACACAGAGTTCTCTGTTGCTGACCCTTTCCATGACTTGGGGTAAATCACCCTGCTCCTTGGGCCTCATCTTCCATACCTGTGAGATGGGGACAGTGATCGCCATGAAGAGAGATTTTTTTTAAATTGTAGAGTGCTCATCAAATGTGCTTTACCTCCCCTGCCCACAGGGAGCCAGATGCTGCAGGAGCCTGGAAGCCCCGGTGGGGTGTATGTAACCCGGGTTGCCCTCTCTCCAGAGTCCCCCCGGAGAGGACTCTAATTCTTCAGCAGTAAGTGACTTGTCCCACGGTTTGCCAGAGTGTGGGCTGCTGTGGGTCACTGGGAGAAGCTCAAGACGGAATCGGACTCTAGACCCAGCCCTGCTGTGTTGGCCGCTCTCTGGGGGGTGTGGCCTACTGACTGCTGGAGGTGGGGATGACAGGCCAGCAGACAGGATGGGGCCACCAAGGGGCCCTGTACAGCCAGTCTATGGAGGGCAAGTTCCCAGGGCCGCTGCTGGGCTGGGCTGACAGGCGGAGGTTCAGCCAAGGAGACCGAAGGAAAAGCTACTCTACTCCGTGGTCCTCCTGCCCCTCCCTCAGCCTGCTCTCTGCCACCCTCCCATAGGACCCTGCCCCTAAGCTGCAGACACCCAACCCTCCATGGACAACCCCCCCCCCCCACGCCCTGCCATCTGTTTCCAGGCCTCTCGGATTCTGCAGGAAGGCTCCCTCTGAGGACCACAGCATCGAGCACATGGGAGCTTGTTGCCCATCATCTACTTGGGTGAGCTGCTCAGCATCTGCGTCCCCTTCTTCACTGTCAAATGGAGATCATCACTATGTCTACCTTATGGGAACCCATGTAAAATGCCACCACAGTGCCTGGCACAGCAGGCATTCAGTGGTGCTGCATAAGCTTTGTTCTGCCTCCACGCTGCTTCCTTTATTGAGTTGGCCCCAGGCTGTCCCACAAGGGCAGCACCGTCAGGGTGAAGGTAGGAGGCAGTGACTATAAGGGCTCTGCAGATCATCCAGGCTGTGCACCTGGAACAAAGGAAGAGAGGGAGGCAGTGGAGGGAGGCAGGGAGGCAGGGGGACAGGGAGGCAGGCCTCTAAAGTTAGATGTGCTCAGACCCTGGCTCTCTGAGCCCTCCTCCTCATGTCAGAGTGGACATTCCAGCTGCCAGGGCCACTGGAAACTGAGTGGAGGACAGTGATGGAGGGGGAAGCCCTCCAGATGCTCCCCATCTTGGGCAGCTGCTTTCCTCTCCAGCCATGACCTTCACTCTGGGGCAGGTCAGGACATACGGGTCTTTGCCAGGTCTCCCTGTGGTTTGCTTTGACATTTGCTTTTTTCTGTTGTCAGGGCGAAACACACCCGGAGACCAGAAGGGCATGGGCAAGGGCCATGAGCTCCACACATTCCCTCTGTGGGCTTTTCGTGACACCCACGGGGACCTTATCGAGGAGAGGTTTGATTTTCCTTGGGGCTAAGTGTTGCCCAGGGGCAACCTAGAGTATCCTATATTGGGAGCTGATTGTTTTTTGATGGCCCCTCCTTTACATAATGAAATTGTTTTCAGTAATACTCATTAAATGAAATAAGTAATGACCACGGTTAGAAATGTGTGAAAGTTCTCTTAGTAAACTTTAAAAAAATATTTTCAACATATAAAAAGGAAGGGGCGCCTGGGTGGCTCAGTTGGTTAAGCATCCAACTTCGGCTCAGGTCATGATCTCACAGTTCGTGGGTTCGAGCCCCATATCGAGCTCTGTGCTGACAGCTCAGAGTTTGGAGCCTGCTTTGAATTCTGTGTCTCCCTCTCTCTCTGCCCCTCCCCTGCTCATGCTCTGTCTCTCTGTGTCTCAAAAATAAGTAAAACGTTAAAACATTAAAATTAAAAAGGAGGGGCACCTGGGTGGCTTAGTCGGTTAAGCGTCCGACTTTTGCTTGGGTCATGATCTCGCGGTTCGTGGGTTCAAGCCCCGCGTCGGGCTCTGTGCTGACTGCCAGCTCAGAGCCTGGAGCCTGTTTCAGTCTGTGAATCCCTCTCTCTCTGCCCCTCCCCTGCTGTCTCTCTCTCTCTCTCCTAGAAATAAATAAAAAAACATTAAAAAAATTTTTTAAAAAGGAAAAGAGTATTGGATTAATACTTTAATTATGTGCCTGTGTTTTACATAAAGGGGAGAGGTGCCTGGGTGGCTCAGTTGGTTAAGTGTGTGACTCTTGATTTCGGCTTAGGTCATAATCTCAAAGTTCACGAAATCAGAACGCGGGCAGAGCCTGCTTGAGATTCTCTCTCTTCCTCTCCCACTACCCCTCCCCTACTCATGTGCACACACACACTGTCTCGAAATAAATAAATAAGCATTTAAAAATAAATAAAGGGAGAAAACTACCTGCATATTGGTGGTTTTAATATAATATTTAATATATTCTTACAGTGTCTGTTGATTTGTTTTTTAGTTTTAAAATAAATGATTTGGAATTTTAAAAGAAGAATACATTTCAATGGTAAAGGTACTCAAATTCAGTAGATCATTCATCTGTAAAGTAAAATTTCCCTTTAGAAACATTGTACTTTGCTGTTTACCCTCTGCCTCCTGATCTTAAATTTTAAACACAACTTATAACTTCAAATGGTCACATAAAGTGACAGAATTGGAGGAAATCAAGTTCTGTCTCATCTCTGCAATCACCGTGTTCCCACTGCTGTATCAAAACAGCTATTTACAACCAAGAATATGCAGTGCTACCTGCAGGTGGCAGGTGGTCAGGTGCAGTCACAGCCACAGCTCCGACGACTCTGAACCTTTAGAATTGCTTTCCTTATGTCCATCTGGACAGTGATGGTGGTTCTGAATGCAATCAGGCCTTGTAGACTCCAGTATACAATGGGCACAGGATTATTCCAGAAGAGACGGAGCCAGATGCTCCCTTAATGCTCCTCCTCACCCCCGCCCTATCACTGATGGCTTATGGGGTTGGTAAAGTCAGGGAGGTCTGTTGTTAAGGAACAATATTTACAATATTACTTGTTCATTTATTCTTTCAACACATATTTGTGGAGAGCCTTCACACTCCAAGTCCTATGCTAAGCACTGGAGTTAGGGTGCTGAATAAAAACAGGCATCTAACAGGGGAGACATGAAACAAACATTGGCCCCTGCAGCTTTGAGGGAGGAAAAGCCCTAGGTACCTCCTCATATAAATGCAAAAGTGTACTCCTATATCCTCACGTTGGGAGACTTGCCCAAGGTAACAGGTAGTGCAGGAAGTTGAACTTGAATCCAGCTCTCTTTTCTCCAAGTCAAATTTTCAACCCCCTCTACCAGGTCTGACCTCTATAACTCATCCTCTGTCCAGCAGGCAACAGGACCTTTTTAAAGTATAAATTAGATCATGCTATCACCACCCCCTCCACCCCCACATCCAAACCTTCCAAAGATTCATTGCACTTGGAATAAAACTCAGAGCCTCATCTGGCTCTTATCTACATATCAATAATAACTTAAGAATATATCCACAAATTCTTTGACACTCCTCATTCAAAAGATGGAGTTTAAGTCCCCTCCTTTGAATGTGGGCTGGACTTGGTGGCTCACTTCTGTCTAACAGAATTCAGTAGAAGTGATGCTCGTTGACTTTTGAGACTAGCCAGGTGAGCTTCCACCTGGCTGTCTCTTCAGGACATATGTCCTTGGAACCCAGCTATCATGTTGTGAGAGAGCCCAGGCCACATGTAGAGACCAGTCAACTGCCCCACCTAGTACCTAGTATCATCTGACACTGATAGCCAGACATATGGATGAATGAAACTCAAGCAACTCCATCCCTCACCTTTGAGTCTTTCAGCTAGGGCCCAAGAAGGAGAGATAGGATGTCTGTGCCATGTCCTGCCAGAACTCCTGGCCCGTGGATCTTGTGAGAGATAATACATGACTACTTGTAAGCTGCTAGGTTTGGGGTTGTTACACAGTAGTAGATAACTAATACATCTTAGAGCTCACCTCCTACCAAGATCCTCTTTGTTCATCACTTTCCTATGACACTCTCTTTTCTTTTTCCTTTGGCCACCAAGTTCATTCTTACCTCAGGACCTTTATACTTGCTGTTGATTCTATCTGGAATGCTTGCCCATCACTCAGATCTTGACCTGACTGGCTCCTTATTATCCAGATCTTTGTTCAAATATCCTCTCTTCAGAGATCCCTTCCCCCACCACATCTTATAATACCATCCACTCTACCAGTCTCATTGCTCTGTGCCTTTCCTTCATAGGTTTTATTCTTGTAATTATTTATTTGTCCACTTATTACTTGTCTGTCTCTTCACACTTCTTTCTTCCTCTTTCCAGCACCTTCTGCAGTGAGGATGGAAAGAAAAAATGATGTGTCTTTTGCTTATGAGAGTTCCCACTGCAAAGCAGTAGGTATCCTGGTCTTTGTGACTTCTCTGTCAATTACAGCATGGGGAAAGCCCAAGGGCCTCTAGGTCCCATTTCCATGTTCTTGGGAGGGCTGCAAGGAGCTCAATGGGCACATTCCCTGTCATGGGAGACCCTACTACAGCTCAAACTCGACTTTCCCCCTTGGCCTTCACCTCAGTGGTCTCCCCATAGCCTTGCTGTTTTATTGACATCATTTCAGAATCAGAGACAGCACCAAGCCCTCTCTTTCCACTGCAAACACTCTCCTCCTTCATAACGTCTCTGGCCCTCTCCTTTCTCTAGTTCTAATTATTTCTCCCACTTTCCCAGGGTCCTGCCTCTCTCTCTCTCTCTCTCTCTCTCTCTCTCTGTAACACACATGCGTGTGCGCACGCACACACACACACACACACACACACACCAGGTTTACAAAGGGCAGGGTAGTGGGAATAGCCCACCTGGCAGGGAGAATTTTAGCCCCAACATTGTTTAGAGTTCTCCAGGCATGGTACTTATTGAAGCACCTTTTGTCAGTTTTACTATTGTTTTAAACTCTCCACAGAAAAAGAACGCTCTATAGCCTATACAGGCACCAGCTGCCCTTTCCTTGGTATTTCCCTGCATCCATAAGATGCAGGAGACCTGGCTGTAGGTGGCTGTCCAGGCAGGCACCATTGTCCTTGGTGCTCCAGCAGCTTCCTCTTCTGCTTTCAGCTCTCTCTCCATACCAGCTCCCCCAGCAACTGCTGATGGCTTCTACTGGATCAGCCACTACTGCTGCCACATGTGTCCTCTGAGGATGCCCTGGTTCCTCAGGGTCCTGTCCTTTCTTCCCTCAGTTCAGCCATGAAAGAGACAGTTTTCCTAAGAACCTGGGGTAAAGAGGACAAGTAGAACAGAAAAGCTAAACTGGAAGCCTTCAATAAATACTTATTTAATGGTGAATAAACACATGAATGTCTAGACATAACTAATTACAAGTTCCTTGGATGGTGTCATTTAAGGGGTATCTTCCTTATGCTTTTCATGGCAGACATGTCTATAGGAGAGTCTCTCCACCCACATGCTCCTTCTCTGGGACCCACCCTCACCCATAATTCCTGCTAAAGGAAGGGACCATGATGGCCATGCTTCTGTCACATGACCTGCACATCCCCTCAGCCATATGGGACATGTGGACCAATGTCAGCCAATCAGATTATTCTCATGGGGCTTCTAATTGGAACCTGAGACACTGAGCTAGTTGTCTGCAGAAAGCAGAATGAGAAGGTCAGGTTTTCAGGCTGAGGCTCCCATGTGAGCCATATATAAGGTGGCTGCAAAGGAAGGAGGGAGGGAGAGAGGAGAGACCAGCTGTGTTCAGTCCTGACAGCTTCTTGTACCCACAATATGTAACTTCAGCAAGAACTTTAAACGTCCTCTTTTTATTAAAAGTTGTCAGGGTTGCAGCCCCTTGCAACTCTAACCATAACCTATTTCTTCTCTTCAACTCTGCCTAACAACTGGCCCCACAGCCCCAGTGTGGTAATGAAGAAAAGATATGATGGATGCGTGGCAATGAGGTCCAGGAAGAGAGGAAGCAAGGAACACCAGTGAACTAGGGATGGAGGAAAAGCCCAGATGGATATAAAGACTGAACAGGAAGATATCAGTGTAGGGAGGGAGAGAAGGAAAAGGGATGGGGATAAAGAGAAACAGAGAATGAGCAAACTGTTGTCTACGCATAAAGTACTGCAGCAGGCCCCAAATGTATATTTACAAAAACTAATTAATGAACAAGTGAATGGATCTTCCCATACCTGTTTGCAAGAAGCATTGAGTCTGAAAATGGGGTTGAGTGGGGAGATGGCAGACTCTGATGGTAGTCAGAGTAGTGCAGACATGCCGCTGAATTTATGTTCACTATCTTCTCTGTTTCACTCGTGGGCATGCTACATGGCCCTCTGGAGTTCAGCCCCCACCCTCTCCATGCCTCCCTCACCACGCTAAGGAATCGCCACCAAATACTTCCAAAACACTAGTCAACCAATGAAAAAACATATGTCAGGGATAATCATAACAATGACAATCACCTTCACATAGGTTCTATGTAAGATTTATAAAATATTCTTATATACTTTTTGAATCTTATAACAAATCTGTGAGATTATTGGGATAGATATTGCTTTAAGCCTGTTTGGTGAGGGAGAATTCATGAGTTCAAGAGAGGCCAGGTGGCTCATCCAATGTCACTGGTCTGGGAACAAATGGGTAAGGGCTCCCAAGGTATGGCTACCTCTTCAAGAGCCTGTGATTTCTCTAACTCTGGACCCAGGCCAGAAGGGGTACTGCAAAGAGAAGTCAAAAGACATAAACTAGAAATGCCTTCCCTGGGGAAATGCTGTCATCATGAGAGGAAACAATCCCCAAGAAGGGGAAAAGAAGGGTGTAGTTTTCNGTCCCAGAAAGACAAATTCTGATACCCATGTGAGGTTCCCTGGATCCATGGAATCTCCTCCATACACCTAAAATAAAGGAACCACAAGCAGAGATACATGAAGTTACTACTTGCCTTTGTAGTCCTCTGGAGCTCAGAACTGAGTTGTCCGGGTCTATATGATGGGCATCCTATGTGTAGACCATATCACTAAGTGCTGATGAAATGGGCTGGTCTCTGAGAGTTTACAAGTTCGTGCTGTCATATACATTCATGAGATATCTTAAAGCCATCCAGAGACATAACAACCTGCCTTTCAAAGACAACGGTAGGGAGATAGTTGGGGTCCAACAAAACAGCAGTCAAATATCAGGTCTTCCATTTCCTTAAGATTTGACCTTGATTAAGTTTACTTAATCTTTCTGGGTCTATCTCATTATCTGAAAGTTAGGAATAAAGTACCTTATGGCCTCTTCAGAGGGCTGAAGTTGAATGACACATACGAAGTTTCTAGAACACTGCCTGGAGATAAATGGTAATCACTGCGTAGTGTCCTCCTCTAAAGACATCCTTCCTTCCTCCTGTCTCAAATACGTTTTTCTTTAGTCACTTTCCCCACAATATTGAACACATCATCATGTTAATGAACTTTTTATGTTGTCTGTTTTTCCTCCACAATTCAACCATATCATCCTACAGACAGATGGTCTCAATTTCACAATATATTTGTGCCCCTCAGTGCCCATCCTTGCTCACAGTCAGTACTTAATAAGTGCCTGGTGTTGCCTGCTGGGTGGGTGAATGGCTATAGGGTGTACGGCTTCGTACAGAGGACCCCCTGGAGGAGCCCATGGAGATGTGGTTGAAGACCTGGGATATCTGGTCTTCCCCACCCTCTAGCATAGGTCTTCCCTTACTTGGTGAGGCTCCCCAGAACATATGTGCACACAAGAGGCAGAGGGATAAGGGACTTTCATGACATTAAGTAATAGATGAGGAATATATTTGAAGAAGACTCTGTCCTTCTGAAAGGACAGCAATTTCAGAAGAGGGTACTTAATCCAAGGGTAGAGGAGAAAGGAAAATGTTGCAGGAAAAGAAATGGAAATCGATGAAGAATTAAAGCAGACGAAGAGGAAGGGCAAAGGAGGAGCAGAGCAGGCGAAGGAAGGGGGCTATAGGAAGGTGTTGGGCAGGGGAGGGAATGGAGCCAAAGCTAGAGAAGAAGGTGATAGCAGTGGGAAGCTGGACAGGGACAGGGTTAGGGGTCCTCAGTCTCCCATCCTCTCTCACTTGCCTCCGCAATCCATTATCTATTAGAGATCTTTCTCTTTGAATTGCTCATGTCCATTTGCTTTCCCTCCAGCCCACCTTCCGCACAGCTGAACCGAGACCTTTCCCAATGCAGTCACGTTCCTCTCTCACTTACATTCTTGTAATACCGCTCATTAGCATTCCTTAGGAGCCACATCAGATACTTTTTGTAGATCATGTCAGAGGGGAAATACATACTTACAGATGCACACACGACATCCACTCGGGATGTCATACCAGCTGTCAAAACGAAGCCTCCTTCTGCCTTCCTAATCAGTATCTCTGCCTCTGATGAACCTCACTGGCTCTTTAATGGGCTGTGGTTTCTCAAACATGCCACATGCTTTTCACCAACTCTCCCCTGCAGAACTAACTTCCATTTCCCAGCTTCTTATAATATTTTAAAAATACCTCAGTTATAGGTTTATCATCATTCATTTGTTCCATCTTCTCCTGTCAACCAGCTATATTATAATTTCAATGTCTTAGTAACCCCAGAACTTGGAACAGCAACTCTGATATAACACGTGCTCAATGATTGTTGTCAAATTAATGTATCAAGTAGGCAACTGACTATGTAGAGGAGTTTTGAACGATTTTACTTATTCTCTGCCTGTACCTCATAAGGCCCCTTCTACACCCGGTTGCTAAAATGACTGGGTTTTACATGCAGCCTGAAGCTACTGTTTTAACAGCACATCCTCCCTGAATTCCTTCCCAAGGCTCTCCTCATGGATTAGACTTAACTACTGTCAAGTCTGTATCACCTATTTATTCTGCCCACCCTCTAGCAGGTGTTTTCAAGAACCCAATAATTGCTGACCTATCGGCAGGTGAGGAAACCCTCAGTCTCTCATCTTTCCACAGTCCCGAATGGGAGAAGAGAGTTCAGGTCTTACATCTTTCTGGGGGGTTCTTTCCATGCACCTTTGTGGCTTCCTGGTGCCAGCTCCATGCACCCTCATGGGCATGACCCTGGGGAAGAGGGCATAATCTCAGGGAGAAACTATTGGGCTCAGGAAGTAGAGCTGGAATGATTCCCACTGGGGGCAAGGGAGCAATGGGAGTTGTTAAAAAGTTGCTAAGTCTCTCAAAAATACTTACTATTTAAGAGGTCTGCCTTGAGGGCAAAAACAAAAAACAAAAACCCTACCGAGGACATTGAAAATTGTAGAGATTCATGAAATATAGAATTAGGAGGACAGAGTCTCTGCAAAAGAATTCACGTTTCTGGGATTTTTGGAAGGATCCATTTCATACAGCAGTGGTTCACACACTCGAGCATCCGTTAGAATCACCCGCAGGGCATGCTGAAACTCAGCCAGCCCTCACAGAATGTCTGACTGAGTAGGTCTTGTGGGCACCTGAGAACTGGCATTTCTGACAAGCTTTCAGATGATGCTGATGCTGCTTCTCTGGGGCCACAGTCTGAGAACCACTGACCTCAAGTTTGTTAGCACAGCACGTGGGCAGTTCTCTCTCACAGCATCATCAACACCAGTTAGATATGTTACAAAATAATTTTAATTGATCTTAACTTGGGCAATTCATTGGTGGGAAAATATTTGTGTACCACCTTGGAAACTGAAACCCTGTCAACTTTGTAGGGTTCTTTTTGCCATCCAGACCCAAAGTTGATCCCCCATCCATATCCAATTCTACTGGACCATCTATAAAATTCTAGTATTCTTTATATATATTACTCAGTAATATCTTTCCTTTCATACTAGTACAGGAAGTGCATATATTTCCTTGTTATGATAAACTGGTCAGAATTGGAATTGCCTGGCTTTCTAATTTTGGTGCACTGTGAAAACTTTGATTTCTTAGAGCTCTCTGTTCCACATGAGATTTCCAAATTGGTCTGAGTTATTTCAGTGCAAATATTTATTCTTAATAAAATGAAGTTCCTCTGGCATATAAAAGCAGCATAAGAAGCTTTGGTTTCTTCCTACATACAAGAGCTAAAATTTAAAAAGCTAATTCTTCCCAATATTTAGAACTATAATCCATTTTAAAATCCATCCACTTGTAAAAATAGCCTGTGTTAATGCTGGGAAAGGAAATAGCCTTTATCAATCTCATTAACTATCAAATGTCACTAACTGTAAGACAATTCACAGTAACTAGTTAAATTACCTAGATTAAATTCTTATGATTCTGATGATTATGATTTAGCACCCAGTAAGAAAGCACATGTATGTTCTAGTTTATATATTTCTCCTCTCAAGGCACATAAATGTCTGTAAAATGTCTGCTAAACTGCATGTCAACCTCGAAGTTGATTCCTCCATGTGAGATTGTGGATGATTTATCTATTTTAAAAATCGATTTACACTGTGGCTTATTGCTTTGGAGTTTTATACCTGGCCCATTGTGAAAATTCAGTAAATGTTTGTTAGCATGAGTAGAAGTTATCCTTGAAGAGCAGGAGAGCACAGAGAGCATGACTGGGTCTACCTCTACGCCCAGTGCTGGGGGCACAAAAATAAGGCATCCAGTTTATTTTCGATGAACTCACAATCTAGTGGGGAAAATAGACCCAGAAACACATAAATGTACTCATGCCAGGGAGGAAACAGCTCTTACAGAGAACCCTCAAAGGTTAAAGGGCTGAGCAGCTAGCCATGCCTGGGAAAGAAGGGAAAGCTTCCCAGAGGAGGGGACATTTGAACAAAGGGACAGTTCATGCATGTAGGCAGAAGTGTGTATCTGGCAGAAAGAACAGAGGCCCAGAGGTGAAATGGCACAGCATATACTCCAGGAACCCTGAGCTCCTCAGCAAGGCCAGAGCACAGGGCAAGTGGTGGCGGATGAGGGAGGAGAGGAGGCAGGGGTCAGACTCTGGAGAGCTTAGAGAAACCAGGTTAATGAATTTAGATTTATCCTATAGAACATGAGAAGTCATGATGCAGGAGAGTGACCTACAGATGAAGGCCTCCACAGCCACAGGGGAAAGGAAATGGGAGAGTGGGCGGAACAGACATGGGGGAGCTGTTTCTCCATTCCTTCACACCCCAATCTTGTTTCAGCAAAGACTTAAAGAGGGCAGTAAGGGCCTGTAACTTTGCTTGTGCCCTTCACTCATCCCATCCCAGCTTTAAAACCCTTAAAGATGTGAGGAGAGTGAAGAAAAGAGAGGAGAAAGGAAAGGAGATAGGAGATAAGAAAAGAAGGAGGAAGGGGTGCTTTCGTGACTTTGGCTCATCTCATTATCTTGTGTTTGGTGAGTTTGAACCCCGCATTGGTCTCTGTGCTGACAGCCCAGAGCCTGGAGCCTGCTTTGGATTCTGTGTCTCCCTCTCTCTCTGCCCCTCCCCCACTGCACTCTGTCTCTCCCTCAAACAAAAACAAATATAAAATATTTTTAAAATTTATTTCTGAGAGAGAGAGACAGAGTGAACAGGGGAGGGTCAGAGAGAGAGAGAGAGAATCTGAAACAGGCTCTAGGCTCTGAGCCGGCTGTCAGCACAGAGCCCGACACGGGGCTCGAACCCACAAACCGTGAGATCATGACCTGAGCAGAAGTTGGACGCTTAACCAACTGAGCCACCCAGGTGCCAGAGCCTAAGTGTCCATCAACTGAGGAATGGATCAAGAAGATGTGGTTTATCTATAGAATGGAATACTACATGGCAATGAGAAAGAATGAAATCTGGCCATGTGTAGCAACATGGGTGGAACTTGAGGGTGTTATGCTGAGCGAAATAAGTCAGGCAGAGAAGGACAGGAATCCTCCTATACATGCAAACATGTATAGGAACTTAACGGAGGACCATGGGGGAGAAGAAGGGGGAAAATAGTGGGGGAGAGGGAGGGAGGCAAACCATGAGAGACTCTTGAATGCTGAGAACAAACTGAGGGCTGATGGGGGGAGGGGGGAGAGGAAAACGGGTGATGAGTATGGAGGAGGGCACTTATGGGGATGAGCACTGGGTGTTATATGGAGAAACCAGCTTGACAATAAACTATTTAAAAATATTTTTTTACTTAAAATTTTTACAAAAGAAAAGGAGGAGGAGAAAAAAGGTGATTCAGAAAAATCAGGGAGTCAAAGCCAATGGTCCAGGTGGAACCATGGCCCAATGACATCAAGACACCACTTCGGTGACTCTGTGATGCTCTTGTCCTTTCCCTCATGAGCCAAGATGGACTCCATGCCTTCAATCATCGTGTGTGTCCTCACACGCTCTCATTCAAAGGCTGGAGGGGAGGAAAGGGGTACAGGGCAGTTTCTTTTTCCTCCTACATCTCTGGCCTTTAATCGTGGAGAAAAATCTTTCCCAGAAGCTCCCTGGAAAGCACACTTTTTTTTGTACTTGTCATTCCTGGATCACATGAACACATGAGCGTTCCTAGCTTTTAAGTGTTCTGGCAAAGTGAACACCTGTGATAGGGAACAAGTCGGGGAGGAGTGTTGGGTAGGCACCCAAGAGCAATGCTCTGTTCATATAAAGCACCTGGGAACAGGAATGAACATAATGGGCCAGAGGAAGAAGGATCTTAACAATGATGCAGTCTCTCTTAAACAAGAAAATTCATAATAGAAGAGGTCACAAACTCAGATGTGAGTCATGCACTTGAAAGAGGGAGGGCAGGTAGGAATCTTTCTATCTCAAGAGGTACTAAGGCTCATCACCCACCTCACCCCAGTGCAAAATTCTCACATCTAAGTCAAAGACAGAAAAATCAAGATTTTTTTCCTTTGGACAAAAAACTCTGGGAAAATAGACCTTTATGTGTTGGCACTTGGGGATTCTTCAGCAAATAGCTGGTTTCCACCTGAACCCTTGAAGTGAAGTCTGAAAACTTCACCTATACATAAAGGTACCAACTAGCATTGTATTGCCTTACTCTTAAATGCAGGTAATCGAAGATCACCAGGAGTTTAAGGAAGACCACCAACAGAAAGAACAAACACAAAATAAATAGAAAAATAAACGAGAAGAAAACAGAAATGGCCTGGGAAACAATAGAAAAAAAAATTTTTAATCTCCAGTTTATATAATTAGCACCCTTTGAGGATACCAAGAAGATAGAACAGGATGGCATGGACAAAAGTCACAGAACAAAGAAGAGTTCTTGGAAATTAAAATATGTTGACAGGAATGAAAACTACAATAGAAGAATTTGAAAATAGAGTTGAGAAAATCTCTTCTGAATGTAGAATAAAAACATAGTTTGAATAGAGTGCCCACAGGATGTGACCTAATGTGGTCTGTAAGAGCCTGGGTGTCCCCTCCTGGGACCCGCCCACTGTGGGTGTTAAAGCAAGGTGAGGAGAGCATCACTCAGTGCAGGGAATGAAGGCTTCAAAGGGGTGAGGAGTGTGTTCATGAAGGGTTCGGTCTGACACCAGGAGTTGGAGAACAAGCAGGGCAAGGAGGATGTCCACATGGGAGACACTGCAAGGTGACATTTTTGGAGCATGAGTAAGGCAAGAAACTGACTGAGCAGGGTGCTGGCCTGCAGTGTGATACCAAAGCCCAAGTGGAGTGAGGAAAAAGATCTGGTGTGGGAGATGGGTTGTATAGAGGGAGATAAATTAAAAGTTAATAAATTAAGCATAGAGTGATAACAGAGTGGGGAACTCCAAGGGCCCATCCCTCCACAGAAACATTGAAAAGATGTATATACAAAAGAATAGAATTGAGAGTCCAGGAATAAATCCATAAATTTACAGTCAATTGATTTTCAAAGAACTCTTCAATGGGGGAAAATAGTCTCTTCAACAAATAGCACAAGGATAAGTGGATATCCATACAAAAAAGAATAAAATTGGATTACTACTTTATACCATATACAAAAATTAACTTGAGAGGCACCTGGGTGGCTCAGTAGGTTAAGTGTCCTACTCTTGATTTCAGCTTAGGTCATGGTCTCACAGTTCTTGAGTTTGAGCCACGCATCAGCTCCATGCTGACAATGTGGAGCCTGCTTGGGATCCTCTCTCTCTGCACCTCCCCGGCTCGTCCTCGTGCTCCCTCTCTGTCCTTCTCTCTCAAAAATAAATAAATAAACTTTAAAAAATTAACTCAAAATGGATCAAAGACCTAAACATAAGAGCGAAAGTTATAAAACTCTTAGAAAACTAGGGTAAATCTTTTTGACCCTGACTATAGCAATGAGGACTCCCAGCACCCAGATAGTGACCCGTAAACACCATTCTTCACCAAAATTCCTTTCAGCAGGACCATTTAGAGAAAGACTTGATTCCAGAGCCAGAACAGGAAAATACAAGAGAAGCATGGGCATGTCACTGTGCCAGAAAGTAAGGATGCGCTCAAAGAAGAAAAAGAACACAGGAGCACCTTGGACAGGCTCCAACTGGCCAACTCTGGGGCAAATTAATAATAGATTATAACTCAATTGATTAAAAAAAGGAAAACACAAGTCCACACAGATATAAACAAACAAAAGAATAAATTGCAAGTTTGATAAGGAATCAGATATTGACATAGTCTCAAAGTACCTCCTCACAAAATATTTACTATTTTTCAAGAGAAAAATGATTTTAAAAAAAGGTGAGAAGCCTAACAAACACCTCCTCAGTCAAGTAATTAAAGTGATAGTACATTAGTAATGAGACAAAGGAACATCACTCACACCTCATAAGTTGCAATAAGAACACAGCATAACTTCTGGGATGTCCCTGAAAGAGTGACCAAGATGCATTACCTGAAATATCAGCAAAATCCAAATTAAGGGACATTCTGCAAAATCACTGGCCTGTAATCTTGGAAAGCACCAAGATAATCAAATTCAAGAAGCTCTTCCAGATTTGAGGTGTCTAAAAAGACATGACAACTAAATGCAACATGTGATTTTGAACCAGATTCTCTTTCTAGATGACTTTACTGGGACATTTGGCAAAACTTGAATAGAGCCTGAAAATCGGATTCTAGCAACATATTGTTACTGCAACAGTGTTGATGACTGTGTTGCAGTATTGTAGAAAAACATCTTTGCAGAAAATTCATGTTCAAGTATTAAGGAATTGTGGGCATCAGGTTGGCTACTGACTCCCTCAAGTCTTTAGGGGGAAAAAAAGCCCTTATACTACACTTGCAACTTTTCTGTAGATCTCAGATTTTTCAAGAAGTTAAAATTTGTTTAAGTTAAGATAAAAGAAATATGTAGAATATCTTTTTGTCCAGTGGGTAAGAAACAATTTTTTTAAATTAGTGACCAGTGAGTTCATATTGAAATGAAAGACTAATATACCCAACCACATTAAAATTAACACCACATACAAAGACAAACCACAAACTGGGAGAAGGTATTGTCTATAGTGTATATTGTATATAACATAACTGATAATCAATCAGTAACCAAATTATATGAGAATTCCCACATTGACTACAAAAAGTCAAGAGGAAAATTAACAAAAGGTATTCATAGGAAAAGTAAAAGCAATAAAAACATGGAAAGAACCATTAGGGAGGAGAGAAATGCAAATGACTACAAACTACGGAGAAGATATTTTTTTATCCATGAAATGGGCAAAAATTAAGATATCTCAGAATATCAACTGCTAGAAGGATGTGAATTGGTGGGAACACTTAGATACTGCTTGTGGATGTGTAATTTGGTACAACAGTTTTGGAAAACAATTTGGCACCATTTTGTAAAGTTTTATCTTTGAAGATCTCAAAACCTAGCATTTTCACCTCTCTCTCTCTCTCTTTTTAGAGAGAGAAAGAGTGGGGGAAAGGAGCAGAGGAAGAGACAGAATCCTAAGCAAGTTTCACACTTGACACAGGGCCCAAAACACAGGGCTTGATCCCAGAACCCTGGGATCATGACTTGAGCCAAAATCTAAAGTCAGAATGCTCAACCAACTGAGCCACACAGGCACCCCAACAATTCTATTTCAAGGTATAGCCCATAGCTCTTCAACATGGCAACTGGAGACATAGAGAAATATTGAAAATAGCACTGTTGGCAATAGCAAAACAAACAAACAAACAAACCTGGAAACAACCCAAATAAGCTTAAAAATATAATGTTGAGTGGAAAAAAAGTCAACCCCAGAATATTATGTATAGTATGATATTTTTAGAAAGCTCTATATAAGCAAAACAAAACAAAATCAGTATATGTACTGATTATGCAAAAATGTGATAAAAGTGTTTTTATAAGCAATAGGATGACAAATACAAAACCGAATAAAACAGTTTCATTGGGGAAGAGAGAGTGAATGAGAGGCAAGGGACACGGTGGGTAGGTATTGGTTACTGGTAACTTCTATTTCTTAAATCAAGTAGTCTTTATAGGAGCTCTCAAAATGCTATAATGTTCTAGAACTTACATATATTTTACACATAATCGTTTATTTGTAACAATTATTATTCTTTGCTGAAAATGTAAAGCAGAAATAATTTGAACATTCATGATATTTTCGAATTTGAAAATAAAATAAAATCATCGAAAAAAGACTGGAAGAAAAAATAGTTACATGGTTTGCCCAATGTTTTCTCACATGATTTTTTTTTTACTTGATTCTCATAATATATTTGGGAGGTTTGCAGGTCAGATATTAATTTAAGCAAGTTTTTTGAAGAAGTCATGAGGCCAAGAGAGGCCGAGGGGTTCATCCTGGTCATCATTAGTAAATTATGAGTGAGAGTTTCTAATTTAAAGCTTAACCTCTGTCTTATGCTATTTCCACCAAACCAGACTCACACCAAAACAGAGTATTGGAAAAAGAGGTCAAACTACAGAAAATACAATGCTTTCATGGAGAAATGATGTCATCATAACAGGAAACCATCCACCAAGAAGGCAAATATGTGTGAGAGCGTGGCTTTCCAGAATGTCCCTATGAGAATATATCTTATTGTCATAGAAGAGTTCAAATCATCCATCACAAATAAAAATAAGAATATATCCTTGCAGACATGCCGCTGAATTTGTGTTCACTCTCTGTTCTCTGTTTCACTTGTGGGCATGCTGCATGGCCCTCTGGAGTTCAGCCTCCACCCTCTCCATGGAATCACCACCAAACACTTCCAAAACACTGTTCAATCGATGAAAACATATATATCAGGGATAATCATAACAATGACAATCACCTTCACATAGGTTCTATGTAAGATTTATAAAATATTCTTATATACTTTTTGAATCTTGTAACAAATCTGTGAGATTATTGGGATAGACATTGCTTTATGCCAGTTTGGTGAGGGAGAATTCATGAGTTCAAGAGAGGCCAGGTGGCTCATCCAATGTCACTGGTCTGGGAACAAATGGGTAAGGGCTCCCAAGGTATGGCTACCTCTTCAAGAGCCTGTGATTTCTCTAACACTCTGGACATAGGCCAGAAGGGGTACTGCAAAGAGAAGTCAAAAGACATAAACTAGAAATGCCNACCCCAGGAAGACAAATTCTGATACCCATGTGAGGTTCCCTGGATCCATGGTGTCTTCTCCATACACCTAAAGAAAATGAACCATAGGTATAGATGCATGAAGTCACTTTAAGTGCCCAGAGCTCAAACGAGTTGTCCAGGTCCAGATGATGGATCCTCATGTGCAGACCATATCACTAAGTGCTGATGAAATGGGCTTGTCTCTGGAGAGTTTACAGGTTGGTGCTGTCATATACATTCATGACCTCTCCTTAAAGCCATCCGGAGACATATGCAACCTGCCTTTCAAAGATTCCATGTGATACAATGGTAGGAGATAGTTGGAGTCCAAGAGAACATCAGTCAAATTTCAGGACTTCTACCTCCTTGAGATTTGACCTTGATTAAGCTACTTCACATCTCTGGGTCTCAGTTTCCACATCTGCAATATAGGAATAAAAACATCATCTTTACAGAATTTTCTAGGCGATTAAATAAAATAACACATGAAGTTCCTGGAACGGTGCCTGGAAATAAATCACTGTAGCAATCACTCTCTTCTGGGTAGTTTCCTCCTCTAAATACACCCTCCCTTCTTCCAGTATCAATACATTTTTCTAGCAATCATCTTTCATGCAACATTTAACACATCCTCATTTTAATGGACATTTTCTGTGTCTATGTTTTTCTTCCATAATTTCACTGAAAGCTCCCAGAGACAGAAACACAGATCTTTATTTGTGCCCCACAGTACCCATCTTGGTGGATAGTCAACACTCCAAATCATGCGGTGTTGACTAACGGGTGGGAGAGGAGCTAGGGGGTATAGCCCCTTACCCAATGAGACCAGGGAAGCGATGGAGTATGTGTTCAGACAATAGAGAGGCCAGAGAGAGAGAGAGAGAGTCTCTGGCTTAAGAAATAGGTGATGAATATTGGGGTGCCTGGGTGGCTCAGTCAGTTAAGTGTCCGACTCTTGATTTTGGCTCGGGTCATGATCTCACCACCGTGAAAAACACTGACAGTGTGGAGCCTGCTTGGGATTCTCTGTCTCCCTCTCTCTCTGTCCCTTCCCTGCTCACTCAGGTGCCTGTGCATGCTCTCTAAACAAACAAACAAACAAACAAATAAACAAAAACAAACATTAAAAAAGAATACATTAAAAAATTAAGATGATGAATATCATATGATGGGGACCCAAGGAGCTCTTCTGAAAGGAATAAGAAGTTTGGAAGACGTTACTGAATACAAAGGAAAATGTTGAAATAAGAGCAATGGAAATAGACAAAGGAATCAAGGCAGGAGATGAAGAGGAAGGGAGAGGCAGGAACAGAACAGGTGAAGGAAGGGGAAATGGGGAGGTGGTGGGCAAGGGAGGGGCACAAACAATGGGGTCAAAGGTGGAGAAGAAGGTGGAGGGAGAGAAATAGAGAGGGGCAGGGTTAGGGGTGGGTGGTCTCCCCACTTCTCCTGCCCTCAGTATCATTATCTCTCACATGCCTATTGAGGTCCATTATGTATTAAAAGTCATTTTAATCTCATCCTTCTCCTTCCATTTGCCTCCACTGCAGTCTGGTTCTATAAAACCGTTCGTGAGACCTTTCTAAACTCATGTCTGACCACGTTTCTCCTTATAATCTTTCAATACTCCCTAGAGCTCACAGCTTAAAACCCAAACTCTTAGAAGCTGCCTCACAGGCTTTGTGGATTTATACAGAGTTGAAGCATGCTTACAGAAGTGCCTGCAACTCCCTCTCAACAAGTCACCCAAGGCTATGAAACGTAACCTTCACCTGCCTTTGTAATCAATACTCCTGTCACCCAGGAACTGAATGCCATTTGAGAAATTCATAGCTTCTCACATGTGCCACATGCACGGTTATTTCCTTAGCCTTGGTAATGAGTTCCGTTTCCTGAAATACCTTCTACTAGCTTTTAACCTACCTTTTAACCTTTAACTCGGATATCACCTTCTCTGTGACTCCTCCCCATATCTCTCCCATGCAGAATTAATCCCTTCTTTCTCTGGGTTCCAATAACGTTTTATAAATATCTCCCCATTATAGCATCTTCCACGTTCTTCTCTTGTCCCCCTAAATTCTATTGTAAATTCAGTAAATCAGCTCCAGCACCTGTAACGGCAACTCTGACTTAGCAGTTGCTCAAAACCTGTTTGCTAAGTTAATGGATGAGTAAGTAATTATGTGACCCAATTTTTTTGAGACTAGGTGGGGGATCTTGGGGTGCATTTCCTCACGCTCAGCTCTCAGCATCTTCCATCCCTCCTTGGTTGTTAAGAGCCTAGGTATTCACATGCAGCCTGAGGCATCTGTTTTCAACATCGCAGTTTCCCGAATAATTTCCCGAGACTCTCCTCACACTTGAGACTTACTACCATCAAGTCTATGTCATTCGTTTATTCTTCCCATGTTCCCGTAAGTGGTTCTGGGTCCTTCTTGCAGCTGATTTATCTACAGATGAGAAAACCTTGGTCCTCACCTTCCTTCAGCCCAGAACGGGAGTCTTACATCGTCTTGGAGAGCCTTTTCCTGCAGCGTCAGCTTCCTGTCCAGTGCCCACATATCACATGTGACAGTGGGGATGACCCTAGGGAAAGAAGGCATATCCTCAGGGAGATGACTATTGGACTGGGCTCCACTCAGGAAGCAGAGCTGGGATGATTCCCGCCAGATTCCCGCTGGAGGCAAGGGAACAATGGGAGTTGTTAAAAAGTTTCTAAATGTCTCAAAACACTCTCTCAGAGGTCTTCCTTGGGGACCAAAAGTACCAAGGACTTTGAAAATTTTAGACATTTGCAGGATATAGGATTCTCGGGCCACTATCTAAAAGGACAAGAGTCTCTTCTAAAGAAATGGACTCTGGGAGTTGTAGACAAACCCATTTGTTAGACTGGTGATTCTTACCCTTAAAAGAACCCCCTAGAGATCATGTGAAAAGATAGATTAATGTGTCCCCCAGCCCCAGACTTTCTCATTCAGTTGGTCAATAATAGGGCCAAGAATTTGCATTTGAAACAAGTTCTTAGATAATTTTGATGTTCCTGTTTCTGGGGCCACATGTTCAGCACCACTGACTGTTCTCTCTCATGCATGTGTGCAGAATCATCAAGCTGTTTTGATTTCGTTCTTCTTCTCCTCTCCTTCTCTTTCTCCTTTTCCTTCTCCTTTTAAACTTAATTGATCTTTATTTAGAGAAAATCATAGGTGGGGAAATGTTTGTATACTACAATAGAAACTTATTAAAAATCTTGTCCTTTAGTTTACCAACCAGACCCCCCAGTGTTGATTTACCACCTGTATCCAGGTCTACTCACATTATCTATAGAATGCTAGCAGTTTTTACATGTGAATTATTATTACTTCTAACATGAGGATTGGTGCAAGAAACTCCTATATTTTCTCATTATGAAAACGGATCAAAACTGGAATTAACTGCCATTGTAAACTTGATGCGCTGTAAAACCTGATTTCTTAGTACTCTCTGATCTACATAGCATTTCCAGGTTAAATTCTTTTATTGCAAATGTTTACACTTGGTCGAATAAAGTACCTGCCTCTGGCAGACAAGAATACCATGTGAAGATCTTCCACATGCAAGAGATATAGATTAAAAAACAAACAAGCCACTAATTCTTAATTAGAGCTTCAGTCCATTTTAAAATTTAGTCACTTGAAAAAGTGGTCTGGATTGATTCTGGGGAAAGAGACAGGAATTGTATATTTCATTGATTATCATGTGGGTGATTTTAAGTTCTGATTCTGACTTAGCTTTCACTAAGAGAAAACTGATATGTTCCAATTAATATATTTCCCCTGCCAAGGCACATATGGGTCTGTAGAATGTCCACAAAACCTAATCTCTTCACCACTGTTTCCACTAGCCAACATAATGAATTCCAAAGACCAGATGCAGGAATGGAGTATTTACGCTAAAGACCTAGTCATGGAAAGCTGAACTGAGAAAAGTATTTTCCTATGCACTGTATATCTAAGAAAATACATATTTGTTAGACTTAACTATTGTTACAACTTCAAATTTAAATGGATGCAGGATACATACAGAAGGAATTTCATTTATATTCTCATTGAGGGGACCCAGCATTGCTGATAATTAATTATTCTCCCATTATGGTGGTAGGTTTTATATGTCAAGTTGACTAGTCTATAGTTCCCAGTTATTCAATCAAACACTAACCTAGGAGTTGCTGTGGAGGTACTTTGCACATGTGATTAATGTCTATAATCAGTTGATTTTTTAAATGTTTATTTATTTTGAGAGAGTGCGTGCACACATGTGCATACACCTGCAAGTGAAAAGGAGAGGGGTAGGATGTGTGCAGGATGTGTGTGTGTGTGTGTGTGTGTGTGTGAGAGAGAGAGAGAAAGAGAGAGAGAGAGAGAGAGAGAGAGAGAATCACAAGCAGGCTCCATGCTCAGTGCAGAGCTCGACACAGGGCTTGATCTCACAAACCATGAGATCACGGCCTGAACCAAAATCAAGAGTCAGGTGCTTAATGGATGAGTCACCCAGGCGCCCCATAATCAGTTGATTTTAAGTAAAAGAGAATTTCCTAAATAATCTAGATGGTCTGATTCAATGAGTTAAAAAACCTTGGGAGCAAAACAATGAGTTAAAAAACCTTGGAGCAAAACTGAGGTTTTCTTGAAGAAGGTATTCTGGACTGCAGCTTCAGCTCATACAGAGTCCTTTCTTACCCTTCATGATGCCTGTCCTATGCACTTCTACTGGCCGAGGGGTCAGTCTCACAAACATGTAAGCCAATATCTTGCAATAAATCTCTTAATATACATATATTATCTATGTCCGACTGTCCTGTTGTTCTGATGGAACCCTGACCAATACACCCCATTTTATGAATCAAATGTAAAATAATCTTACACAAGGTTGATTGAAGTTTTTTCCTCCTCACATGTCAATCATCCCTGAACTTGATTATAAATACAACTGGAATGGCAAGATCTACGGATTAATAAGGCTGAGAAGTGAAGTATCTTTTGAGCCAGACTCCATCTACAATAACTGAGCATAACATATAGAGAAGCTGATGGGTCTCAGTTGGTTAAGCATCCAACTCTTGATTTTGGCTCAGGTCATGATCTCACGCTCATGAGATTGAGCCTGGCATGGGCTCAGCACAGAGCATGGACCCTGCTTGGAACTCTCTCTCTCTCTCTGCTCCTCCCCACTCATGCTCTCTCTCTCTCTCTCAAAATAAATAAATAAACTTAAAAAAAAAGTTGAGTCACTATATTGTACACCTGAAACTAATGTAATATTGTGTCAGTTGAGTATACTTACACTCAAATAGAAAAGAAATTTTATAAAGATACCAAAATGTTTACTCTTTTCATCTATCTATCTATCTATCTATCTATCTATCTATCTATCTATCTATCATCTATCTATCTATCTATCATCTATCTATCTGTCATATCTATTTATTTCATTTCTTTATTTTGAGAGAGAGAGAGGATGCATAAGCAGGGGAGGGGCAGAGAGAGGGAGAGGGAGAGAGAGAGAATCCCAAGCAAGCTTTATGTGATGTCTGTTCAGAGCCCAACGTGGAGCTCAATCTCAGAAACCATCAGATCATGACCTGAGCCAAAATTAGGTGTTGGATGTTTAATTGACAGAGCCATCCAGGAGCCCCCACAATTTTTTTTAAATTTCACTAAAATAATTTACAGCCTTCCATCAACAACCTCTAAGAGATCTGTTTTCACTAATCCCATGTAAACAAAATGACTAAAAAGCATTACTTGACTAAGCCTGATTATTTAGACCCTAAGGAACCTGATAGTACAGTAAAACCTTAGATTGCAAGTAGCTTGTTCTGTGAGTGTTCTACAAGACAAGCAAACATTTCTAATAAATTTTAACTTGATAAACAAGCGATGTCTTGCAATACGAACAATACATGAGGCCAAATGTTACCTGGTCACAACTGAGACAATGGTTCTTCTCTCTCTCTCTCTCACTCTGGGATTGTGGGTGATCCGCTCCCACGGGCAGATGCTCGGTCTCAGGCCACAGTGCCTGGCAGAAATCAGTGATTTTTCAGAACGTTGATGGTGCCCACACTTGCACTAGTGTATTTTTTGCCACCTCAAAGCACCTATGGACAGTCCTTTGCTTTTCCATAGAAGAGTAAGCTTAGGAAAGCTTTGCTTCATTCTAGGTCAGTCTGCCTGCAGATAGAGACCCTTTCCTCTGCTGGCCTTATAGCCAGTTACATTTAATACAGTATATGACAAGAATTTAATACTGTACTATAGTCAACATCCATGTGAGTGTTTACAATGGCCCCCAGGCAGAGAAAAAGGTTGAGAAGAAAGGTGGTAAGAAGGAGAGATTACAGTGGAAGTTAAGAAGAAATCAGTGAGAAGTACAAACAAGGTATGCAAATGTCTGAAATTACAAGATTTTATAAGATGTCTACAACTGTATCTCACCTGCAGAGGAGGAGGGGAAAAAAGCAGGGGAATCTCTCACTTCAGATGAGATAGGGAGATGTGTAAAACATGGGAAACAGTGCAAAATTTCATAGTAAAGCACTACCCAAATAAGGCTGGAGCAGTGTGAGCGATGAATCTGTTTAACGATAACACACTGTCACATTTCCATGAATCCTCAAAAGGAGGCAAAAGCAAGGTTAGGTTCCTTGTTAAAGCTGCATGAAAAGAAAAAGATTCCACTGAGCCAATAGATAGCAGTGATTCTGTTAGTGATAATGAAAGTTGTCCTACACAATAAGCCTGCTCTCTCTTGTCTCCCTCACACCAGCCATGAAGGTTTTCAAAGGTAAGTACAGGTTACTTTGTTTCTTTTTCTTTATTATTTTGTATTATGTGACAGTATTGTAATCATTTTTACAAGAATAATTTTGGGTTGTGGAACAAATCATCTGAGTTTCCATTATTTCTTATGGAGAAATTCACTTTGATATACAAGTGCTTTGGATTACAAGCATGTTTCCAGAACAAATTATGCTAGCAAATCAAGGTTTTACTGTATCTTGGTTTAATTTAAAAGTATTGATGGGGAGATTCCAACTTATACTACAAAGCTGTAGTAATCAAAACAGTATGGTACTGGCAAAAAATAGACACATAGATCAATGGAACAGAATAGAAAACCCAGAAATAAACCTATAGTTATATGGTCAATTAATCTTCAACAAAGCAGGAAAGAATATCCAGTGGGAAAAAGACAGTCTCTTCAACAAATGGTGTTGGGAAAACTGGACAGTAACATGCAAAAAGAATGAAACTGGACCACTTTCTTACACTATACACAAAAGTAAACTCAAAGTGGATTAAAGATCTAAATATGAGACCTGAAACTATAAAAATCCTAGAAGAGAGCACAAGCAGTAATTTCTCTGACATCACCCATAGCAACATTTTTCTAGATATATCTCCTGAAGCAAGGGAAAGAAAAGCAAAAATGAATTATTGGAGCTACATCGAAATAAAAAGCTTTCTGGGACACCTGGGTGGCTCTGTCGGTTGAGCGCCCGACTTTGGCTCAGGTCTCTCACAATTTGTGGGTTTGAGCCCTGTGCTGGGCTTTGTGCTGACATCTTGGAGCCTGGAGCCTGCTTCACATTCTGTGTCTCTTTCTCTGCCCCTCCCCTGCTCATGCTCTGTCTCTCAAAAATAAATAAACATTAAAAAATTTTAATAAAATAAAAATCTTCTGCATAGCAAAGGAAACCATCAGCAAAACTACAAGACAACCTACTGAATGGGAGAAGATATTTGCAAATGACATATCCAATCAAGGGTTAGTATCCAAAATACATAAAGAACTTATACAACTCAACACCAGAAAAACAAATAATCCAATTAAAAATGGGAAGAAGACATGGACACACATTTCTCTAAAGAAGATATCCAGATGGCCAACACACACATGAAAAGTAGTCTACATTACTCATCATCAGGGAAATGCAAATCAACACCACAAAATCACACTTATCAGAATGGCTAAAATTAAAAAAACAAGAAACAACAAGTGCTGATGAGGATGTGGAGAAAGATTCCATACACTCTGGCAGGAATGCAAACTGGTGCAGCCACTGTAGAAAACTGCATGGAGTTTCCTCAGAAAATAAAAACATAGAACTACTAAAAATATAGAATTATGATCCAGTAATTGCACTACTGGTCATTTATCCAAAGAATACAAAAACACTAATTTGAAAGGATATATGCTCCCCTATGTTTAATGCAGCATTATTTACAATAACCAAATTGTCAATCGATAGATGAGTGGATAAAGAGAATGTAGTGTATATATATATATACAATGGAATATTTTTTTATCCATAAAAAAGAATGAAATCTTGCCGTTTGCCGCAACACGAATGGAGATAGTATAATGTTAAGCAATATAAGTCAGTCAGAGAAAGACAAATATCGTATTATTTCACTCAGGTGTGGAAGTTAAGAAACAAAACAAAGGAACAAAGGGAAGAAAAGAGACAAACCAAAAAACAGACTCTTAACTTAGAGAACAAACTGATAGTAACCAGAAGGGAAGTGAGTGGGGGGATGGGTAAAATAGGTGAAGGGGATTAAGCACACTTACCTTGATGAGAACTGAGTAATGTATAGAATTGTTGAATCACTATATTGTATACCTGAAACTAACTAAACACTCCATATTAACTCTACTGGAATTGAAATTTAAGGAAAAGTATTGATGGAAAGTAAAAAAATAATTGTAATTAAGAATGTGTCGAGGAATTAACATTAATTAAATGCCTACTATATGCCAAGTACTGTACTGAAATTTTACATTTACCTCACTGATTCACACAACACTGTGAGGAAATACAGCTAAATTTTATAGCTAAAGAAGTAGATTCTGTGATGTCCAAAGGAGCACAGCCAGCAGGAGTTAAAGCCCAGATGGAATGCCATGGCTTCAAATCCTGTTATTGTCTCACTATACAGTTTAAGACAGCATCAGAACATGGGGAAAGTTTTACTTAAAGCTATTAAAAATTTTTTTTAAGTAGCCTTTACATCCAATGTGGGACTCAAGTCCACAACCCTAAGATCAAGAGTTGCATGCTCTACCAACTGAACCAGCCAGGCAACCCACAAAAAATAAACCAGTGTACATCTAGTACCAAATATCTGAAATGAGGAATTAACTTTTCTCTAAAATATTTGTATTTTATGAAAATATGCATATATGTAAATGTTCTAATTCTCTATATGATAAAATAATAAAAAGCTATCTTATCAGAAAATTTCTGTTAACCAGTACAGAATTCCCAGAGCTCTTCTTAAATTTAAGCCATGTTATGAACAACTTATTTTATATTTTTTCTCTACATTCTTTATAGTGAAAGACATTGCAATGAACCATTTAGTGTTAATTTAGATCTGAGTCACATTTATATCATAAACATAGCATAGCTTAGTAAGAGATGTCTAAAATTCTCGTGGATATAGCTATATTCATCAAAAGGGGATATTTCTCCACAAATTCAGTTAAGAATTAAGTATCCCATGTTGTAAAATGATCACCTGTAAGATAAATCTGAAGAAATTTTCCCCATTTCTTTCCTTTAGGTCAATATTATAGGTTAAAATTAGCATTTCTGTGCTTCCTACCATCCTTAGAATTGATGTTCTAGATCACATAAAAGTAAATTTTTCATAAATTAAAAAAGTGACTCAATCACTTTTCAAAAAATAAAACCAGTAAGTGACTTCTGATCATTTATAAATGGAATCAATAGATTGAAAGGCCACAGGAAAATTGGCAACCTTCAATGAATGCGAAGACATAGCTGAGTAAAATTACAGAACTCCGAAAATAAAGAAAGAAAATTAAAAGCAGGGAGCAGAAAAGATTGTGATTGTTCCATGGTTAAGAAAAATTGTTCACCAGCCATCACAGATATTCATCCATAGCTGAGGAACTCTCTAGGTTTTCCCTTGTAAACACAAGAAAGACCCAGAGTTTCAAATCCCACCCATTGTTCTACCTCTAAACTTGGAGTCAGAGGAAACAAGTTCCTGCCAGACTCACTTGTTATTCATCATTGAATGAGCTCTCCCATTTGTTAAAGGGTTTAATATAATAATAATATATCCACTATCAGTTTTATGAGGATGAGATAGAAGTGAGAAAATGCCCAATGCAGTAACCTGACACCGGTGTAGGTCCATAGAAATATTGATTTCATCTCAAATGTCATACTCTATAAAGACTTTCCTCCACTTTTCACATGGGAAAACAGAAGTTTAGAGGGAAGACTTGTCATTTTAAAGTCGAGATATTTAAATTTTTAAATTTTTTTTATTTGAGAGAGGGAGAAGGAAAGAGCAGGGGAGGGGGCAGAGGCCCACGGCCCCAGGATCATGACCTGAGCCAAACCGAGAGTTGGAGCCACCCAGACACCCTTGAGGCAAGATATTGTAAGTTCACTCCCTGTTACATATCACTAGGCGCTTGCCTAATCTCTTCATGGCTGCCTGCATCTCCTGGTTTCTCAGGGTATAGATCATGGGGTTGAGCATGGGGGTCATGACGGTGTAGCTGATGGACACAGCCTTGTCCATAGGGAAGGGGGTGAAGGGCCGGGCATAGATATAAATACAGGGAATGAAGATCATAGACACCACAATGATGTGGGTGGTGCAGGTAGAAGCTGCCTTCTTCCTCGCCTGCTCTGAATGGGACCTCAGCATCACCAGGATGACCATGTAAGAAATCAGAAGGAGAAGGAACCAGATGAAGACCAGCATTCCACTGTTGGAGATCATGAGGAACTCCAGGAGGGAGGTGTCAGTGCAGGCAAGTCTCAGCACTTGTGGGACGTCACAGTAGAAGTTATCCAGAACATTGGGACCACAAAAAGGCAATGGGAGCATCAAAGCCAGCTGGACAATGGAGTGAACAAATCCCCCTAACCAAGCAGCCACCACTAGCCCCACACAGAGCTGAGTGTTCATGATGGTGACATAGTGGAGGGGCCGGGAGATGGCTATGTAGCGGTCATAGGCCATCACTGAGAGGAAGAAGACAGTCCCGCCTCCCAAGAGGTGAAAGAAGAAGATCTGGATCATGCAGCCCTGGTAGGAGATGGTCTTGACCTCATGAAGGAAGTCCACCAGCATCTTTGGAGAAGTGACAGTGGAATAACAGAGGTCTATGACAGCCAAGTTTCGGAGCAGAAAATACATGGGCATGTGGAGCCGGGAGTCAAAAGTCACTGTGATCATGATAAGGAGATTTCCCACAACGGTGGTGACATAGACAAATAGGAACACCAGGAACAAGAATTTCTCAAGCTCCCAGGTCTCTGAGAATCCTAAAAGGATAAACTCTGACACCCATGTGATGTTCTGTGCTTCCATAGGCTCTTCTCCACATGCCTAAAGAAAAACCATGCAACAAAAATCATGAAAATTCAATTGTTTTCCTTTGGAGAGTCAGGAATCAGTTGATCTAAGTCACTGTTGAATATATTTCAAGATGGAGCTTAGGGGAGTCTTCCATGGAGATAAATACATTTTCAAGTCTCTCACAGACTTATCTCTCTAACCACACCCTACATTGTATTACAGACATTTATGGATATTTTCCCTTTTTTAGCATTCTGTCCTCATTCATGGGTTTCACGTCTGATTCACACCAGATGCGCCCAATGTAATGTCTTGTGAACGACAGGCTCCTCAAATACAATGAATCAATGAATGAATGAATAAACATGTTAGCAAGTATTTGTGACCACAAACATCATCAACCCAGATGCATAAATCTTGAGAGAGATAGAAACTAATGATTTTAGATAAACAAATAGATGCTTCTTCCTGGCAGAGATTTGAGGAGCTGCATATGATTCATTGCTGAAGGAAGAGAGGTGTGGATTAGAAGAGACTGTCATGTCTTAATTTGGAAACAAATGTAAAGCAAACAAGCAGATGATCTTGGCTGAAGCTGGGATGATTGGCACTTCTCAAACTTTTCCACATAAATACTTCTCTAATGGTATTTGTTGCCATGGGGCCATCTGTGGGGGTAATTCAAATCAGCCCAGGAAAAATGCAAAATTTCCTTGAACTCTCAAGCTTTATATTTTTGCACTTATGTAACTTTCTATTATACACATATCTCTAGATAATCTTTGAGAGGCTTTTTAAAATTTAAATTTTGTGGCTTGTAAACTTTGATTGCTAAGGCCAAGGTGTTATAGAAAATATAGGATAAAGAAGAAACTAATTTCTTTAGTTCAGTAAGTGAAAGTTCCAGAAGAACATTCACTTGAAAAATAAACAGCTCTTTAATGTTAAAACCTATTTCTTCAGTTACATTTTTCTAAAATTGTTTTCTGTAATCAGTCAGGAAAATTTGCTCTGAGGCCCCACCCTGTGAAGATAATAGAACAGAACAAGATTTCTCCTCACTGGTTCCCACCTAATATATAGGAAGGACAATGGCAATTGCACGGAGTCATTTTTCACAGGGAATTGAATGAATGTGTGTGAAAAGATTTCTACCAGCAAATATGAAACAGAATTATCTCTGAACTTATCTGTGATGTATTACAGTATTCAAAATACTATCATGTTTATCTTGTCTAAAACTTACAGTTATCCCTAATATTTGTGTAAAAACAGTGTTCCAGGAAGATTCACTCTTGTTCATTGTGTGGCTTCACCAACTTTCAGCATGAGACTATTTGAAAAACGTCCCCATGGATAATTGGGAATCCCTGTAAGCCTTTTGGTGGGAAATGATGTGATGAAACAAAGTTAAAAACAGGCTTATCCCAGCACACTAGGGTAGAAAGCCCCAAGACAAGAGAAAGTGGAGCCAGCACTCCAGGGGCGTTGTCAGAGCAACCCCAACAGAGTGTCATACGCCTTTGTCTCTGGCTTTGTGTCCTTGCTCTACCACATGGTGTCAAGGTCAGTCTCGGTGGGCAGCAGCTTAAATGGCCTGGTTTGGCCTCTCTGAGAAAGTTCCTGACCCCCTAACCCTTTACCCCTAATCTCAACCCTCCCACCTGATTGATTCCTAAAATGCCAAAGGCATAGTTTTATTATCCCTGTTTTTATCTTTATCCCTATTAAGATTACAACTATCACATACTTTTATATGCCTTTATCAGTCAGAGACACACACTGTGTAACATCAACTTCCTAAAAGACATTTTCCCCTCTAGATCCAAACTTTCAAAAATTTTCCCTGGTTCTCCACTGCCTACAAGAAAGAATTCACACTTACATGAGTTTTCAAGTGCTTCCACACAAACTAGCTCCTACCTTTCTTTGTAGACCCATCTGCCACTTAGCAGTAGTTGAAATAGTAAACATTTCTTGAACTCGTAGCAGTAATCCTTGTCATTGTAGTGGTAGACATTTACTGAGTGTTTACTATGTGCTAGGCACTATGTTATGCATTTTATAAGCATTAGTCTGTTTAATTCTTATATATTATTTGCATGTTTATAAAATACAGTAAAGTTCTATTAATTATCTCACTTTACAGATGAGTAAACTAAGGCTTAAAGTCGGTAAATAATTTGCCACAGGTCACACAGAGAGTGAGTAGCAGAGCTCTGCTACTCTGGAACTCTGACCCATGTCTGATTAGTCACAGAATCTGCACTCCTGACTACTATTCTCTTCCTACTTGCTCCCTACTGAGGACCCTGGGCTTCAACCAAACTGATCTCTTCCTCAGTTCTTTAGGCGTCAGGGCATTTCATCAGGGTGGTGCCCTACCTGGATTGCCTTCCCATCTTCACCTATCTGAATCCCACCCTTCCTTCAAGACCCAAGAGTAATTAGCTATTCCATAACATTACCATGGACTGGTATTTTTCCATGAGTATGGTCCTGTTTCCTCGCTTGTGTTTGTAATTGCAGTGCAAGTCTGATATGTCAAGTGCTACATAGTTCTTTAAGGCGCACATAGCCTTTCTCGTAGATGGTTCCCAAAAGAATGCTTGGCGGCTTGATGGTGGGCTGAGTGCTGGCATGGGCCCCGACCACTGTGGGAGGTGAGAAGAGAGGGAGTTGCTGCCCGCCACCGAATGAAAGAGTTCAGTTCAAGGGAATTTGAAAGGAACCCAAAATCCTAATTCTCAGCATCACCACATTTACAAAAGCATCATCTTAGCATGGCCAGAATGCTTACCACAAACTCGTAAAGATCTTTGGAAATGATTCTTCCACTTACATGCAAAGAGAATAGATTTAGATGGGAATAAAATAAATAAATAAATAAATAAATAAATACATAAATAAATAAATAAATAAATAAAAAGAAGAATTCCAGACCCTTTTCTGTTGTTGCTCAAACTTGTTGCCCATCCATCTTGCTCTTAGGAAATCCATCCACACAGGACTGAAAGAAAGGAGGGGAGGGAGAAAAAGTAGTTCCAAAAATGGAGGTGAATCTAGTCTGGGGTCATCTTGCAAGTATTAATAGGTTTTATTAACACAAAACTTAGGAGAAGGGAGGATGGAGGTATAGCAATAGAGAAGGAATGGAAACTTGGAGTGGGTGGGAAAGGAGATTTAAAGGGAAACATTAGAGGGTGGGAAGTGTGAGAGAAAGACCTGGTGTGTTTTCTTCTAGGTGTGGGAAGAAGCTGGAGCATGTGTGTGGGAGGTGGGGGAGAAACCAGCTGTGTCTATATTCTGCGCTCCCTCCCACCCTCTGTCCTAAATTCTACACAACACATAAGCCAGTACAGACCAAAGTCGTAGTTCCAGGTAAAATCGACTGTTCCCCCAATCCCACGGCCCCAGCATTCTTGCCCCACACTTTCCCTCCACCCCATGCTTCTCTTACAATAGGCTTTGCAGGAGCCTCTTCAGTGCTGACTTGTCCATGGGAAGGACACTGAGGCCATCATCTACCTTTGGCCCAAAGTGGCCAAGGGGACTCAGAGCCTCCACCTTCCAGGGCGCCCTTCTCCCACAGCTCTATTCTTCTCCTGACCTCTCTCAGACCAAGAACACACAGAGGATTGGCCTTAAGGGAAGGGACATTCCTCGGAGTACAAAACTTAGGCTCAATTCACGTGGTGAAGCCGGGCTGGGGCAAGAGCAATGGGAGTTATTAAAAAGTGTGTGAACTATTGCATCAGATGCACATTATCACTGAGAAACTGTCTTGGGGCCCAACGCTCTGGGAGCACTGATCATAGGACCAAGATGAAGAAGAGTAAGAACGCTTACGGGAAATGATTCCCAGGGAGGCTAATAAAACCAAACCCTTTGAGGTCAGCACCATGGGCAGTGCAAGGCCTCCACCCTCTGCTACCACCACTGTAACTGAAAAAGTGAACTCTATTCTAGGACATGGTCCAGGTCACGGCACGGGTAGAGTAAATTCAAAAGCCTTTTTTACATGTCCAATTGTTAAGGTATCTCTCACCCCAACCTCTGGTCTGCTTTCCTCACAGCCAGTGTGACCTTCTCAACAAGTTGGCTAAGTTTACCCTCAAGATATCATTCACATGCCATAAAATTCACCAATTTAAAGTGAACAGTTCAGGGGCACCTGGGTGGCTCAGTCGGCTGGATGTCCGACTTTGGCTCAGGTCATGATCTCACAGTTCTAGGTTTGAGCCCCATGTCGGGCTCTGTGCTGACAGCCAGCTCAGAGCCTGGAGCCTGTTTCGGATTCTGTGTCTCCCTCTTTCTCTGGCCCTCCCCTGCTCATGCTGTCTCTCTTTCTCTCTCAGAAATAAATTAAATAAATAAATAAATAAATAAAGTGCACAGTTCAGTGGATTTTCCCATATTCACAGATTTATGTAACTATCACCAGCCACTTTCTAACTCCAGGGCACTTTCCTCACTCTGAAAGCAACCTCCTACCCAGTCTATTTTCTCCCCAGGTCCCGGCAACCACTAATCACTAATCTACATTTTGTCTCTACAGATTTGCCTATTTTGGACATTTCATATAAATGGAGTTGTAGAATATGTAGTCCTCTTTCTTCTGGCTTCTTCCTCTGAGCATAATGTTTCCAAGTTTCACCCATGTTGTATTAGTACTGAACTCCTTTTTACGACTAAGTAATACTCCACTGAGTGCACATGCTGCTTTTGTTTACAGTTAGTCAACTCATGGACATTTGGCTTGTTTCTACTTTTTAGCTATTATGAATAATGCTGCTATTACATAACATTTGTACACAAGTCTTTGCATGGACATATGTTTTCGATTATCTTGAATATATACTTGGGAGTTGAAATACTGGGTCATATGATAACTCTATGTTTAACCTTCTAAGGAACAGCTGGTGTGTTTTCCAGCAGCTGCACCATCTTGTACACCAGCAGTGTATGAACAGTGGTAATTTCTCCACCAACATTTCTTATTATCTGTCTTTCTATTATAACCATCCTAGTGGGAATGAAGTATTTTATAGTGGTTTTGTTTTCATTTTAATTCCAGTATAGTTAAAATCTAATGTTATATTAGTTTCAAGTGTACAATATAGTGATTCAACAATTCCATACATCACCCAGTGCTCATCACAAGTGCACTTCTGGAGCACATGGGTGACTCAGTCAGTTAAGCGTCTGACTCTTGGTTTTGGCTCAGGTCCTGATCTCACAGTTCATGAGTTCAGGCCCTGCATTGGGCTCTTCACTGCTGGTGTGGAACCTGCTTAAGATTCTCTTTCTCCCTCTCTCTCAGCCCTTAGCCCTTCGTGCTCTCTCTCTCGCTCTCTCTCTCTGCCTCTCTCTCTCTCTCAAAATAAATAAATAACTTTAAGGAAAAAAGTGCACCCCTTAATCCCCATCACCTATTTCATTCATCACCCCACACACACACACCTTCCCTCTGGTAACCATCAATTTGTTCTCTATAGTTAAGAGTCTGTTTATTTCTCTTTTTTTAAAGATTTAATTTTGGGGACACCTGGAAGGCTCCGGTGGTTGAGGATCCAACTCTTGATTTTGGCTGAGGTCATGATCTCATAATCGTGAGATCTAGCCCCGCATCAGGCTCTGTGCTAGTGTGGAGCCTGCTTGGGATTCTCTGTCTCCCACTCTCTGCCCTTCCCCCTCCTCTTAAAATAAATAAATAAATAAATAAATAAACAAACAAACAAACATAAAAAAATTTTTTGAAGCAATCTCTACACCCAACATGGGGCTTGAACTTACAACCTTGAGATCAAGAGTTGTGTGCTCCTCTGGGTGTTATGTGGAAACTAATTTGACAATAAACTATTTGTAAAAAAATAAAAATAAAAATAAATAATGAAAATTTAAAAAAAAAAAAGAGTTGTGTGCTCCTGGGTGTTATATGGAAACCAACTTGACAATAAACTATTTGTAAAAAAAAAAGAAAAAAGAAAAAAAAAAAGAAAAAAGAGTTGTATGCTCTACCAACTGAGCCAGCCAGGTGCCCTAAGATTCTGTTTCTTGGTTTGTGGCTCTCTCTATTTTTCCTTTGCTCATTTGTTTTCCTTCTTAAATTCCACACATGAGTGAAATCATACAGTATTTGTCTTTAACTTATTTTGCTTAGCACTATACTTACAAATGGCAAGATTTCATTCTTTTTATGGCTGAATAATATTCCATTGTGTATATATACATCAGAGTTTCTTTATCCATTCATCTATTGATGGACATTTGGGCTTCTTCCACAATTTGGCTATGTAAATAATGCTGCTATAAACATAGGGTTGAATGTGCCCCTTTAAATTAGTGTTTTTATATTCTTTGGGTAAATGCCCAGTAGTGCAATTACTGTATCATAAGGTAGTTCTATTTTTTATTTCTTGAGGAACCTGTTTCCCACAGTGACTTGTACCAGTTTGCATTCCCACCAGAATGCACAAGGGTTCCTTTTATCCACATCCTCACTAGCCCTTGTTTCTTATTTTAGTCATTCTGACAGGTATGAAGTGATATCTCATTGTGGTTTTGATTTACATTTCCCTGATGATGAGTGATGTCGAGTACTTTTCATGTGTCTGTTGGCCATCTGGATGTCTTCTTTAGATAAATGTGCATTCATGTCTTCTGCTCACTTTTAATAGGATTATTTGTTTCTCTGGTATTGAGTTATAGAAGTTCTTTATGTATTTTGGATACTAGCCCTTTGTTGGATATGTCATTGCAAATATCTTCTCCCATTCAGTAGGTTGTCTTTTAATTTTGTTGATGGTTTCCTTTGTTGTGCAGAAGCTTTTTATTTTGATATAGTCCTGATAGTTTAATTTTTCTTTTGTTTCCCTTGCCTCAGGAGGCATATCTAGAAAAATGTTGCTATGAATGATGTCAGAGAAATTACTGCCTGTGCTCTCTTCTAGGATTTTCATAGTTTCAGGTCTCACATCTTTAATCCACTTTGAGTTTACTTTTGTGTATGGTATAAGAAAGTGGTCCAGTTTCAGGGTGATTGAGTGGCTCAGTCAGTTGAGCACCTGACTTCAGCTCAGGTCATGATTTCACAGTTTGTGAATTCGAGACTTGCATCAGGCTGTCAGCATGGAAGCTGTCCGCACAGACCTTACTTTAGATCTTCCATTCCCCCCTCCCTCTGCCTCTTCTCCACTCACACTCTTTCTCTCTCAAATATAAATTTAAAAAAGAAAGAAAGTGATCCAGTTTCATTCTTTTTGCATGTTGCTGTCCAATTTCCCCAACACCATTTATTGAAGGGATAGTCTTTTTCTCATTGGATATTCTGTCCTGCTTTGTTGAAGATTAATTGACCATATAATTGTTGGTTTATTCCTGAGTTTTCTATTATGTTCCATTGATCTATATGTCTATTTTTGTGACCGTACCATACTGTTTTGATTATTTGAACTTTGTAACGTAACCTGAAGTCTGGAATTGGGATATATCCAGTTTAGTTTTTCTTTTTCAAAATTGCTTTAGCTATTCAAAGTCTTTGTGGTTTCATATAAATTTTAGGATTTTTTGTTCTAGTTCTGTGAAAAATGCTATTGGTATTTTGAGAGAAATTGCATCAAATCAGTAGATTACATTTTAACAATATTTGTTCTTCCAATCCATGAGCATGGAATGCCTTTCCATTTCTTTGTGTCATGTCCAATTTCTTTCATCAATGTTTTATAGTTTTCAGAATGCAGGTCTTTCACTTCTTTGGTTAGGTTTATTCCATGCTCTCTTATTCCTTTTGGCACAATCATAAATGGGATTGTTTTCTTAATTTCTCTTTCTGCTACTTCGTTATCAGTGTATGGAAATGCAAAAGATTTCTGCACATTGATTTGGTATCTTGTGACTTTACTGAGTTCCTTTATCTGTTCTAGTAGTTTTTTGGGTTTTGGGTTTTTTTTTTTCTTCAGTCTTTAGGGTTTTCTGCATATAAAGGGTTTTCTTCCTTACCAATTTGGATGCCTTTCACCTCCTTTTGTTGTCTAATGCTGCGGCTAGGACCTCCAGTGCTATGTTGAATAAAAGTGGTGAGAGAGGACATCCTTGTCTTATTCTTCTCATTGTGGTTTTGATTTGCATTTTCTAATGATTGATGATGTTGAACATCTCTTTATGTGCTCATTGGTCATTTGTAGTTCTTCTTTGGAGAAGTGTCTATTCAAATTCTTTGTCCTTTTGTAAACTGAGTTATCTTCTTTTTGTTGAGTTCTAAGGATGCTTTACATATTCTAGATATTTAACCCCTTGTGTGATATACAAATATGCTCTCCCATTCTGTAGGTTATCCTGTTATATTCTTGATAATGTGTTTGATGCACAAAAGATTTTAGTTTTTATTAAATCTAATATGTCTATTATTTCTTAAGTTGCTTGTGCTTTTCATATCAATTTTCAAATCGATTGCCAAATTTGAGATCATACACTTTACTCTTATGTTTTTGTTCAAGAGTTTTACAGTTTTAGTTCTTCTATGTAGGTAGTTGATTCATGTTCAGCTAATTTTTATGTGTAGAGTGAAGTAGGGGTCCAACTTTTCTGTTTTGCATGTAGTTATCCAGCTGTCCCAATACTATTTCTTGAAAAGACTATCTTGTCTCCATTGAATGTCCTTGGCACTATTGCCATAGATGTTATGGTTTATTTCTGGACACTCAGTTCCCTTCCATTGGCCTATATGTCTATTCTTATATGCCAGTACCACACTGTTTTGATTACTGTAGCTTTGTAGTAAGTTTTGAAATTAGGAATTGTGAGTTCTCCTACTTTATTTTTCTTCTTCAATGTTGTTTTAGCTATTTGAGTCTTCTTATAAGTTGCATATGAATGTGAAGACTTGCATTCCATTTCTGCAAAAAAAACCAACAACAACCCATTGGAATTTTTATGAGAATTGCACTGATTCTGTAGATCACATTGGAAGATATTGCCATCTTAACCATATTGATCCTTCCCATGTATGAACATGAGATGTCATCTCATTTATTTTAAATCTTTATTTTTAAAAAATCCTTATTAATTTTTTTCGACAATGTTTTTCATTTTTCATGAAGTCTTTCACCTCCTGGGTTAAATTTTTCCTAGGTATTTTATTCTTTTGGTTGCTATTGGTTTTTTTTTTTTAATGTTTTGTTTATTTTTGAGAGAGAGAGAGAGAGAGAGACAGCTTGAGCAGAGGAGGGTCAGAGAAAGGGCGACACAGAATCTGAAACAGGCTCCAGGCTCTCAGCTGTCAGTCAGCACAGAGCCCAACGTGGGGCTCGAACCCACGAACTGTGAGATCATGACCTGAGCTGAAGTCAGATGCTTAACCGACTGAGCCACCCAGGCGCCCCTTTTGGTTGCTATTATTAGTAGAATTGTCCTCTTAAACCCCTTTTCTGATTGGTTTTTACCAGTTTGCAGAAACATAATAAATATGGGTATTTTTGGATATCACACACTGCAACGTTGCTAAATTTGTTAGTTCTAATAGTTTTTGTGGATTCTATGGGATTTTTCTATATATGGAAACATATCCTCTGCAAATACAGGTTGTCTTACTTTTCTTTTCTTCCTGCCTTTTATTTCTTTATGTTGCCTATTTGCTCTGGGTAGAACTTTCAATACAGTATTGAATAGCGGTGGTTAAAGTGGGCATCTTTTTCTTGTTCCTGATCTTAGCGGGGGGAGGGGGGAGTTTTCAGGTTTTCACCATTGAGTATGATGTTAGCTGTGAGTTTCATAAATGCCCCTTCTATTCCGAAATTTATTAGTGTTTTTATCATTAAAAGGTGTTTAACTCATCTATTGACATTATTTTGTGGGGTTTTCATTCATTTTATTAATGTGGTGTATTACATTGATTAATTTTCTTCTTTTAATGTTTATTTGTTTTTGAGAGAGAGTGGGGGAGGAGCAGAGTGAGAGGGAGACACAGAATCCAAAGCAGGCTCCACGTTCTGAGCTGTCAGCACAGAGCCTGATGTGGGGCTCGAATCCACGAACTGTGAGATCATGATCTGAGCTGAAATCGGAAGCTTAACTGACTGAGACACCCAGGCGCCCCTGATTAATCTTCCTATGGCAAACTATCTTTGCATTCCTGGCATAAATCCCATATGGCCATGGTGTATAATACTTTTCATGTACTGTAGGATATGGTTTGCTAGTATTTTGTTGAGAATTTTTGCTTCCTTAGTTATAAAGAATGTTGGTCTGTAATTTTATTTTCTTGTGTTACCTTTGTTTGACTTTGGTATCAGGGTAATGGTGACTTTATATAATGTATTAGAAAGTGTTCCTTTTTCTTCTGGTTTTTGGAGCATTTGAGAAGTATTGCTCTTAACTCTCCTTTAAATGTTTTCATGATTTCAATCTTTTAAAGTAGCCAGCAATACTTGGGATGAGATCCTACACTGTAATTTTACAAAACATTACCACTAGAGGAAATTGTGGAAAAATGTCCAACAAATCCCTATTATTTCTTAAAATTGCATATCAATCTACAATAATTTCAGTTCACAACAACAACAACAAAGCATTGGACCAGGATTTAGAAGACATATGCTATGGTGTCAGCTCCACTACAAATTCCACATTTCCAAATGAAAAGAATTAGAAAAAAAACAGCAGAGCAATAGATAACAAAGTAAATATCCATGAAAAACATTTACAATAAAACTGGGTAATGAGGTATCTCCACCGACCCTGACAAGCAAGTGAAGAAAATCCCTGGATAAGCGCTGCATGCATCAACATCTGCGAAGGAGGAAGCAGAGGGAAGCAATGGCAGACCCAAAGGAAGAAAGTAAAAATAGCCAACAGGTATTAATGGAAAGAGTGGCTCTTCCAAATCCAGAGGAGGATGAAAGCAAGAAGCTTGCAGTCAAATCTCTCAGAACTGATGGACCAGAGCCTCTTTCCAGCACACACCGCACACGGAAGAGAAGTTGCTGGAAATGAGATCAAAACTGACCCGGGTGAGACAAAAGAGACAAGGGAAATAGAAGCTAGCAACAAAAATGGTGGGAGGACAGAGCTAGCTCTGACAGATAGTAAATCTCAGAAGGCAAGAAGCCACATTTTTTAATACTACAGAAAAACAACAGAAGGGAAGATGTGTGAACCACGCCCTCTTCCAAAAGTTCAGCAAAAGTACTTCCACATAAAAATGAGCCACAGGGGTGGGGTGCCTGGGTGGCTCAGTGGGTTGAGCGTCCGACTTCAGCTCAGGTCATGGTCTCACGGTTCATGGGTTCCAGTCCCGTGTCAGGCTCTGTGCTGACAGCCAGCTCAGAGTCTGGAGCCTGTTTCAGATTCTGTGTCTCCCTCTCTCTCTGACCCTCCCCTGCTCATACTGTCTCTCTTTCTCTCAGAAATAAATAAAACATTAAAAAAAATTTTTTTTTAAAAAAATCTGTGCACAGGCAGCACTGATGTGAAGCAGCATAGCAAAGGCTTTAGGAACTGAGGTACAGTGTATACCACCGATGGGGTCCCAGACTGGCTTCTAGACGGCAGAGACATGGTACAGACCCAAAAAAACAGTGCAAAGGCTTTGAAAAGGCTGCTGACATTTGAAAGCACACCTCACACAATATAGATTAGGACTAAAAGGTCAACTGACAGCTAAAACAAACAAACAAACAAAATCAACATTCTCCAGAGGATATTGACAGACTCAAGGTCTCACAGTGTAATATTTCCAGGATACAATCCAAAATTATTCAACATTAAAAGGAAAAGGAGAATTTTTGGAGGGAGGCAAGATGGAGGAGAAGTAGGGAGCGCCGTACATTTCGCCTGCACTCTTCTCTCAAACGGAGAAGGCCTGAAGTCGTAGGACACTGAGCCACAGGAGTTTGGGAAGAGAAAGAGACAGGGTACACTGGGAAGGAAACCTCACAAGTGCGTGAGTGCGAACTGGGGAAGATAAAAGCGGGACGGGACCCAGAGACACGGAGGAGGGGAGGGACCCCGGCTCGCGTGCAGCTGCGGTGAGTGATAAACCGGCGAGTGGTGGCGAGCTGCCGCGAGTCCAGGGGAAAAGAAAGAAAGGCTGAGATTGCTCATAGAACCGTCCCTGGAGAAGAGAAAAACCTCCGCTTGGAAAGACAGTGCTTTTTAGCTCTGGCTGGGGTGCTGACTTTAAACTAGGTGCCCTGGTCCCAGAAGGCGCCAGGAAAAACCGAACTGCCTTGCGCCCGGCACCATCCATGGCGGCGGCGGCCGGTGAACCTCCGCAGGGCCTGCGGAGGTGGTCCCTGGGCCAGGTGAAGCGGCGGTGGCGGCGACCCGGTGAAGTGTCGCCGGTGCCCAGTGAAGCGACGGCTGCGTGGGCGAAAAGTTGCCTGCTGAAGCGCGGCGGCCGGTAAAGCGGTTGCAGCGCGGTGAGGCAACGCGGACTCTGCGGACCTGAAGTTGCTACGATCCCCAGACGCACTCGGGTTGTATCGCTGCTTGACCCCAGCGGATCTGAGGCTGCGGCTCTTCCCCCACCCTCCCCTCAACCCCCGGCAACAGGAAGCAGCGACCAGCGGAACTGTTAATGGCATATAACAAAGCCTCTCAGGGGTAATCAGACTAGATAGTTTCTCTGGATAACACCACCGTCTTTCTCTCACCTCTCCCACCATATTCCACCCTTTAGCTCTTTGAAAAAAGCTTCTTATCCCTCTGCCTGTTCATTCTATCTCCAATTTTGCCTCATCTCTGCCCTATCATCTCTCTCTTTCTCTATGCTTTTCAACCAGCACTGCATACACCCAGCTATTTAATTGTAGCTGGGAAATCTGGTTATATGCGTTAAACCGATCTTTGTCTATCAGTTTTCTTCTTTTTGACTTTTTTATGTATTTTTATTTTCTATCATTCTGCTTCCCTTCTCTGTCTTTTCTCATTACTTTTTAGTTTTCCCTCTCGGTGAGCGTGATTGTTGGATTTGTCTGTGCGTTTGTGTCCCTCTGTTCCCTGTGTGTTTGTCTGTATGTTTTCTTCTCCAGAGCTACCTCAAGAAACAAGCCAAAGTACACATGGTTTAGAGTCCCAAATACCACTACGAGTAGGAAAATAAAATAACCAAGGTCTCAACAAGAGAGGCCAAGANCACCCTGTCACCCGGGGCACAGTGTCCTGTGACGACTGGCACCCTCCACTAACACCCCGTGGGGGAAGGAGCTTCCCCAAAGGTGCTAACGTTCACCAAAGGGAGGGAAGGTGAGAAGACAGAACAGCCAGGACCCTCTGCCCTGCCCCACCCAGTGGTCTTCCCAACAGCTGTCACCAGTACTTCCAGACCCATCTGTGCTTTCTGCGGGAAGCTTGAATGGGCCTCAATTTGCATGGTTAAGACCAGAGTATTTCCAGGAGAATGATGATGTCACAGAACTGAGGTTCCAGAAGGCAGGGTGGCCCAGCACTCCCACCTTCTTTAGAACATGGGGAGCTGTGAACTGGGCGGGGCTAGAGTACAGTTCACGAGGAAGAGATTCTTTTGTTCTACTGATTCTTGAGGAAAGCCCTGGGCTGTCCGGGACCTGGGGTCAGAGAAGGCTGGGATAGAGGTAAGTTCCGGAAGGGGAGGTGGGAACGCACTTGCTGGAAGCACCATACTCCCCCATGGAAACCCCAAGAGGGGACTTCATGGGCAGAGAGAGAGCTCACCTGCTTCCCAAGGCCCTGTGACACTTGACGAGTCTCTGAAGGGGCCTCCTGAGTCGGTGAGGAGTAGGCTGCATGGAACATACTCATACTAGAAAATGATTTGTTGTTTGTCTGAAATTCTAATGTAATGGCGCATCCTGTAAAATTGTATTTACTAAATCTGGCAACTCCAGGGGGAGAGAGAGGAGCAAAAGAATGTTCACAAGCTCAGGCTGGTATGGAGTGAGTCTTAGAAGGCCTCTGTGAGGAAATGGCCATCGGGGTAGCCATCTTGCCTAAGTAGAAGGTTCCTGATTCTGAAGCCCGTGGGTGGAGGAACGCAGGCCTTTGATCTCATGAACGTACATCTACTTTCAGGGGAAAGATACACATACACACATGCACATGCACGTGCACACGCACACACACACACATACACACACACTTAGTGACAGAAATAGCCCCATTCTTTGTTTTCATGGCATCGACAGTTTTGAAGAATATAGGCCAGTTATTTTATAGATTCTCCCTCAGTTTGACTTTGTCTGATGTTTCCTTGGGATTAGATATAAGTGATGCATCCCTGGCTGGAATACTACATAAATGATACATGTCCTTCTCAGGTATCACTTCTGGAAGTACATAATCTTTCTCTATCTTTCACTGATGATGTTCATTTTGATTGCAAGATCCAAATATTCCCCGGTTTCTCTCCTGCATAGTGGCTGTTTTTCCCATGCAAATAATGCAATCTGTGGGGAGATACTCTAAGAGCATATGTATATCCAGCTCTTTTAAAAAACAATTTTAATGTTTATTTATTTATGAGAGAGAGAGAGAGCATGAGCAGGAGAGGGGCAGAGAGAATGGGAGACACAGCATCCAAAGCAGGCTCCAGGCTCTGAGCTGTCAGCACAGAGCCCAGTGTGGGGCTTGAACTCAAGAACTACAAGACCATGNTTCACTCCACCAATGGAGCCAGCCAAGCACCCCTGTCTCTGTCATTATTTATGTTGATTGTCAAATGGTCCCAGTCTACCTTAGAAACCATTCTGTATTAATTCTGTAGATATGATACCAAAAACGTAAGCAACAAAAGAAAAAATAGAGACAGCAGTCTTCATCATCATTTAATTCTTTTGTTTCTAAGAATACCATCAAGAAAGTGCAAGGCAACCCACAGGATGTGAGAAATATTTGCAAACCATGTATCTGATAAAGAATTTTTACAACTCAATGATAAAAGGACAAATAACCCAACTAGCAAATGGGCAAAAGATCTGAATCCTAAGTTTTCCCAAAGAGATACAAATGGCCAAAGAGCCCATGAAAAGATACTCAGTACCATTAGCCCCCAGGAAAATGCAAATCCAAACCACCATGTGATACTGCTTCACACCCCTTAGGATAGCTATGATCAGAAAGACAGTTAATAACAAGTGTTGTGGTGGGGGAAGGGGGCGGGGGCTGGTAGGCTCAGTCGGTATAGAGCACGTGACCTTCAATGTCAGNGAAGAATACAGCAGGGGAGGGTGATGATAGGTAACACTGTACTAGAAGGGGAAGTCAAGGAAGACCTCTCTGAGGAGGTGACATTAAGTGGCACTGAATGAAGCAAAGGACTGGGTCGCCCAAATGTCCAGGGAAGAGCATTCTAAGCTGAGGGGGCAGACGGTGCAAAGGCTTCATCCTACTCCATGGTGGGGCCACCAGCTTCCTTTTGCCCAGATTTTGTACATGCCTGTCTTGTGCTGTCTTCCTTTTATCTTGTGTTGTGGGTTTTTTTTTTTTGTTTTTTTTTTTTGGTATCATCATTCTTGTACTAGAGGCCCCTTGAAGGCACTAGCTGCATTTGACCCAGCTAAATGTCCCTCACTGGGCTTTGCACACACTGGGTGATCATGGCACACAGTAGGTGATCATCAAGTGCAGGCGGTATGGATGGACAGAGGCATGATGAGTGGTTGTACCGAGGGGCAGGCAGATGGACGGAAGGGCGAGGGGAGAAGCTAATGGGTGTTTCTGGCAAGCCTGCACCCTCTAGCCTCTTAGGCCTTGTTCCTTCCTTCTGCT
>NW_027532857.1:0-559 GCF_008692635.1 Crocuta crocuta
TGAGCAGAAGTTGGACACTAAACCGACTGAGCCACGAAGGTGCACTTATACTGGTCGTGTTCTTCCATCCAAGCCAGAAAAGCCTGCAAATATTCTTTGCCTCAGGTACAAGCTGGTCGCTGAAAGAGAAGTGGGCTCACGATGGGGCCAGAGGCTCAGGTAAGGTAAGGCTGCTTCTGCGAAAGGGGCCAGGGCCGAAGGGGCACCAGTCCTGTGACTCCCGGGAGGGCTGAATCGAGGGCTCNACGGATCATGATCAGGTGCAGGGTTCCGCTGACCCTGGGGGGTAGGTCTAGGGTAAGGGAGGGACAGAATGCTAGGGCTACGGTTAGGGCCCGAACCAGAGACTCACGACACCCAATCGGCCAGCATTGCCGGGGTAATCCAGAGACCTGAACTGAGGGGGAATGGCATGGTGGGGCCACTCATAGCGTTTGGGTTCCAGGACCGGCCACCTCGAGTGACCCGGCGTCAGGGGTGCCTCCGGACGGCCGTGCCGCCGAGGCTGCCTCGTCCGGCGAACGTCGTGGCCGTGGTCCCCTCTCCGTGCCGAGGAATC